>NC_137161.1:73113424-73571003 GCF_951394435.1 Stenella coeruleoalba
ACAGCCACTGCTATCAGGACACTTTTTAGACTTTATAGAAAAACTTCAAAACTCCACCAAAAGCTATTAGAACTAATAAATGAATTCAGTAAAGTTGCAGGATACAAGATTAATATACAGAAATCATTGCATTTCTATACACTAATGATCTATCAGAAAGAGAAATCAAGAAAAGAATCCCACTTACAATCACATCAAAAAGAATAAAATACATAGGGAATAAATTTAACCAAGGATGTTAAATACCTATACTCTGAAAACTATAAGATACTCATGAAGGAAAGTGAAGATGTTACAGATAAATGGAAAGACGCCCTGTGTTCATGAATTGGAAGAATTCATATTGTTAAAACGTCCATACTACCTGCAGAAAACTATAAGAAGACACTGATGAAAGAAATTAAAGTTGATACAAATAGATGGAGAGATATACCATGTTCTTGGATTGGAAGAACCAACATTGTGAAAATGACTATACTACCAAAAGCCATCTACAGATTCAGTGCAATTCCTGTCAAACTACCACTGGCATTTTTCACAGAACTAGAACAAAAAATTTCACAATTTGTATGGAAACACAAAAGACCCTGAATAGCCAAAGGAATCTTGACAAAGAAAAACGGAGCTGGAGTAATCAGGCTCCCTGACTTCAGACAATGCTACAAAGCTACAGTAATCAAGACAGTATGGTACTGGCAGAAACAAAAACAGAAATATAGATCAATGGAACAGGATAGAAAGCCCAGAGATAAACCCATGCACATATGGTTACCTTATTTTTGATAAAGGAGGAAAGAATATACAGTGGAGAAAAGACAGCCTCTTCAATAAGTGGTGCTGGGAAACTGGACAGCTACATGTAAAAGAATGAAATTAGCAGACTCCCTAACACCATACACAAAAATATACTCAAAATGGATTAAAGACCTAAATGTAAGGCCAAACACAATCAAACTCTTAGAGGAAAACATAGGCAGAACACTCTTTGACGTAAATCACAGCAAGATCCTTTTTGACCCACCTCCTAGAGAAATGGAAATAAAAACAAAAATAAACAAATGGGACCTAATGAAACTTAAAAGCTTTTGCACAGCAAAGGAAACCATAAGACGAAAAGACAACCCTCAGAATGGGAGAAAATATTTGCAAATGAAGTAACTGACAAAGGATTAATCTCCAACATATGCAAGCAGCTCATGCAGCTCAATATCAAAAACACAACCCAATCCAGAAATGGGCAGAAACAGACATTTCTCCAAAGAAGATATACAGATTGCCAACAAACACATGAAAGAATGCTCAACATCATTAATCATTAGAGAAATGCAAATCAAAACTACAATGAGATATCATCTCACACCAGTCAGAATGGCCATCATCAAAAACTCTACAAACAATAAATGCTGGAGAGGGTGTGGAGAAAAGGGAACTCTCTTGCACTGTTAGTGGGAATGTAAATTGATACAGCTACTATGGAGAACAGTATGGAGGTTCCTTAAAAAACTAAAAATAGAACTACCATACGACCCAGCAATCCCACTACTGGGCATATACCCTGAGAAAACCATATGTACCACAATGTTCATTGCAGCTCTATTTACAATAGCCAGGACATGGAAGCAACCTAAGTGTCCATTGACAGATGAATGGATAAAGAAGATGTGGCACATATATACAATGGAATATTAGCCATAAAAAGAAACAAAATTGAGTTATTTGTAGTGAGGTGGATGGACCTAGAGTCATACAGAGTGAAGTAAGTCAGAAAGAGAAAAACAGATACTGTATGCTAACACATATATATGGAATCTAAAAAAAAAAAAAAATCATGAAGAACCTAGGGGCAGGACAGGAATAAAGATGCAGACCTACTAGATTATGGACTTGAGGACACCGGGAGGGGGAAGGGTAAGCTGGGAGAAAGTGAGAGAGTGGCATGTACATATATACACTACCAAATGTAAAATAGATAGCTAGTGGGAAGCAGCCACATAGCACAGGGAGATCGGCTCAGTGCTTTGTGTCCACCTAGAGGGGTGGGATAGGGAGGGTGGGTGGGAGGGAGTCGCAAGAGGGAAGAGATATGGGGATATATGTATATGTATAGCTGATTCACTTTGTTATAAAGCAGAAACTAGTACACCACTGTAAAGCAATTATACTCCAATAAAGATGTTAATAAATAAATAAATAAAATGTCCATACTACCCAAAGCAATCTACAGATTTAATGCAATTCTTGTCAAAATACCCATGACATTTTTCACAGAACTACAACAAATAATTCTAAAATTTGTAGGGAACCCAAAAGACCCTGAATAGCCAAAGCAATCTTGAGAAAAAAGGACAAACCCAGAGATATCAGTCTCTCTGACTCTAGGCTACAAAGCTACAGTATGAAACAGTATGGTCCTGGCACATAAACAGACATACTGACAAATTGAACAGAATAGAGAGCCCAGAAATAAACCCGCACGGTTATGGTCAATTAATCTATGACAAATGTGGCAAGAATATACAATGGAGAAAAGATGGTTTATTCAAGAAGTGGTGCTGGGAAAACTGGACAGCCACATATAAAAGAATAAAAGTAGATCATTTTCTCACACCATGAAAACAAATAAACTGGAAATTATTAAAGACCTAAATGTAAGACCTGAAACCATAAAACACCTAGAAGGAAATATAGGCAGAACACTCTTTGACATAGGTCTTAGAGATATTTTTTTGGATCTGTCTCTTCAGGTAAGCGAAATGAAAGCAAAAATAAACTATGGGACAGAATCAAACTTAAAAGCTTTTGCACAGCATAGGAAACCATCAGCAAAATGAAAAGGCAAGTGTCCATGGACAGATGAATGGGTAAAGAAGATGTGATATATATATACACAATAGAATACTACTCAGCCATAAAAAGAATGAAATATTGCCATTGCAGCAACATGGATGGACCCAGAGATTAACATACTAAGTGAAGTAAGTTAGACAGAGAAAGACAAATGCCATATGATATCACTTATATGTGGAACCTAAAAAAATGATACAAATGAACTTATTTACAAAACAGAAACAGACTCACAGACATAGAAAACAAACCTACAGTTGCTAAAGGGGAAAGAGGGAGAGGAGGGATAAATTAGCACTTTGGGATTAACATATACACACTAGTATATATAAAATAGGTAATCAACAAGGACCTACTGTATAGCACAGGGAACTCTACTCAATATCTTGTAATAACCTATAATTTAAAAGAATGTGAAAAAGAATCTGAATCACGTTGCTGTACACCAGAAACTAACAGACATTGTAAATCAACTATACTTCAATTTAAAAAATTCGACAACACATTAAAAGGATCAAAAAACATGATCAAGTGAAATTTATCCCTGGGATGCAAGAATGGCTCAACATACACAAATCAATCAATGTTATATACCACATTAATAGAATGAAAGATAAAAATCATATGATCCTCTCAATGGATGCAGAAAAAAACATTTGACAATCCTGTCATGATTTAAAAAAAAAATCAACAAATTGGGTATAAAAGGATATACTAAAGATATCTGCATTCCTATGTTTATTGTAGCATTATTCACAAAAGCCAAGATATGGAAATAACCTTAGTAGTGTCTGATGAATGAATAAGGAAATGTCATTCATATATATATATATATATATATATATATATATACACAAAATACTATATATATTTTTACATTATATATATGTGTATATATTATATAAATACAAAATGCCATCTCTATATATGTATATACAAAATACCATAGACTGTGTGACTTATAAAAACAGAAATTAATTGCTTACAGTTCTGGAGGCTGGGAAATCCAAGATCAAGGTGCCAAAACATCTGTGTTTAGTAAGGGCCCACTTCCTGGTTCATAGACAGTGCCTTTTTGCTGTGGCCTCACATGGTGGAAGGGAGCAAGGGAGTTTTCTTGGAGTCCTTTTGTAAAAGAGATTGAATCCCATTAATGAGGGCAAAGCCTAATCACTTCTTCAAAGCCCCATCTCCTAATACCTTCACAGTGGAGGTTAGGATTCAAGATAAGAATTTTGGAAGGGCACAAACATTCATACCATAGCAGTGACCGTGAGGAGAAATGGATGAGAAGGATGGGTTGGGGGGCAGGGGGTGGAGGGAGAGAGAGAGGGAGATTGAATATGAGAATGAATAATGTGTATATGGGTTATGGGTTAGGGGACTGGATGGCTGACCAAGAAGCTTATCAAATGTGGGGATGTTTTACTCCTTTCCAAAAGCATCTGATTCATGTCTTACACCATGGATGATTGCATGTTGTTTTCCATTTTCTAAGTGCCGACTTCTTTATAGGTTAAATTTTTGTGGGTGCAAGCAGCCGACATTGACTCTGGTTGTATAGTCTCTTCAGGACACCTCCCTCAGGATGCAGTAGCTCCAGGATGCAGTAGCTCCAGTCACCTCCCATCTTCCGATCAGAGCACTCAAGATTCATATTCCTGGAAGGTAATTTGATTGGTTCAGCTTGGGCCTCGTGCTAAACAAAGATGGAGGACCTTGATTGGCAGACCCATTGAAGCTACAGACACAGGAATTCACAAAGGCAAATCAAGGTGTTTTTACCACAGCAGACAGGACACTAACGGGTGATAGGACTCAATCGGATCCCCCAAAATGGTATAAAGATTCCCTTAAACTGAGGACATTGAAGATACAGCAGATGCAGAAAAAAAGCCTTTTCAGGGTATCCCTTACCTGACTAAAGGCAGAGCTTTCTTTTTTTTTAAGACAATAGCTATTCTTTTAATATATATTTTTTTAATATTTATTTATTTTGGCTGGGCCGGGTCTTAGTTGAGGCATGTGGACTCCTTAGTTGAAGAAAGTGGGATCTAGTTCCCTGACCAGGGATCGAACCCGGGCCCTCTGCACTGGGAGCAAGGAGTCTTACCCACCGGACCACCAGGGAAGTCCCTAAAGGCAGAGCTTTCTAAGAGTGAAGCTGCCGTAAATCCCCTCTCAGGGGAGATTCCAGCTAGGAAGGAGACCAACAAACCACTGGCACCAGGATGAGAAATTGTACAAACAAACATTATCACAAACTGTTATACTTTCCATTGTTCTCATAAAAGCCCATTTGCCTTTCCTAAAAGTCCACTTGTTTTCCCAGAGGCCCTTTCTCCCTCCTTCCTTCCCCCTATTAAGTTGGTATATAATCTCCTATTTCTAGTTGTCCAGGAGTCTCTTCATCTGCTCCTGCATGCATGTGTAAATAAACCTTGTCTTTTCCCCTGGTAATCTATTATCACTTCATTCACAGCCCCACCATCGACACTCAAACCTGTTAGTAGAGGGAAAGTTTTCCTCCCAATGAGGGTTGGAAAAAATCAGCAGATGTTTTTTCTACCTTCGATGGTGTGAAATGATTTGATTTGCATTTTAAAAAATCATTCTGGGGGGACTTCCCTTGTGGTCCAGTGGTAAAGAGTCCACCTTACAATGCAGGGGACACAAGTTCAATACCTGGTCAGGGAACTAAGATCCCACATGCCATGGGGCAACTAAGCCCACACACCACAACTACTGAGCTCGCGCACCTCAACTACAGCCCACATACCTGAAACTACAGAGCCTGTGTGCACTGGAGCCTGCGTGCCACAACTAGAGAGGAGAAAACCCACACACCACAACTAGAGAGATGCCCGCGCTGCAATGGAAGATCCCGCATGCCTCAGTGAAGATCCAGCGTGCCGCAACTAAGCCCCGACACAGCCAAAAATAAATAAATAAATAATAAATCTTAAAAAAAATCACTCTGGGTATGTCATTGGTTTTATTAACAAGAGAAGTTGTAAGTTTGCTTGTAAAAGAAAGGAATTTAAGTTCATAGCTAGAGGGAAATATGATATCCCAGAAAAGTTTTTGTTCATATGAAATAATGCATATAAAGTTATTACCACTTTCATTGAAAATTAGCTCCCATTTCTGAAATTTCAAACATCTCACACTCTCCCCACCACCATCTCTCCTTTTAAATTCACTTACTAAGCGTGCCCTTGGCCTTAATTCTTTATCTGAATGCACACTTCAATCTAATGACACCACTTTTTTTTTTTAACCCTCCATTAGCTCCCTCCTAGTCTAGCAATTCCCTAACAAGAGCCTAATACGTTCCCAGCCTTCCTTCTAACTGAGAAGGCGTCAGCAGCAGCCCACATGTATATGTACCCACACCAGACTTCTCTCCATCTCACAGATATTGAAAATTAACACCTAAAGTCATACTAGACATAAAAATCTCCCGAACTTTATCTTAAATACAACTGCTGGGGGTGGAAACGCTTAAACATTTCAGTCTCACCATTTGGCAGCGTCCAATGTTTCAACGTTTGATGAATGAATTAAGTTCCTTTGATTTGGAAGGCCTTGTCCAATGCCTGGGAGCTCAACAGAAAAAGAGGGAAACTAAGTGGAACGGATAAAGGAAAGGCCGAATCCCAGCGCTCCAGCCGCCGTGCAGGTATGGAAAGCAGAGGTCAAGGTCTCCAGTTAAGCCGCAGCCCGCGGCTCCTTTTAAGGGGGAGTGGGCGGAGCCCTGACTTTAACCCCGCCCAGGACTGAGGTGACTCGCGGCCAATGAGAGGGCGGTCCGGGGTGGAGCGACCTGCGAGCGACGTGACGCCATCACGCTCCGGTCGGCGCTCCGCAGGGCGTGCGCCGGAACAGTGGACTCTGTAGGTGACCGACGCCGCGCTTCGCAGTAGAAGTGGGGTGGATTTTGGAGACCGAAGCACCGCGTCGTGGGAGCCCTCCAGGCGAGTCGAGTCGAGTCACCCGACCTCGGGGTTTTAGGGGCGAAGGGATCAATCATCCCCAACCTTCCTCAGGCTGGGCGGCATGGACTCACTATTAATTGATCTCGAAAGCAATGCCAAGTCAAGGTCTCCGGTGGAGAGGACACCACGGCCTCGCCGCGTCGGCCTTTCGTGCCCCAAGTAGCCAGGCTGTGAGCGTCTGGGGAGAGGCAGCCCAGCGGGATGGAAAGCAGTAGGGACGCCAGTAAAGGCCAGTGTTTATTAGCGCTGTCGGGCACCTTACAGGTTAAATCTTCAAACCACTCCTGTGAGTAAGCCCTGTTGTTATTCCCATTTTGCAGAGGGGGAAACTGAGGCTTAGAGAGGTTAAAATTACAGCTTTGTAAACAGTATAAAGATGGGAAGTTGAGTAGTTAAGGAAATAATGAAATGTTTAAGCAACTCTAAAGCGGTGATTCCAGAGGGCCAACAAAAGCTGTTTCTGAACTGGGGCAGTTCTAGTGACAAAATTCATTTGGTGAGTCACAGCCATCAGAATATTTAACTTTGGAATTTGTTTACAGGTGACCAAAGCCACACAATGTCAATAGCTCGTTCATCTGTCCATGCCAAATGGGTCGTGGGGAAGGTGATTGGGACAGCAATGCAAAAAACTGCTAAAGTGAGAGTGACCAGACTTGTTCTGGATCCCTATTTATTAAAGGTAAGGAACATCTCTATTTTCAGGTGGCATTGATAAATCACCAACATGTTCTGGGTTCTGAGGAGAAAAACACTCCTCTGTCAGTAAAGGTGCATTGAGCATCTGCTGCACACCAGACATTGTGCTGGTCTGTGGGTGTAACAAATGGTTCACACTCACACTTTAGAGACACATAGAGTTGATTTCAATTCAGTCTGTTAACTGCTGTAGTCATTCTATGTGCAACGTACTGTGGGAGCAGAAGACTCCTCATTCTTCCTTCCCAGGTTGCTGAGGAGAGCATTCTTGATTATATAAGACATATGAGCTGAAGCTTCAAAAGGATTTTATCCAGAGGACCAGTTGGGGGCCAGGAGGAGTTGGGGGAGTCATTCCATGATGAATAGTTTGTGGAAGTTCTTTTAGCCATGTATTTACCTAAAACAAATAGACTGCTAGTTATTTCGGCAGCAAAAATGGGTTTATTCGGGATCAGCAGAGAATTGCAATTCAGGGTCTGCAACATGGTGAGCCACATGCGAGTCTCCCACAAAAGTGGTGCGGTGACCGGGGAGGAGAGTGCTTTTACAGAGGGGAAAGGAAGTTGGGAGGGGATGGTAAACAAAGAGTCCATGACTCTTGACTGGCTGAGTTGTTGCCGGGAAAGAAGAGCATGTCTTTCTTCCTGTTGAGCTCTGCTATCATCACAGGGTGTGAGAGCTTCCCCTTCTGGTCTCCTGACTCTGTTTAATTGAGGTTTCTGTTTATTAATTCCTTACACATGAAAGGGCATGACATTCTAACTGGAGCAGCAAGTGGTTCGGCAATGTTGAGCCCAGAGCTTGGCATTAAGTAGATGCTGTTGTTGAATGAACGTGAGAAGGATTGGAGCTGGAGTATGAAGGGTCTTTTATGTTGTGTTTTGGATTTCATCCTATAAGCAGAGGAGACAGAGATAGTGATGAGGAGTGGAGGTAAGGAAATGGGTAAGGAGGTTATTGCAGATGTCTAGGATGGAAATAGTAAAGAACTGAACAGTCCTGGGAGCAGTGAGGATGGAGTGGAAAAAGATTTCAGGAAAGAAGGGACAGCGTCCTTGATTTGGTAGATGCGCAAGGGAGGGAGGGGGAAGTGCCAAGGCTGTTTCTGCATTCAAGGTTGCGCACACTGGTGGGCACAAATGCTGTTTGTTATCTAGGATCAAAAACACAGGAGCCTTTTCAGGGTCTTGTGATGCTGGGGAGATCCCAGCCGGGAGAAGGACGTTGGATCTCATTGTCCTCCTAGCCCTTCGACTCTCCCTCAAAGCCTCTCAATGAAATGGCTTGATCCCAAAGCAAAAACAAAAACAAGACCACAGGAGCAAGTTGAAGAGTGATGGCATGATCATTGGCCTTAGAATCAGAGGGCCTTAGTTTGAGTACTGGCTGTTGGTTACTAGCCGTGCACATTACTTCACCTCCTTGAGCTTGTTTTTCTCATCTGTTAAATGGGACTACATGCTGTGGCAGGGTTGTCTTGAGGAATAGGTGATGCTAGTTCTCATCTGTGGCTTGTTTGTAATACTTTGAGTGAGGCATGAAGCTAAGTGCTTTATGAACATTATAATGTTTCATTCTCTTGATAACTTTAGAGGCGCAGGCATTGGAGCCTCATTTTATGGTGGGGGAAAAAAACCTGAGCTTGGAGTAGTTAAGTGACTTGTCCCAAATCACACAGCTAGTGGTGAGATAGTGTGTTTTTAGGCTGGAGAGAAGGCTCTACTGGGAAGGAAGAGTTTAAATATTGTAGAAGAGGATGATAATTGATAGAGCAAGGGTACTGCAGGAAATAAGCAGGAGAGCTCCAGACAAGATCAGTTCTAGAAAAGTCATTGCCGTTTTCCAGAAATTAAGCAGCTAATTTTTGTATTGGAAGTCTCCATAAGTATGTTATCTATTTTTTCCCCCAAGTTCCAGCTTGTTTTCTGCGCATTCCTTTTTCAGATTTTGTACTGCATTGCCAGGTCATGGATGGGAACTACTGATTTGTTTCCTCCTTCTCTCAACAGTATTTTAATAAGCGAAAAACCTACTTTGCCCACGATGCTCTCCAGCAGTGCACCGTTGGAGATATTGTGCTTCTCAAAGCTCTACCTGTCCCGAAAACAAAGCACGTGAAGCATGAACTGGCTGAGATAATTTTCAAAGTTGGACAAGTCATAGATCCAGTGACCGGAAAGCGCTGTGCGGGAACCACCTACCTGGAGAGTCCAGTCAGTCCGGAAACCACCCACCTAAGCAAAAACCTGGAAAAACTCGATCTCTCTTCAACACAGTGAAGGAGGATTGGAAAACGGAGCCAAAAGGGAAGGATTTCTAAGTTTGCTTTATGGAAAAATTTTTATAAGTTTCCTCACAAACCGTCCAGTTTCTCTTCTGGTATTTATGAACTAGCTAAAAGTAAATGAAGTAAAGGCCTTGTTATAATTTTTCATAAAGTTTTACAGTCATGTTTCAAATTTCCTTCTCAGCGAACATACTTTCCTGTTACACTAAGTGTGCCTAGCAGTGCGCTGTATTGTTTGTAAGCTCACTGTTTTAGAAGGTGGTTTTTTGTTTTTGTTTTCATTCAAAGGAATCTGGAATTTATCTTAGAACTTTTATTTTGGGAGAAGAAAACCTTTTGGTATCATAAACAGATAAGACCACATTAAGTGTATATTTATTTTTGATACTATATATTTGAAACTAAGTTTTTCTCTGATTTAGCCAATTCCAAATGGAAACAATTAACATGCTGGGGTCAGATTTTATCAGATTAAAGTCTGTATTAATAAGCATGTTGACACGCAGAAAATAAAACTAAAATTCTGTCACTTTTCTCCTGTATCCTAGGCTAGATTAAATAGGAATGAGTTCTTAAAATCTGATACATTGATGAAGTTGTAGAATTTCTCACATGCATTTGAGTTGGAGAGTTTCAGAGTTTTATTGCTGTTCATTGATAAACTGTGATAACTTAGGTTTTGACCTGATGAAACACTGAGCTATATATTTCAGTTTTCTGGCTCCCAGAAGGGACTTGGAGTATATTTCAACCTCAACAAATATGTCAGTAGTTGAGTAATAACCACAGGCACTGCCCCCTCCTCAGGGCTTATAATCTCCTGGGCAGGTATGCACAAGTATCTTCATGACAAACACAGAAACACATGGGTGGGGGAGAAATTGGGGTAACTTTCCAGAAAAAAATTAGAGAATGCTAGAACTGAATCTTAAAGGAAGAGTCTCCAGGTTAGTGCATGAGGCATTTGGAAAGGGCATTCCAGGCAGAGGAAGGGGGTGTAAAGTCCTCGAAGGATGAGAGAAAGGACTGTAACCAAGGGGTTTTGGAAGCGGTGAGCACTGCTGGGACATTGAACAAGCGTGGAACTCAAGTAGAGCAATAGGCAGGAATTGTAAGTGGTGGTGGGTTGTTTAATGTTTTAAAGAGTGATATAACTAGATTCATATTTCTGTAAAGTAATAGCATCTGTGTCAGGAATAGACTGGAATGGGAAGGATTGGAGGTAGGGAGACAGTGACCTGTTCAAAGATTGGTCCTAAGACATAAACTGAGTTGGGCAGGGAAGATGAAAAGAAGATAGATGATGTTCCGAAGTAGAACTCTCAGGGAGGATGAACCGAAGGGAGGCATCTTAGACTGTCTGCCAAGGGGGTGGCTATGCGGTACTGGTTATCCTGGAGGGGAGAGGACACCTGTCCAAGCTATCTCTAAAAGCTCAAATATTTTAAAGGCTTACCTATACTCTAATGTATCATTTTTATCTTAACATAGATACTTTTCCTGAAAATCTTGGTGTAAAAATTATCCTCCAGGAAGATGCCCCATGTTTATCCTATGACACTGTAACCTAAGCCACACACCTGTGAAATAAGAGTATCTCCTTCCCCCCAGTAAAAAGCACTGGGTTAATGGAACTTCAGAGCAAAATGATAGTGGAGAAAAAAGTGCAGAATGAGTGGCCTAATACTAAACACAAAAGCCAGGTCAGCAAAGAAATGCCTTCCAAGTTAACATTTCAGGAAAATAGACTTGAAAGCATTTGTCTCCTGAAATAGAGCTGAGAAATTGGGGAATATGTAAGAAAGTCACACTGACACCCCTGGCTTGAAGAGGCCCTGCCTCCCACAGTGCAGGATGGCAGACATGTCCTTTCCGCCCTGGTGAGAACTCCAGCCTCCCTTTTGCGTCTCTGCAGCCTCTATGGCCTCACGAAGCGTAAGCCAGTTGAGATCAGGAGCTGGCCTGATCAACAGCCTCTGGCCTCCTGTCCCTGTGTGCCTGGCCTCCTTTCCACCAGATGCCTCTCCCTGGTCTGGGGCAGATCCTTGTTTCCCTTCCTCCATCCACAGGATCCACTTCTGTTCTCCCTGGTGGCTCCTTGCCATATTAACATGTTCAAACATTGCCCCAGTCAGAGAAACTGCTGCACCCCTGGAGCCCCCTCCCCCTTCCTTCGCCTCCAAAGATTACCAGCTTCAGAGAACCCCTCAGTCCGCAAGCCCAGTTCCTGCCCCCAGCCCTCCTAGCAGAGACCTCCCAGCTCCCCAGTCCAGAGTGTCGTGGTCTGAACGTGGGTTGGAAAAGAATTTCCAGACACGAGGCAGAATGTAAAGAAGACAATTTATTAGAGGGAAGGGTTGCTGCCAGAACAGCGGGCCGACTTCCTAGTATGGGAGAGCCGAGCAGGAACATGTGCTACTGATCAGTTTTTATAGCAGAAAAACAAAGGACTGGTCCGAGGTGAAAATTTCGTTTACCAATTGGTCGGGGCACATATACCTTCCTTCTCTAGGGTGGGAGTGGGACAGGCCAGATGCCTTTCCTTATTTGGGACAGGTCCTGTTGCCCAGATGGGCGTCGCCCAGGTGGGCTCAGGAATTTTGTAACCATCGCAACATGGTGGGGAGGGCGAGTAAGAGTCCGGGAAGGGGTGCTAAGGGGTGTAACGCTGACACTTTTTCAGGCAGGGTCGTACTTTGCCCTTGAAGCACCTTTGTCCTTGGAGCACCACACAGGATTCGCACTGGCCTTGAAAAGCTCCCTTTGGTGGCTGGGGAGCTCCTCCCTGTTTCTCTCCCTTTTCTAACTGTCCAGCTCACTTTCTGCGGGCCTTGTCTTGGTTGCGGTTTCATGAGAACATTTGTGGCTCTTTTATCTTGCCACAGGATACATTTCCCCCCAACAGTGCCATCCTGACCCACGCCCTTCTTTAGGCTGTTTCCTTGGCCAGGCGGAGTTGTCCTCCCTCCTTCCACGAGTCAACTCTTTCCCTTGGGACTGCGCTATTGTGCCAGCTCCCCAGGGTCTATCCTCCACTTCCCAGGCACCACCGGTTACATGCTCTCCCGTCCGTGTTCCCTCCCTTCTCTCCATTTCAACACTTGACACTCCAGTCATTTCACATCCAGCCCCACCAGACTGGGACGGCTCGAGGGCGAGGATGGGGCCCAGCCCACCGGTGCTGAAATCAACGGGAACAATGGCGTCTGGAGACCACGAGAGAACCTGAGTGTGCGTCCATCCAGAATGCTTCTATTACAGCGTAATAGGCAATATATTTACACGGAGCAAAATCCAAAAGGGTATTCGGGGAGAAGCCCGCCCCCCCCAGCTTCGCACCCCAGCTCCTGGATTCCCCTAGGAACCGTGTTACTCTCCCCTTGTGGATCTCTCCACGTGGGTTCAAGCCTTGCCCTTGTTCCTTTGGCGCACCCTGTGTTACGCACCGAGCTCCTTTCGCTGGAGCTTAGAGTCTCAAAATAGGTTTTTCTCCGGGTTCCCTTTCTCGCGGCTCGCAGCTGCGGAACCTCAGCGCCGGCACGCACTGCGGACGCGACCGCCGCGGGCCCCGCTCCCCCTGGCGGCCGCGCCCCGCACTGCAGCGGTATCGCGCCCGCCCCGCCCTGCCCCGCCCCCGCCTCGGCTGGCCCGGCCGGGGGAGGGGTCGCGGCGGCGGCGGCGGCGGCGGCGGCGGCGTCAGCGGCGGCCCGGGCGGTGGGAGCCGAGGCGCCGGAGCAAGATGGCGGCGCGAGTATTGCGCGCCGGCGGAGCGGCCTCGGCCGGCAGCTTTCTGCGGCGGGCCGGCCCCTGCAACCTCCAGCCCGGGCTCTGGTGAGCAGCGCCGCCCTTTCCGGGAGCGGCCGGGGAGGGGCCGCCGCGGGGCGGAGGGCACGGGTCCCCGGCACGAGTCTACGACCCGGCCCGGCCGCGCTCCCACTGGGCAGGGCCTCCCGGACTGCGGGGCGGCGGGACCGAGGCCTCGGTCGGCGCGGCTGGGCGAGTCGGAGCCTCGGCGAGGTCGGAGTGCCTGCCTACCGGGCCGGCCGGGCTCAAGGTCACGGTGGGAACGACGCTCGGCGCCGAAGCCACGTCCGCGCGCCGAGCCTGCCCGGCCTGCGGGACCCTGACCTGGCGCGACCCGGAGCGGTGGCAGGGCGGCGGGCGCATGCCTGAGGCCGCAGGCCCTGAAGTTGCGGCCGCCTGAGAACACTGCTCGCCCGCGCAAAGCCTCAGTGCTTGATTCCGCAAATGGCAGTAGAGATAACCCTCACCTCCTGGGTTGTTGTGAGGAAGAAATAAAATACCGTATCGTCCCCGGTGAGCCCTCAAGTGGAGGTCGGGGAAGTAGTGAAGAGGTGTCAGCCCTAAGAACAGTCGTTGACTTGCATTTAAAAGTAGATAGCGAATCAAAAAGTATGTACAGTTATCAGCACTAAGGGGACGTTGGCTTCGTGTTTAAACTCTTTTTCTAACCTCATTGGATTAAATATTTGGTCAGAATCCATCCCTGAGATAGCCATGTCCCATTTTCCAAATCGAAAAACCAAATCCCATACTAACTTACACATCGATTTGCTTCTTCGGTTTCTTTACGTTGGGTAACTTAAATTTTCTCTTTTTGTTTGTGTTTAATTAAATAGTGAGCCTATAGAAAATACAGTTGGCACTTAAAAATGGAAGCGGGAGGGAGCTACCTGTTAAACTCCTAATACGGGCCAGCTTTATACTGATACGGCTTATTTAATGTAATCCTAGTAGCACTCTTAAGAAGTAATAGGATGTGCATTTTAGAGATGAGAAGGAACCTAAAGGGCTTGAGACACGTGGCTGGAAAAGGCATTTGAACCCAAGTTTGTGAGGCTTGAGGCCCAGTGCCCTTCCTAGGACTCATGCTCAACTTGTGTTTCAAAATTTGATATTTATGTTTCCAAGATGGTTAACAAATCACCCTGCTTTTATTTTTATTCTGTTATTAAGTATCTACTGTTGCTTTATTTTTTCACACAGATGATAAAAGCCCATGAAATTGATATTTTCTTTTTTTCACAAAAGACAGCTGAGACTGAAGGTGTTCCCCTAAAGTGCCCAAGGTCACTTGAAGCTAATAAACTGGAGATTTGGACCCGGGTGTGCCCGGTACCCCCACTTCCTGCTGGGGCCAAGTGCTCTGGACACTGGCGTCCTTGTCTCTATACAAGGTGCCCTGTACCTTCTGACTACTCAACTCCTTCCCGGGCTCTAGTCTGCTTTAACTGTAGGTGTTCTTTAGGACTCAGTCTGGACCCAGCTAACTCATTGATTCTATCAGATATTGAATGTATATGATGTCGATGAAGCCCTTTGAACCTGAGCATAATAGCCATGGTCACTCTCCCCAGGAAGCCATGGCAGAGGTGAAATCCCACGTAGACTTACAGATTGAGGTAGGTGGCATGGGAGAATCAGGGAACCTCCCTGCATGAGGTCATGGAAGGCCTCTCCGAGAAGGTGGCATTAAGCTGAGACCTGAAGGGTCAGTGGGCATGAAAGCCGTGAACGAGAGGAGTCAGGCATACTGGGAAACCCGAGAAAAATCTAAGAGCAGGAGTAAAGGGAAGATGGAGAACAGGTGGCGAGCAGCAGGGGCCCGATAATTCCAGGCCGCACAAGCCATTGAGAGAGCTTGGATTTTACTCTGGAAGACGTTTAAAGGTATACGCTTTAGTGTGACATGATCTGATCTACGTTTTTAAAAGATCAGGCTGACTTTGAAAAGGGAACAGTCAGGATGATGGCCAACTAGGCAGATGCTGGTGCCATTTACCGAGACTCGTTTGTTCCAAAGGTGAGAGTGCCCACCACGTGCCAGGTGCTGTTGGGAAGCATCAGTGAATAAGGCACGCAGGGTGCTTGCTAGTCATTCAGAGAAGGAGGAACAGGTGCAGGGTGGGGAGGGGGCGGATCCAGGGCAGTTTTGAACCCGGTGAAATTGGAGATGTCTGTGGGCTACTCGAATAGAAAGACCCAGTAGGCAGTTGGCTTATTGTACCTATATGACTCCTCCAAGGAGATGTCTGGACAGCATTTGAGAATTGTCAGCATATAGGAATGCAAAATGTTAATAGATCCATGGGTTTCAGTATACTGTATTGTATTTGATTGAAATTTTTCATAATAAAATGCTTTTTTAAACTATAGGAATGGATGAGATTTGCTTGAGGAGTGTGGATAGAGAAAGAGCTGAGAAGCAGGCCCTGGGCTGTATGGATATTTACAGGCTGGATATAGGAAGGAGAGGCAGCAAGGGAGCTGGAAGGGGCAGCTGTGAGGTCATTATTGGTCAGTGCCCGGGGGCGGTATTTCAAAGAGGGAGTGGTTCAGCTGTGCCAGATGCTGCCAGAAGGTTAAGATGGCGGAAGAAAACCACTTACCGACAGGGGTGGTTGTGAGTGACTTTGCGAGAGTGGTTCCGGAGGGATGGAGGACGTGTTCCCGGGAGGCCGATTTGCCAAGTACATCTTCGCTCTGCTCAGTGCCAGGCCCTCTGCTCAGCTGTTTACTGAGCACTGCATCAGTGTCCCCCAGGTGCTGGAAACGACCATGTACCCAGAATTTAACTCATCTTCCTCCTGCAAAGCCTGCTTGCTCCTGCTGGGTTCTCTCTCCCCAGCCGTGGAACATCTTGCATTTAGTGGTCCAGGCCAGAAACCAGGTCTTCCCCAAGCCCTTCCCTGCCTGCTCCCGCCCGTCTAGTCAGTTGCCAGATCTGTTAGTTCTGCCTCCAGCATGTCTTGACTGTGCCTCTGCATCACCACTCGGCTGGATTCCTATCAAGAGTGTAGACTTGAAGCCATTGGTGAGGGGGACAGCTAGAGAATTCCCCAGAACAAATGAGCAGGACATTTTCCTACTAGAAAGATCTCTGACATGAACCCTGACTAGATCCTAATCCCTCTTCCTTTCCACCCCACCTCCACCAAGAAAAAAATCTATAAAAAACATTTTAGGGACAATTGGGGACATTTTAAGATGGAGTGGATATTAGATATTATAGAATTATTATTTTCCTTAGATGTGATATTTATTATTAGTGACATGGTTTGTCCTTGATCTTAGGAGATGTGTGCTGAAGTATTTAGGGATGGTGTATCATGATGTCTGCACTCTGGTTTCATATGGTTTGGTAAAAATGAAAAAGCAAAATATATATAAACAGTAAAAATTATAAAATGTTCATTTTTCATCTAGATACAGGGCATAGCGGTCTTCGTTATACTGTTCTTTCATCTCTGTGTCTGAAGTTTTTCAAAATTAAAGGTTGGGGAACGGCTGTCTCTAGCAGCAGTGGCGAAGACAGATTTACTGGGCTTGGCGGTGGGGCGGGGGAGGGGAGTCCCGTGGCTCCTGCTTTAAGGCAAGACTCTTCTTCGGGTGGGCCCTTCGGCCTCCGCCCCTCCCTCTCCCCTCTGCTGTATTCACATTCCCCTGGCTTTGGCAGCTAGAGTTCTGCTTCGGAGAAAGTCCTTCCTCCCGTGGGCAGCAACCTGACAAACTGTTCCTCATCTTCCAGGCCCTCAGCTCAACAGGTGCCTCTTCAGAGGGCTGGTCCACGTCTCCCTCAGGCTGACCTAGACCCCACTCCCTCTGCCCCAGCCCGCCAGGCCCACCACCTGTGTCTCCACGGAGGGGCCCTTCTTCCCCTGGACTGTGATCACGTTTGTCCATCTGCTTCCACCAGCAAACCAAGCTCTGTGAAGTCAGGGCCAGGCTTATTCCTCTTCGTAGCCTCAGCCTGGCCCAGTGCCTGGCACATGCAGGGCACAGTCCGTGCATATTTGGTGATCAGACGACCAAAGCCCCTTGCCTCATCCTGTGGTCTCTGTGTTAAATGTATTTCCCTTCTGTAATTTGCCCCGACTAAACCAAAACACCATCTTCCACACCTAATCAGTATCCGTGTCTTCTCCTCTTCACCTCAGGAGTATCTTTTGAATGTAATCCATCCCCTTCATCCCTCCTGCCATCATCTTAACCCAGGACCATCCTTTGGTCCATCCAGTGAGTATCAGATGCCTTCGGTGTGCCGGTACTGCTGGACTGGGCAGCCCGCCAGGAGCCATGCTCCCTGCCTTTCTTGCTTAGTCCACCACCACACCACCGCCGGGCTGCTTTTTACGCCTGGATCTTTTCTGAAAACTTGCTAGCGTTGCCCCGTCTACAGGATAAGGTCCAGCTGATAGGCTTGGTGCACGGGAGCCCAGCCCCCCTGGCCTGCTTGCCCTCCCGTGGTTCCTCTCACTGTCCTCCCACACCCTGTTCTCTTGCCTTCCTGAATGCTTTGCTGTTCCAGAAACATGCCACACAGCTTCACGACTCCATGCCCCAGGACACGTTGTTCCCTTTGACTGGGATTATCACTAGCTTTGTCCCTGTCTTGCTTGTCCTCCAAGACAGAGCTACAATGTCTCCACTGGAGTCCCTCTCGCTCCTTGCTGGCCAAGGCCAAGGCGGTTCATTCCCTCCAGTTCCCACAGTGCATGTGAGTCCACAGTGTCTGTGACCACTCTGGCTGTTTACTGATAGGTTTTTCCCATGACAGTGGGCAGGCTAGGCATCTGTTCATTGTATCCATTGAGCCAGGCACATAATGCTTTTTCTATTTAGAATCTAGTGTTTTGTAGGATGTGCTGCCCCCTACCTCACCCGCTGTAAAGTGCCACCCAACACATATATGATGTTATAAAGACAGCTGATGGCAGTGTTTGTCACTCCTGGTAAAGCACCCTGGCCCAGCCCAGGTCTTATCACCCTGACAGCTGTTAGCATGGCTGCTTCCTTCTATCCCTTTCCGTGATTCAGCTTGGACTGGGCACATGAAGCAGTTTTGGTCACCTGCCAGCTGAAAGATTTCAGAGTTCAACAGTCAGTTAGGGCTATGCTGCGCCACACTGTTTTTCATTTGTCAAGACAGTTGCTACCCAACTTTGACAAGTAAGCAGCACTCAGGCTCTTGTGTGTGTCCTGTGATGTTGACTACTTCTTAGGTCAATCTTTAGCTTACAAAGTGGTGTCATATCCCTTACCTCATCTTACCCATCCTAAAGTAAATCCCTTTGGTATTAAAATCTGGAACGAATGCTCACTTGGGGAGGTTTGTGTGGAGGAGGCATCCCTTATTAGTGAAAATATTTTGAACTTTACAGTTAGATCTGGGTTCATATTTTTATCTTGCTGCTTCTTAGCTCAGGTTGTGTAATAACATCTGTGAGCTAGTCCTTAAAATGCAATAATACCTACCTTGCTAGATTGTTGCGGGGATTAAATGAGAAGACAGGAACAAACTGCCTAGTCCAGTGCCTAGCAGGAAGTGTGTGCTTATTAGCTTGTAATCCCCTTAAATTCTAAGGAGGAAGGGAAGAATTACTTTGGAATTTTTTTTCCCTTCCAGATTTAGTCCATCAATAATTCTTTATTATAAAGTATTAAATGCCATAGGAATTAAATATCAATATGAGTGCACATGGTATACGCTTGTCTGTGCACTTCTGGAAGGATTCATTAAGAACTATTAGTAGTGGTTGCTTTGGTGAGTATTTCTTAATGAAATTCCTTAGTGCTGATATTTTTAGAAACTTCCATTGTACCCCTTTCATAAGGGGTACAATGTTCATAATTGTTATTACTAAAAAAAAAAAAAAAAAACGAACTATGCAAAGTCCCGTTAAAAAAATCTTAAAACTGGGCTTCCCTGGTGGCGCAGTGGTTGAGAGTCCGCTTGCTGATGCAGGGGACGCGGGTTCGTGCCCCAGTCCGGGAAGATCCCACATGCCGCGGAGCGGCTGGGCCTGTGAGCCATGGCCGCTGAGCCTGCACGTCCGGAGCCTGTGCTCCGCAACGGGAGAGGCCACAACAGTGAGAGGCCCGCGTACCGCAAAAAAAAAAAATCTTAAAACTTTCTACTTTGCATATCACTAATTTTATATGCTTGCCCTTTTGCTTCATGATATTATTTAAGCAAATATCCCAAAACATGGTGTGTTTAAGATACTTTAAACACGGGAATTCCCTGGTGGTCCAATGGTTAGGACTTGGTACTTTCACTGGCGAGGGCCTGGGGTTCAATCCCTGGTCAGGGAACTAAGATCCCACAAGCCACGTGGCACAGCCAAAAAAAATAAAATGAAATACTTTAAACGAATTGACAAAAATGTTTTTATTTTTATTGAAGTAAATTTTACCATGATTCATTTGGAGAATTGCCTTCTTCAGAATTAGTTTATTTATATAATCAAAGAGTGGGGACTTCCCTGGTGGCGCAGTGGTTAAGAATCTACCTGCCAATGCAGGGGACACAGGTTCGAGGCCTGGTCTGGGAAGATCCCACATGCCGCGGAGCAAATAAGCCCGTGCGCCACAACTACTGAGCCTGTGCTCTGAAGCCCGCGTGCCTAGAGCCCGTGCTCTGCAACAAGAGAAGCCGCTGCAATGAGAAGCCTGCGCACCACAACGAAGAGTAGCCTCCGCTCACCACAACTAGAGAAGGCCTGCGTGCAGAAACAAAGACCGAATGCAGCCAAAAATAAATTTGGAAAGAAAAAAAAAAAAAGTGAATTGAAACCAGACAAATACCATATGATTTTGGTTTCTGCTAAAGAGCTAATAGTTTTTATATATAATTTCTTTTAATTTTAAAAGTTTTTTTTAAGTAGTTTTAAAAACAGTTATAAAATCTCACCATTAATCAGGTGCTGTCCTAAGTGCTTTAAGTGTATTTACTAGGGGTTAAACATGTACTTAAAAAAATACAAGAGTAAAATAAAAAACATAGTCAATACAGATATTATATGGGGAACGATGTGTGTCTCCTCTATTTTAACTCTCCAGCCTCCCTTCAGGGATACCACCATTAACACTTTTCTTAATTCTAAGGCATTTTAACATATAATAAAAGCAAAATGGAAGAATTTCCAACTTCTTTTTACAAATGCCGCTTAGGACTATATATTTCTGTCCTATGCACTAATAAGAAAAATTGCATGTACTGGAATTGTTATTTTGCTTATTTAATATGAGCTTGCTGCTTTTTAATCTTAAAAGATTTGAAAAAATGCTTTTCTGTTTCTTGATCATTACTGTATTTATAGAAAACATTTTATTGTTAATTTTATATTTGTATATTTTGTTTATATATTTGTAAGCTCCATCGGTCCAAAAAAAATCTTTTTATCTGGTTTCTAGCTATTTGTGATAATATCCTATGAATTGGTTTTTAAATTCAAAACAGTCATATGGAGTGAAAAGTGTTCTGTAATGTTTGTTCATTAAAGCAGCAAGTCAATTTTTTTTAAGCAAAAAAAGAAAAAGGCTGCCAATGTAACCCGTGAAATTTAGAGTTCTGTTTTTTCTAAAGCACCATAGTTGAATAAGAATAGGAATTTGTATTAATGTGGAATCCACTTGTTCATCTCATGAGGCATTGGGGAATTTGCACGTCATGCAAGTTTTTCTTGCCTCTTGTTTAAACTCCCCTTAACACCTGGGGTTACTCTCTCTTTACCTCTCTCTTTACCTCTTATATTTGGTATCTGTGCCCTTAAACAGGTCTGCTAAACAGATTGAAAATGGTCTGTAGGAAGTCATCTAGTGTTTCCAAGAGATCCCCCCAGAAAAGGCTCACACTGGCCTGTGAGTAGCCAGACCTTGTTTTGAAGCACTGGATAAGATCTGAGTGTTTGTATTGGTCATTTGGAATCCCAGCACGTTACTGCCCTTGGCATGATCTAGCAAAGGGCAGAAAAGATCATTTATGTGTACGTGAATTAAAGATCAAAACAATAAAGAGTACGCCGTGATAGCCCTGGCCAGAGAGGATGGTCATCCGCATAAAGGCGATCGTGCAGAAAGAATGGGCACAGACTCAAACGACTACATTCTGTATGATTCCATATATGAGACATTCTGCAAAAGGCAAACTGTAGAGACATAGAACAGATCAGTGGTTGCTAGGAGTTGGGAGAAGGGTTGATTACAAAAGGAGGAATTTTAGGGAGTGAAGGAACTGTTCCCTATCTTACTGTGGTGGTGGTTACATGGCTTTATGCATTTATCAAAACTCACAGAACTGTAAGTCCCAAAAAGGGTAATTTTACTGTGCATGAATTAAAGTGGAGAAGATGAAGGGACGCGATTTGTCATTTGATTATGGTTGTGTGAAGTTAGGAAGAGGGTGAGTCTCAGCCAGGCTTTCATTTTTAAAATCTTGTTCTCAGGTTATGTATACCTATAAAGGAGTTTCTAAACATGCACTTTAGATATTTTAGCTAATTTTAGGTGTAAAAATAATATATGTATATGGAAAATTCTCAAAGAGTCCAGAAGGTTATACAGCGAAAAGGAAAACTCGCCCCTCCCATCCCAAGCCCACTCACAGTCCCCAGATGTCCTCACTATTAGCAGTTCACTTTGTGTGTGTATTTGTGGCACTGTTCTGGGCCTGCTTTTCCATGTAACTCATCTCAGCGATACCAACATATCAGTGCGTGTAGATCTGCCTCATTCCTTGTATTGATTGCATTCTATTCTGATTTTGGCTCTACCTTGATTTATTTGACCAGTCCCCATTAATGGGTTCCAAATTGCCTGTACCAGGAACAAACTGGAAACAAGGTAGTAAGGAATGCTTGCACGCATTCAGCTGTGTGCACTTGTCTAAATATAGCTGCCTGTGGGACATACCACAAGTGCAACTCTTAGGCCGAAAGGCCTACGCAGTTTTAATTTTGCTATAGATAATGTCACACTGCCCTCTAGGGAGGTCACACAAATTTGTGATCCCACCAGCAAGCATATGGGAATTAAACATGCACTTAAAATTTCACAGGTAAAGTGTAATTTGTTACTTAAGTCAAATCTATCCTCACTTTCTGACAGCATGGATAGTAGTTCAGTTATAAGATGAAAATAAGCAAATTATTTATATGTTAATGAAGTCTGTATTCTTAGGTTTTTGTGAGTTAAAAATCTTGATTCTAAGGTTAATTTAGTTTAGGGGTAAAATAGTTTTTTTAACGAAAGAATTCACTTTCTCTGTATATTCCTTTTCACATTCTTTTGTTGTGGTAAAGTACATATAACATAAAATTTGCCATTTTTAGGTACAGTTCAGTGGCGTTAAGTATGTTCACATTGTTGTACAACTGTCACCACCATCCCGCTCCAGAACCTTTTCATCTTCCCCAACTGAAGCTCTGTACCCATTAAGTAGTAACTCCCCATTCTCCCCTCCCCTCTGCCCCCGGCAACCACCATTCTACTTTCTTTCTCTGTGAATTTGACTATTCTAGGTTTCCTTGTATGGTTTTTCTATGTTGAAAATTTCCTTGGAGGAAGGAAGGACACACGGTGGAACTCACAGAGATACACGTGAGAACTCTCCTAGGAGTGCCGAAGTTACTTCTCTCACACTCCGCTCCTGCGTTCAGAGTGCACGCTGGTGGCATGAAAAGTGGACATGCGGTATCCCAGGTTCTAGAATAGTGCCTAGACGGCATGCTCAAGGCGTATTTGCTGAATGGATTGATGAATTTATGAAAACAATGTACTACACGACACAACCTAAAGACCCTGGGATCTTTGTACCTCTGATTAAACTCAAATTTTTGCATTTGTTATTCCATAGGAAATTGGCGTCTTCCATTATCAGACCTCGAGAGGACAGCTGGTTAAAATCCTTATTTGTCCGGAAAGTTGATCCAAGGAAAGATGCTCACTCTAATCTCCTAGCCAAAAGGGAAACAAGCAGTCTGTACAAATTACAGTGTGAGTCATAGGTTTGCTATCTTCATAGTTGACTTTTTTCCCTTTGTTCATAAGTTTATCGTTGAATTTTCTTTTGTTTCAGTTCACAATGTTAAACCGGAATGCCTAGAAGCATACAACAAAATTTGGTGTGTATACCAAACTATCCTTTACTTGGGGAAAAATAATGATTTTAATATTTGTCAGTTGCACTAACCCTTGATAGCAGAGTGAGATCTTTCACGCCTCTTCTTAAAGCTGAACGTGGAGAGGCTCTTAAGTTGAGCTCTGTTGGGCATTACCAAGGATGTTTTGATTTTAAGCGCTTGTTCAGCTAACTCCTCACATAGGCTATCAGACTTTGGAATGTTACTAGACTCTTTCAGGTTGGAAGGGACCTTGCAAGGCGGTCTAGCCCAGCTACTCATCCAGTGCTTGAGTCCTTTCTGCAGCCCTTCCTGACGCTATGCTTAAATACATTTCATATGCTCCATTTCTGGACAGCTCTGAGTGTTAGGAGTTAGAATTCACATCCCTGGGACCTCCACTGTGTCCAGTTTTACTCCTAAGTAATATTGCCACGTGAGAGCCCTGTATGGATTTCAGCAGAGCTGCCATTTCTTCCCGGGTCTTCCATCCGCCAGGATTCAAGTCCCTTCAGCAGATTCTCATATGACATGAAACCCATATATTCTTATCGAATTTGTAAACTTTAAGACCAAAGAGAATTAAGTGCGTTAGTTATTAACAGAAATAGCATTTTAATGATCAGTTGTCCACAAATATAATTTAAAAGCTTTTTTTTAACCTTTCATATCTGCTGCTTTCATGAGAAAGCAAATGAGTTTGTTACCAGAATCAGCGTAACTTTCAGAAGCAAAACATCTTTTGTTGTTTTATTTTTGGAGGTGGTTCGTGAAATATAACATTAGCGTTGAGTTTCTTGCTCACCTCAGCACAGTTCTCTTTATTTTAGAAGTGCCCTAAAAATAAAACAAATGCTTTTTTCTAATTCTCTTCTCATAAAATGGAATTTTTCTGTATGCTGATGTTTCCCTGGATTATCTTTCCTGTCCTTTTTTTCACTTCATCTCCTGTCTCAGATTCCTGGCTGTCTATTCATGTTCTCACTTCAAATTCAATGTGCAGAATTACGCTGCTCTTCCAGTTTCTCCATGTGTGACACTCACCATGGTTTTATTTGACTCTTGCCTTAGTTTTATGTGATTAGCTGGTCACTAAGGGCTGTGTATTCTTCATTTGACGTGTATTTTGCTTCTCTTTGCTTGTTTCCCTCTGCAGGCCTGTTGAGGCCCATTTCCAAGTAGCCCTTTCTGACTGCCTTCCTGGGTTTGAAGCTGCACCTGTACCTTCGCCCCACCCTGCAGTCCATTACCCAGAAGTTTGTCAAATTGATCTGCTTGAGTTCTGTTTTCTCCTTCATCATGTTTGTTTATCTTTTCTCTGAAACTTTCAGCAGCTGCCTGTTTCCAGCCTGGTTTTTAGGGGCCCAGATAATGAGGTTCTTCCCAACTCATCAAGTTCTGAGTACAAGTACTACCTACCTTACAGCCTCCATTCACCTGGGTCATCTGTGCAGGCTTCCGTCTTCCACACTAGCTCCAGTGCTGAGTTGTTTACTTCCTGATCATGTCATGTGGCAAAAAGAAAACCCAATTCCATTTCCCTGACATAATCTGTCTTTCTCCACCCCTAATTTCCATCAATCCCATGTGATTTCTGAACTTTCACAGGTCATACATCAGATACATTTAATATCTGATCTTAATTTTAAAAGTAAATGCTACCCTTCAAAAAATTACGTGGTTTGGTCATTGTACTGGGTCTTAAAGTCATTTGAGTTTTCAGTTAGACATAAGACCATTCAGAGCTTTTCTCTGTTAACTAGTCATATCCACCCAGTCCTAGTGCTTCAACATCGGGTGGTGATCACTAGCTTAATATCACTTGACGTCAGCAAATAATGAGAACAGGTTCCATTTCTGACCCTTGATATCTTTTGCATCCATTGTTGGATCTATATGGCACTTTTTCGTCGTAATTTTTCTATTCAAAAAGTGTGCAAATTTTAGCTTTTCTCTTGGTATGATGCAGTTATGGGTCTTCCCTTTACCTTTCCCTGTCCATTAGAATCTGTAATGCGGGAAGGTCTCCGTGGAACCAGGCTCTGACACCTCTGTTAAATTAATACACTGCCGGGACCATGCGCAATCAATAGCGACAAACAGGGCGGTGTGTCTGGCGTGGGATTAGGTGCGATACCTTTCAAATCCCCTCAGCTGGTTGAATTGAGTAGAAACTAATTTATGCCTCATGTCGTCTCTTTCATTTGGATTCTCCTGCCCCTTTGATGCCCTTCGGGATTGTTGGGGTCGGGGTTGCTTCCAGACTGTGTTGTGTCCTGGCTCCGTCGTCTTCCTTAAAGCCCAGTCGTTCTCTGCTGCTGCTTCCTGTGCCTCCTGGGCCACTCCTGTCATCTGCCCCATCCTCCACATGACTTTCTTCCCTTTCTTTTCCTGCGTTCTTTTTCTACTATTCACATTTCTCTCATCCTTCCCATCTTTGGAACCAGCAAAAGTTAGCTTTCATACACATCACCATTCCTAAGTATATACTTCTTTTTTTTTTTTTTTCTGAAACAGCAAATAATAGACTCATAGTTCCTGGAATTTTTGGACCTTTGGCTCTTCTTTATCATTTTTATCAATATACTTGAGTTACTTACCACTGTTCTAGATAGCTGGGGTATCAGTCACCTAAGCTTCTGATAATTGGGACATGAGAGCACAGCAGAGTTCAGCCAAAAGGCTAATTCTGCACGTCTTTTTTATCATAAACGTATTCTGAGGTCAGTTGTCAGAACACAGAGTAGATGACCTTTTCCTGTTACTGATCATGTGTTGTCCACCTGGTGTAATTTCGGTGGTTGTTTAATTAGTGTTGCTCTTTCTTCTCTTTAAGTCAAGAGGTGTTGCCAAAGATTCACGAAGATAAACATTACCCTTGTACTTTGGTGGGGACTTGGAACACGTGGTATGGCGAGCAGGATCAAGCTGGTAGGAAGCAGAAGTCTTTGGAATAAACCCTTGTTCCTTAAGCCTTTACTGTCATTACTTAAATGATTTTTAACATAATGCTTGTTTTTATAAGCAAAGCTTTCCAAGTCTCAGTCCAGTTTTATGGTTAAAGTAGTTTCTCCAGTAAATCACTGCAGAAACTCCTTTTTGATTGTTTTTCATGTTTGAATCTATTATTGAAACTTTATGGTGTAACTTGAGCCAACACACATTACAGTTTTGTACTGTGTTAGCACCATGCGTATCTAGAATATTTTCAAGGTAAGAGTATCATGAAACTCTAAATGTATGTTATCGTTTAAAATATATTTCAGTTCACCTCTGGAGGTATGAAGGAGGTTATCCAGTCCTCACGGAGGTCATGAATAAACTCAAAGAAAATCAGGTAATGATTTTTGAAAAAGACTAATGATATAGTAGATATTAGTACAGAATTAAGTGATTCTTTTCTGCCATCGTTTTTGTTAGTAAACTGTTAGTTTTCTGTAGTAAAAATTTTATTATTTGGACTCTTGAGGTTGTATTTAAACATAGAGTAACCAGTTGTAATACTATTAAAATGATAGTTCTTATTGTAAAAGTCAATTGTACTTTGATAAGCTGGAACTTTGAAACCGGTAAGTCAGTCTGGGTTACCTAACACATATCTGCTTCAAGAACTGACAACCACATATTCTTCATCTTGGGCCGACTTTGCTATCCTCCCCCTCCCTTCACAAAGAGGTGTGTGTTAATGGAGAATATTCTACCAGCCATACATTATTAGGAAAGAAAACCTTTTGTGTAGACTCCCCGTCCATATATAAATGACTTTTTTTTTTTTTTGCCTTGCTGTGAGGCTTGTGGGATCTTATTTCCCGATCAGGGATTGAACCCGTGCCCTCAGCAGTGAAAGCACGGAGTCCTAACCACTGGACTGCCAGGGAATTCCCAATATAAATGGCTGTTTGATTTTCTGATGTTTTGAGGTGTCCATGTCACCTGTCTCAATATGCTGTCAAACAGTTAGAAGAACCTAAAATCATAGGAAATTAAATTAGTTTACTTTGTCATTTAAATAATTAGGATGACTATGTAGTTTGATATCTAAACTTGGACACTTTTGAGAGTGAAAGGGAATACTAATAGTCATTATGCTGGTTCAACAAGATGTAAACTGGGACTGTCTCAGGCCAACTGGACCCTGTTTATAATAGTATTCTATTGTGGGAGGAACATAAATGTTGCTAAAGTGGGTTTATATATAAATCTTCTAATATTTATGATATAAATATTAGAAGATTTCATGAGCACCTTTGTTCACTCAAAGGAATTTGCGGAATTCCGTAAGGCGAGAAGCAACATGCTTCTCTCGAGGAAGAATCAGCTGCTATTGGAGTTCAGTTTCTGGAATGAACCTGTCCCACGGTCAGGACCGAATATATATGAACTCAGATCTTACCAGCTCCGAGTAAGTACTGAAATAGGAGTTAACTGTCCCCTTGTTCTTCTGTGCAGAAGGACACGCACCCCTGATGCTGAGTGAACAGCAGACACTGAGCGAATGTTCTGTGATGTGTGTTTGGCTCGTTTTCTCCCCTGTCCAGTTCTTCTCCTCTTATTTCCTTTCTTTAAACCTTCCTTCTTTCTCCTCCTTTCTCTTTGCTAAGCTCATTTGTTTTTTATAGTCTTACGCATAAGGGAAAAGATGTAACATACAGGATCAGCTACATTATATAGCATCTATTGCCATTGAACTAGAGCAGCTAATAAGCATGTGACTATTGACATTATACAGCACTGTAAGACAAAAGGGGAATAATATTTGTATGACTTTCTAGATATTTCCCTACTTAGGTGACCACTAAAAAGAAAGGCCCAGGTGGCAACATAGTTAAAGTGAAAAAGTATCAGTAGATCTTGGTGGTCTAATGCTCAGTGTTATACTGGAAAAAAAACAAGTGATGTCCTTGTTAGGTTTACTTAAATTGAATTATTTAAAAATTTCACAATAAAGTCTGAATAGGTACCAACAATTTAATCATCGTGGGCCTAACTATGGTTTTTATGACTATAATTGGATGACTTAATTAACTCTCACTTTGTGTGTTGTCTTCTTAGATGAAGCCACAGAATATTACTTCCACTGTGGGATAGGTATGAACACAGTGAATAATACTATTTTGTTACATTTTTTTTATCTGTTAGATTTCACGTTATTAAAAGTTAATTTTTAAGTTAGTCTTGTCATTTGATGTTTTTTATACTGTTAGTTCCATATTTCTTCACAGAAGAACTAACAAACCGAATCCAAATCTCTTTTCAGCCAGGAACTATGATTGAATGGGGCAACTACTGGTGAGTATTTTACCAAGTGATGAGGTTGTTAAGTCTTATAAAGAGATTCTTTTAGGCCATAGTGTTACTTCTAGAAATAAAATCTGGGGTTAGTGCCATGATTTGATACTAGACTGTTGTTTTGTTTGATATATTTGTATTATGAAATTTTTCAAACATATACAAAGCTAGAGAGAAAAATACCACAGGTCTCCCTTCCATACCCATTACTTAGCTTCAGTAATTATCAACACGTGGCCAGTCTTGCTTAGGTCTAAATCCCCCAACCCAGAGTATTTGGAAGTAAATCTCAGACAACATAAAATTTCATCTATAAATATTTTAGTATATATCTCCAAGAGATAAGCACTTTTTATTAAAAAAAAACAAAACCCCCCAAGTGTCACATGAAGTTATTTCATATTCTTCTTGGATGTTATCTTTTCTGAAATGTTGCTTTTGTCACATAAACAGAGCACCACAATGATACAATTGCTTCTTTTTTTTTCTTCTTAGTTTAGCAAAATATGAATTTTTCTCCAAACTGATCTATAGATTCAGCAGAATCCCAGTCAAAATCCCAGCAGGCTTTAGAAATGCAAGGGACCCAAAATAGCTAAAACAACCTTGAAAAAGAGGAACAACGTTGCAGGACTCACAGTCCTCAATTTCAAAACTGACTGCAAAGCTAGAATAATCAAGACAGTATGGTACTGGCATACGGACAGGCATATAGATCAGATCAATGGGATAGAATTGAAAGACAAGAAATAAATTCTCACGCATGTGAGCAAATTGGTTTTTGACAAATGTACCAAAGCAATTCAGTGGGGACAGATAATCTTTTCATCACAGGGTCCTCAGACAACTAGGTATCCTTGCAAAAAGATGAATTTAGACCCCTGCCTCACACTGTATACAAAAACTAACCGAAAATGAATTGTAGACCTAGATGTAAGAGCTAAATTACAACACTTTCAGAAGAAGACATAAGAGAAAATCTTCGTGACCTAGGGTTAGGCAAAGAGTTCTTACATAAGCACCAAAATCACAATCCACAAAAGAAAAGAAATGGTAAATTATAATTCATCAAAATTAAAAGCTTTTGTAATTCAAAGGATACAGTTTTAAAAATTAAAAGACGGGTCACAGACTGGGAGAAAATTTTGCAAATCACATATCTGATAAAGGACTTGTATCCTGAATATATGAAGAAATCATACAACTCAATCACGAGAAGATAAATAACTCAATTAAAAAATGGGCAAAGGACTTGAATAGACAGTTCTCCGAAGATACACAAATAGCCAAAAAACATATGAAAAGATGGTCAGCATCACTAATCATAAGATAAATGCAAATCAAAACCACAATTATTTTCCATTCATCTCACTCCCTTTAAGAAGGCCATTATCAAAAGAACAGAAAATAACAAGTGTTGGCAAGATACAGAGAAATTGGAACCCTTGTGTACTGTAGGTAGGAATATAAAATGGGGCAGTCATCGTGGAAAACAGTAGAGTTCTTCAAAACATTGAAAATAGCATTACTCTCTGACCCAGCAACCCTACTTCTGGGTATATATTCAAAAGAATTCAAAGCAGCATCTCAAAGAGATGTTTGCACACCCGTGTTCATCACAGCATTATTCACAGTAGGTAAGAGGTGGAAGCAACCCAAATACCCATCAACAGATGAATGGATAAAAATGTGGCATATATATATAATGGAATATTAATGCAGCCTTTAAAAAGAAGGAAGTCCTGCCACATGCAGGGTGAACCTTGAGAACATTATGCTAAGCAAAATAAGCCAGTCAGAAAGGGACAAATACTGTATGATTCCACTAATAGAAAGTTTCTAAAGTAGTAAAAACCATAGACACAGAAAATGAAAAAGTGGTTGCCAGGGGCTGGGTGCAGGGGAGTTGGTGTTTAGTGGGTATAATTTCAATTTTGCAAGATGAAAATGTTCTGGCGATCTGTTGCACAACAGTGTGAATAGACTTGGCCCTACTGGCCTGCACAGTTGAAAATGGTTGAGATAAATTTAATGTTAGGTGCTTTTTACCACAATAAAAAATAAAATCATAAGATAAATTTGGGGGAAAAAATTTAATGGGCAAAGAATTTGAGTAGACATTTCTTCAGAGGAGCTCTATGAATGCCTAAAAAGGACGTGAAAAGCTGCTTAACATCCTTAGTCAGTATGGAAATGCAAAGTAAAACCACAGCGAGATAGTACTTCATACCCACTAGGATGGCTATAATTAAAAAGACAGAATAACGTGTTGATGAGGTTGTCAATGAATTGGTACCTTTACACATTTCTGGTGAGTGTAAAATGGTTCAACCACTTTGGAAAAGGAAAACCATGACTTTTTACTTACTTTCAATTTATATATTCTCTTTTTTTCAGTTATAAAATTTCTTGCTTTGGGCTAGATAATTTCTAAGATCTACCTCCAAAAAACAGTTCTGGGATCTTTTTTTCTAATGAATCTTTTCTTCTTAGGTCATCAAAGGCTAAATAATGCAAGGTAGAATTCCTTTTCATTTGAAAACTAAGAAATACATATTTGATTGTATACTATTATTGTAGACATCATTTTATTAAGGAATTCGGGGGTAGGGTTGATGCTATAAGTGTAGTAATTTAGTTGCCCACAGAATAGGATCACCCAGTTCTATGTTTCCGTATTACTCATTGAGACTTGCCCACCGTGGAATCCACAAGGAAGGAACTGAGGTTATTCTTCAGTTATTTAAAAATTATTTATAAAGCCAGTTCAGCATTCAATTTGTATTTTGGCACATAGGTAACTAAGGTGGTGATCTCCTCTTCACTTCATGCTTCTGATTATTTCCAGGCTAAGGCAAGGTATGTTTTCTTTGCCTACTGAGAAAGTGAATGAGAAAAATTCAAAATGAAATGAACTGTCCTGAATATTTATCACTATCAATGAAACTAAGGGTTTTCCCCCTTAGGGTTAGAATGCACATTAAAGTGATTTGCTTAATTTCCATAATTTACAAATCAGATTTGTAATTTTTGTGAAGATTATGATCACTTAACACTACATGTAAGGTTAAAGAAATTAACATCGCTTGGAGGTAGCCCATGGGGGCAATAGCAAGAGATCCCTCCTTTTCCCCTAAAGAACCTGAAAGCATGGGTCACCTTTGTGGAGTTGAGCACGTGGTGAATGAGAGCCAAGATGTACAAAGTGACCTTGAGGAGACTGGCTTCCTCACTCCCACCACAGGCTGCCCTTGCTCTGATTCCACACCCCCCTTTGAGATGTTCTAATTCAGTTACTATGAAGTTTGCCTCTAAGAAGAGAATGCGCTGGTCAAGCCGACTCACTTATCTCGTCTCTCACTGTGGATATTAGTGGATTGAATCTTTGTTCATAGTCTCCAGCTCTTTTTTTTTTTTTTTTTTTTTTTTTTTGCGGTATGCGGGCCTCTCACTGTTGTGGCCTCTCCCGTTGCGGAGCACAGGCTCCGGACACGCAGGCCCAGCGGCCATGGCTCACGGGCCCAGCCGCTCCGCGGCACGTGGGATCCTCCCGGACCGGGGCACGAACCCGTGTCCCCTGCATCGGCAGGCGGACTCTCAACCACTACGCCACCAGGGAAGCCCTCCAGCTCTTTTAAATGAATTAGAATGAATCCATCTTCCCAAGTCCTGTCCACTCTGGGACCCTAATATGACTGAGACATCAGGCCAAGCCTGGGCAGTGTTGATATAAATTGACTGGGTAACTGGGGTGTGGAGTCTCTTGAGAGACTACCTGTGACCTTCCTACATCACTTGAAACTGCTTCCTTCATTTTCAACTTTGGTTCTAGAAAACTGCTTTAAGAAAACATATACATTTTAAAAACTTGTTTAGGATTTCAAGTGCATCACTAAATATAAAAATAAAGTACTGGTGCAGACACAAAAGAAGGTGTTTAAAAATCTGATACCTTTTGCAGCAGGGAATCTTAAAAAGCAAAGTTCAGGGCTTCCCTGGTGGCACAGTGGTTGGGAGTCCACCTGCCAATGTGGAGGACGCGGGTTCGTGCCCCGGTTCGTGCCCCGGTTGCCAGTTGACAGTTTGAACCGCCAGGAAGCTCATGTCCATGGTTCTTCCATATGCTGTCCGAGGAGTCGCAGAATTCGACACCCGCCCTCAGCTGTAGATGACAGAGCTTGCGGGTTTCTCAGAGTTCATGGTGTGCAGCTGCTTTGTAGGTGCGGTGCACTTCCTTCCTCTCTGTTTTAAGCCCTGTTCTCGAGGCAGGGTCCCTGTCTCCCTTGGAGTACAGTGCCTGTGGCACCGTGGGGTTCTCAGATCGAGAATTCCCTCACTTTCTCACAGTGTGTTCTTGGAAAGCAGCTTTTTTTAAGTTGACAGGTCCTAGCCTACCCTCTGCCAGTTTTCTAGACTTTACGTTAAGAATCAGCAGTGCAACCACATATCCTCACGTTGTTGTTATTTTTTATTTATTTATTTATTTTGGCTGTGCCGGGTCTTCGTTGCGGCATGTGGACTCTTAGTTGCAGCATGCATGCGGGATCTAGTTCCCCAACCAGGGATCGAACCTGGGCCCCCTGCATTGGGAACGCAGAGTCTTACCTACTGGACCACCAGGGAAGTCCCATGTTGTTTTTATTTTAATAGTTATGAATTACTGTCCATTTTTCACAAAAATGACTGCTGTAGCTATAGAAAGGTACATTTACATCTTATGTACATTAAAACAACTTTCGAATGCATTCTGAACAACTTGCGCTGAGGATGGAGGGAACTTACTGATACTTTTTAACATACCTGATTCAATATCTGAACGTTGTTTTTTTTCTTATAGGGCTCGTGCAATTCGCTTCAGACAGGACAGTAATGAAGCAGTTGGAGGATTCTTCTCCCAGATTGGGCAGCTATATATGGTGCATCATCTTTGGGGTATGTTTTTTTCCCTTCATTTTTGTATTCCTGGGATTTCAGAGTTCATTACTAACGAACTTGTCCTAGGCAGTAAATCGTATCTCAAGTCAGGAACCTTAAACACTGCAGCTGAGCCAAATGTCCCAGATGGAACGTAGGTGCGGGGCTACCCAGAACAAGAGGTCAATAGTGCAGGGTCCACAGATGTGCGGCACGTCAGTGCGCTGGTGAAAGTGAGAGTGGGGCGAGAGAGGTGAGGCAGCAGCCCCGGGTGAGGGGAGATGATAGAGCTGCCCCCGGCTCCCTCAGGGACGGTCCTGCATTCCATGCAGAGGAGGTGCCCACACGCGCGCCCACCCCTTGCCTTGGGTCTGACTCTACTGTCCCAGAAGCCCTTCTCTCGCCTTTTCCATCCCTGCCCACTTTGGTTTGGCACCATCTTTGGTGTCTTTCAGGGCCTGACTCAGATGTTCCCCTTTGTCCCCAAGGGAATGTCGCTGTCCCCTGAGCCCGCAGAGGCCAATACTGTGTGTGTGTGGTCACAGTCATGGCTGTTTATGTCTGTCTACCTGCTGAACAGGAACCGGGTCTCAGCAGTAGCTTGGTTCATTCTGGGCACATTTGTAAATGGTTATTAAAGAGATGAAAAGCATGACTTTTTCCAAACCTTATTAATTTGCTGAGGTGTTGGTTTGCCCTGTTTGGTCCACCGAGTGCTGTGGAGTCACGTGCCTCCTGGGTTAGCAGGAGGCTCAGAGACGGGTGACAGGTCTGCTGAGCGGGAAAGCAAACCTGAGGGACAGGCCACCAGGCCATGCGCGGTGAGTGACGCAGGGAGTTCCAGTTGGGGCCCTCCGCGTTAGGAGTGTATATCGGATATAAAGGGATACAAAGCTATGAATTGGGGGAAAACCAGTGAAAGGTGGAATACGAGCTAGACTTCAGCATCTAGATGGGACTGACAGTAGAGGTGGGAAGGAGGGGCTGGAACAGCCATGGAGACACAGGAAATTATAAAAAGTGCTCAGGAAACTACAGATAGTGCCGACGGGCTAAACGGTAAGATACCTGCCGGGGACCCGGGTCTAAATGGGTGAGTTGAGGCAAGAAAAGTCATTTTCACATTGTGCCCCTGGAACCTTTCCCTGAAACCCTCCGTGTCTGGTGAGGAGACCCCACTCCAAGCCCCCGCCAGCCACTGCTCACCTCAGCCACACACACTGGGCTTCCCCGGCATTTAAGAGATTGAAACCTGCACCAAATGATTAGAGGCCACCAGTAACCCTCAGCTCCCAGAATGTCAGGGGCAGTGGTGTTCCTGGGAGCTGTTTTCTAGCCAGCTGAGATTTGACCTCCTAAGGATCAGAGTTTTCAAATGGAGTAGATTTGCGAACAGATCTTTAAAAGATGTGTTCTGTGTCCCTGCCTTTTGATTATACTAACTGTAATTTAACCTTTATGGGTTCAAGGTGGGAGTGAAGTCATTTTTATCATTATTTTTTAGTGCATGATCTGTCCAGAGGATATAAACTGAAAAGACAGACCCCTCCCCTTCCCCAGCCTGGAGGGGCCTCTGAGGGCGGCCTCTGTAGTGAGCGAGTGTGGAGACGGATGGGTCAGGACCCATGTGCTTTGGCGCACAGGCAGAGGTCAGGCACATGTCTACTCTGAGGCCCTGCCCTTCTCCACCTTCCTTTTTGTCTCGAGTCTGTGTCCCCAATGTCCACTGCCCACTTCCTACTTGATAGGAAAAAGTCTTGAGATGTGCAGAGATGAATTCTCAGTTGTCTGCCCCCAAAACTTAGCCTCACTTTTCCATTTTTTTTGGAGAAAGAGAACCAACATTTATCAAGCACCACCAGTGTGTTGGTTATTTATGCACCACTCCCTTTAATCCTTACAGCCACACCACAAATGAGATACCTGTGGCTCACAGGTGGTGAATAAATCACCCAGGACCCACAGCTGTTCAGGAGCTGAGCCAGGCTCAGACGTCGGCAAGTCTGGCTTCAAAGCAGGTCTTCCCCCCAGCACAGCCCCCCTTCCTGTTACCCTTGCACGTGATGCCATCCCGCCCCCACCTCCTCAAGGCCTCGCTGCAGCCACGGCTCCTCCACCACCCCATCTGTGGCCTCCTTCCCTTAGTGTATGAATGGGCTCAGTGCCTCCCATCTTTAAAAGCCTCCCCAAACCCAAAGGTGCATTGACAGATGAACAAAATGTGGTCTGTTCAAATTCATAGAAGCAGAATGTAGAGTAAAGTGTATCAGGTTGGGAGAAGAGGGGAGTGGGAAGGTACTGCTCACTGGATAATGGTGGCACAACGTGAGTGTACTTAATGCCACTGAACTACACATTTAAAAATAGTTAAAATAGTAAATTTTGTTATGTATATTTTACCCCCCCCCAATTTTTTTTTTTAATTAAGAAAATTTGTAAAAGAACACAGGCCTCCAAACTGTGTTCCCTGCGGGGGGTGGGGCAGGGGGTGGCGAGGGGTCACCACATGGTACCCTAGGTGTGCATCCGACCCCGGTGAGGACACTGCCGCTTGTCACATGAATGTTAACTGTTTTCCTCCGGGTGGTGAGAGGTAAAAGATTTTGTTTTCCTTCTATTTTTCAGCATCTTCAATATTTTATGTAATAAATTTATACTCCATTACTAGTGGAGGGAGCTTTTGTCTTTAGATGGTCAGAGGCCATCTAAGACCAGGCCTGCAAGGTTAGGTCTTCTCATAGGGACAAGGAAGCCCCAAAACAGAAATTAGAACTGAGGAGGGAGCCCTGGGTGATCTCTTAGTCACGACTGACACCGTGTCCAGATGCCTAGGAGGCATTTCCCTGGTCACTGGTTGGAAGGATCTTGCCCGGGTTGGGAATCAGAGACCAAGGCACCTGGGTGAGATATCCGAATTGTACCCCAAGGACTCTGACCCTTGGCCCGTGCTCTTCCCTCCACCTGGAGTGCCTTTCCCTCCCATTCCTGCGTGTCGATGATAAAATGGCCTTTTCAACCTGAAGACCCACTTGGTCAGATCACAGCTTCCAGGCAGCTCTCCCTGGTCAGCTGTGTTCTCCCTGTTGGGTCTCTTTGTTCTCCACTGCCTTGAATACAGTCTTACCCAGATCACTGTAGTGCTTTATAAATGCTAAGAAAAATGGAATCTAATATTGCTTATCCGTAGTCTGACAGTGTGTGGTTACAGATTTAACGTGTATTGAGGAAGTTCACTTGGTTTGTAAAGGCACGTCTTGAATCTGCAAGACTGTGAGTCTTGAGAGCGGGTGGTTTTGCGTCTCCCACGAGGGCTAACAGTTGCTCAAAATAGCCAGCTCACCGTCATTCCAGCTTAGTACTGAGTTCCCAAAGTATAGGCGGTCCCTGACTTACGACGGCTCAACTGAGAATTTTCCAACTTTACGATGGTGCAAAAGTGATCCACATTTAGTAGAAACTCTACTTCACATTTTGAATTTTGCTGTTTTCCTGGGCTTTCAATACATTCTCTCGTGATGCTGGGAAGTGGCAGCCGCAGCTCCCAGTCAGCTACACAGTCACAAGGGTGAACAACCAATACACTTAAAACTATTCTGTTTCTTACTTTTAGTGCAGTATTCAGTAAGTTACATGAGACATTCAACACTTTATTATGAAATAGGCCCTGCGTCAGATGATTTTGCCCAACTGTAGGCTAATGTGAGTGTTCTGAGCACGTTTAAGCTAAGCTAGGCTAAGCTCGTCTCTTCCAGTAGGTTAGGTGTATTGAATGCATTTTCGACTTAACAATATTTTTGGCTTACAGTGGGTTTATTGGGATGTAACCCCATCATAAGTTGAGGAAGGTCTGTAGGCTCTTTGAGAAAATGAGGAGTGCAGCAGAATCAACACTTAATGGATACACAGTTGACCCTTGAACAACACAGGTTTGAACTGCTGGGGTCCACTTATATGCAGATCTTTTTCAGTAAGTACACACAGTACTATATGACCTATAGTTGGTCAAATCCAAGGGTACAGAACCATGGATACAGAGGGCCGGCTATGGGATTTGAGCACCTGCGGATTTTGGTATTCACAACGGATCCTGGAACCAGTCTCCCACTGTACTAGTGGAATTATGTTTGGTTTAAGTCTTAATTCTTCTGTGTGGCTATTTTTAAGCTTACAAAGATCTTCAGACCAGGGAAGATATACGGAATGCAGCATGGCATAAACACGGCTGGGAAGAACTGGTATATTATACAGGTAATATCTTAATAGGCATAAAACATTTCATTCTTCTCATCTCATTGTTTTAATGTTCTTTCACCCTGAAGCTAATATGTATTTAAAAAAAAAAATAGTACGTTGCTCTAGGATCGTGAATTGTAAGGTTGAGGGAATGGAGAAATAGTCATATTTTTCTTCGACAGTTATAGGACATTTTTTCAATAGAGACTATTCACTCTTTCAAGTATATATGTCGTCTGGTACAGTTCTCAGATCTTCATGTGTTGTAAATTTTACATCATTACCCTTTTTGTGCATTTCTGTATTCTCTGAAAATTTATTATACAAATAAATTTTTTTCTAAGCTTTTCCTTTCTCATCAAAATTGTCCATTCCCCAAAGCATTACAATTTAATACAGCAATTAAAAAGTAATTTTGAAAATTAATTTGGTATTTAGACTTTCCATATGTACATGTGTATGCACGTGTACCTATGTGTACACCTATACATGTATGTATACCTACACACACACACACACACACACACACACACACACACACACACACACACACACACACACACACACACACACACACACACACACACACACACACACAATGAAATCCTAGTTGCTTGATTTTTAGAAGAAAACAACCAGGCTGAATGGTACCACCTATGTTGCACGTCAGGTACATTTAAGCCCATATCCTACCAGGAAGATCAAAGAGTAATTTGTTCTGGAAAATAACTATTATCTTGTCTTTTAATTCAAAAAAATCATATAACTATATATGGCTTTGCTGTTTATTCTTACATTTCCATAAGTTCCCAAAGATGTGTTTTACTTAGCACTGACAGTTCTACAAGTACAGTGTATTTGTTCCTTTATACAGGATACAGTCAAATTATTTGATGTTATATAAATTTTAATTCAGTTGAAAGAACCTTCTGAGAAAGCACCATTTTTCTCACAATATGGACTTTCCTAATTTCCTACAAATGAAACACATTTCCAACAGAATGTTTTAATATCATCTTATAGGGTGTCAGCTGATGTGTCATTAGCTTGTGTATTTCTTCCCCTGAGATCAATCCTGAATATTCCAGTACTCTATTCTGATTTCAAGCAGCATGTCTTCTGAATATGCTTAGCAACCTATTTGTTAATGTATATTTACTGCAGTCTGTTTAGAAAAGAATGAGCCTAGTAATCTTGATCTTTGTTTTCAGTCCCACTTATTCAGGAAATGGAATCCAGAATCATGATCCCACAGAAGACTTCACCCCTCCAGTAAAGCTACAGAATTTTGATGTGCCTACATAAATTTATGTGACAAGTACTTGTCATAAATTAATTTGAACTGTATATCAAGTGAAAAAGAAACACTGAAGTGTAAACTGCTGTATATAGCTTGTAAGAGACCTCTTTTCTTTAAAATTTACAAAATCACAAGAAAGTGAACTATTACAGTTTGGCTGATTGTAGCAGTGCTCTGTAGTCCTCTGAAACATCCCTGTATTTGTCGAATATACCTTACAATACCGGGCCACCTCTCCCCACCCTCCAGGAAAAGAGGGCCCAAATTAAAATTGGAATCGTCTCCAAATAAGAATCCAACCATGGAAAAAAGTTAGCCATTTCTTTATAAAAAGCAAATCTGTTTTATAATTACAGATTTTTAGACAAATTTCTTGTATCAGGAAGAAATATAAATTTTGTCATGTTTCTGTAGCATTTTTCTGAGTCTCAGACTAGGAACAAATTATAAGTGTACCCAATACCTGCAAATGTTTTACTTCACTCTCATTTTTAATGTCAGCATAATAAACAGTGTATCATTACTGAGTTGGAAGTGGTTGATCGGTAATTCAGTCTCCACACTGTGTGTCATGATATCTTTATATGAGAGGAAAAAATGGCTTGAACCTCTGTATCATATGTGACTTTGAAATGAACACCTTGAATAGCACTAATTTTTATTTGTAATATTTTTCTATAACAAAACGAGTAGCACTAGGAAAAGAGGTTTTATTTTGTAAACAATCATCTGTGACCTCAGACATTCTCTGGTTAATATTTTAGTAAGCTCACAGACGATTTTTCCAAGATCATGTATGAGGGGTGGTGCATGTTGAGATTTAAATTGGCATAAAGCTGCATACTTTGTCTAGCTCTGATTTAGTTTTTTAATATAGTGTGCCAATTTTGTGACTGTAATCATGTGAAAGTCCTGTTGAAATGAAAAATTATGTCTGACCCCCAGATCAAAGAATTTATGTTAAAGTGTGAATAAAAATCTCATACCAAATGTCAAGCTTTTACATGCGAATGGTTTTCTCCAAGAACATATAAAATTCAATAAAATCCTCTTAATTTTCACATATTACATGTTTGCAATCTTTTTTTAATGACTGGTGCTGAGAATGACTCTGTCACTCTTGAAAGGTAGCTTGTCCCAGTTCAATGGGTATATGTGCATCTACAGAGTAAAATATTAAATAGGCTCATCGGCCGCTCCTTATGGCCACTTGGTAGGTGTTATGAGGAATGGGTGTTTGGGTACCAGCGCATCATGGCCTGATGTTTGGGGGCTGGGGCTGCCAGTGGAAGAACAGGCTGTGCTCCTTGAGGGGGTACTTACCCTCCTGGGTGTTGAGTTCCTTAACCTATAAAATGGGGAGGTTGAATCCAATAGCCTTTAAGGTCCCTTCAGCTCTGAATTTCTGTAACTGGCTCTTCATGGTGGCACAGGAAGCAGTGGGAGAGAGAGGGTATAGCAAGCTCTGGCACAGAAAACCTGCAGTTTAGCACCAGCTACTCTACTGATTAGATGCTCTGAGCATGTCTGCAGCATGTGAATGAAAACTATATGAAACTGCTTTCTAAACTACTTAAAGAAAAATGGTAGAATTACTATTACTAGTAAAGGTAATCTAGCTATTCAGAACTGAAAAAAAATTGCTAGGGACAGGGAATTTTCACTTACAAAATTGCGTGGACTTGTAAATGAAACAAGCCCTGCAGAGGTCAGGAATCTTCTATCATACACTGGTGTATTCGGGTCCAGAGAAACAGAACCAATAGGATATCTAGATATAGATATATTTGGGGGGGTGAGGAAGGAAGGACTGGGAGTTTGGGATTAGCAGAGGCAAACTATTATATATAGGATGGATAAACAACCAGGACCTATTGTGTAGCACAGGGAACTATATTCAACATCCTGTGACAAAACATAATGAAAAGAATATGAAAATATATATATATATGTATAACTGAGTCACTCTGCTGTACAGAAGAAATTACAACATTGTAAATCAACTACACTTCAATAAATTTTTTTTAAAGATATATTTAAGAGGAGATTTATTATAGGAATTGGCTCATGCCATTCTGGAAGCCAAGAAGTCCCATAGTCTGTTGTCTGCCAGCTGGAGAACCAAGAAACCCAATGGTAAGATTCTGTCCAAGTCCAAAGGCCTGAGAATCAGGGGGAACTGATGGTGTAACTCCCAGCCCGAGGTCAAAGGCCCAAGAACCAGAAGCTCCAGTATCAGAGCAAAAGGTGGGCATCCTACCTCAAAAAGAGTGAATTTGCCCTTCCTTCACCTTTTTGTTCCATTCATGTCCCTGACGGATGGGGTGATGTCCACCCACATTGGGGAGGGTAATGCGCTTTACCCAGTCTATTGAATCACATGCTAATCTCTTCCAGGAAAACCCTCACAGACACACCCAGAAATAAGGTTTTACCATCTGAGCATCCCTTAGGCCAGTCAAGTTGACACATAAAATTAACCGTCACACTGGGCTCAAGAGCTTCCCCAAACTGCCTCATCCACCTGACTCCCTGTCCATGGGCCATTCAATATCTGGTGAGGACCAGAGCGTCCAGGTGCCAAACAGAATATGAAAGGATGATATTTTCTTTTAGAAATAGTTCACTCCTCTCTTTCTGTCTTGCTTTCTGTTCAGAAAAGCATAGAGGGGACTTCCCTGGTGGTCCAGTGGTAGAGAATCCACCTTCCGATGCAGGGGACGGGGGTTCGATCCCTGGTCAGGGAACTAAGATCCCACATGCTGCAGGGCAACTAAGGTCACGTGCCTCAACTAGAGAGCCCGCGTGCCACAACTAAGACCCGACGCAGCCAAAAATAATAAAAATAAATAAATAAATATTTTTTTAAAAAAAGAAAAGCATAGAACTCTAAAACAGAGTTCGGGACTCCCCTGGTGGCGCAGCGGGTGAGAATCTGCCTGGCAATGAGGGGGACACGGGTTCGATCCCTGGTCTGGGAGGATCCCACATGCCTCGGAGCAGCTAAGTCGGTGCGCCACAACTACTGAGGCTGCGCTCTAGAGTCCGCGAACCACAACTATTGAGCCCATGCGCCACAACTACTGAAGCCTGCGTGCCTAGAGCCTGTGCTCTGCAACAGAAGCCACCGCAATGAGAAGCCCGTGCACTGCAACGAAGAGTAGCCCCCACTCGCCACAACTAGAGAAAGCCTGCACGCAGCAACAAAGACCCAATGCAGCCAAAAATAAATACATAAAATAAATAAATTTTAAAAAATAAAATATAAAATCAGCTCATATAGTGAAAAAATAAAATTGTTCTTTCAGAATACACCCTCCTCTAGAGTCCTGAGGAATTTCTGTCCTAATTAAGTCACTGGGTTTCACAAGGCAGCAAAAAAGCCCCACACTGGGCTTTAGTCTTCATTCAACTCAACAAACGTTGAGCTTCTGTTATGTGCCAAGCACCAGGCACTTGGAATAATATGAACAAAACATGACTCCTGCCCTTGAGAAGCTTACAGTCCAGTGAGAGGAGACTGGCAATTAAAATAAAAAACCCTGTAACTTACATGGTATGGTAGAAGTTGATAATTGCTGTAGTGGAAGAAGGTAGAATGGGTAATGGAGATCAGGAATCTGAGGGGGGGTTGGGAGGGGCAGTACGTAATATTATATACATTTGATTAGAGTTGGCCTTGCTGAAAAGCTGAGATTTAAAATTGAAGGAGCTGGGCCTCCCTAGTGGCGCAGTGGTTGGGAGTCCACCTGCCAATGCAGGAGACACAGGTTCGTGCTCTGGTCCGGGAGGATCCCACATGCCGCGGAGCAACTAAGCCCGTGTGCCACAACTACTGAACCTGCGCTCTAGAGCCTGCGAGCCACAACCACTGAAGCCCACAGGCCTAGAGCCCGTGCTCTGCAACAAGAGAAGCCACTGCAATGGGAAGCCCACGCACCGCAACGAAGAGTAGCCCCCGCTCGCTGCAACTAGAGAAAAGCCCGCGTGCAGCAACAAAGACCCAACGCAGCCAAAAATAAAAACAAACAAATTTTTAAAAAATAAAAATAAAGTCAGTGGGAAGTGAATGTAGACAGAGAAGAGGAGACCAAGGTGAGGATGAACCAGGAAGGGAGAGTGAGACACCACCAGGGAAACAGGAAGAAACTCAAGGAAGTGGGATATTATGAAAGCCAAGTGAAGAAAGTCCATCAAGGATGAGATCACTTGTGTCGAATGCTACTGCGAGGCTGGGTTGGATGAAGGCTGACAACGGATCATTAATTTAGCAACACAGTGGTCACTTGGTGACTTTTGACAGGAACATTCTATTAATAAGCTAATTTATCAAATTAACACTTTATTTTAGCAATTCCTGCCCAATTTGTCAAATTCTTTTATTAAACCCCCAGAATAGAACAAATTATATTAATTTGTCCAACTATTAATTTTCCCTGGCAATATTCAAAACTTCCAAACTCACTTTCCATTCATTGGGTATAAGTCTGGTGATTATTACTTATATAAGCCAACTAATTTTTAATTATAGTTCATGTGATATCATCCCTACTACTTTTTTAAAAAATTTATTTATTTTATATTTGGCTGTGTTGGGTCTTCGTTGCTGTGCACGGGCTTTCTCTAGTTGTGGTAAGCAGGCTTCTCATTGCGGTGGCTTCTCTTGTTGTGGAGCACAGGCTCTAGGTGCACAGGCTTCAGTAGTTGTGGCTCACGGGTTCTAGAGCGCAGGCTCACTAGTTGTGGCGCACGGGCTTAGATGCTCCACGACATGTGGGATCTTCCAGGACCAGGGCTGGAACCCATGTCCCCTGCATTGGCAGGTGGATTCTCAACCACTGCACCACTAGAGAAACCGATCCCTACTACTTTTTAAAAGCCCTCTTGGAACCACACTTTGCTCTCCTCCCAACTAGCACTTGACAGAATCTGCTTCTTTTCCCTTATTCTCACAGCTGCCTGTGAAATATCCTTTTCTTCAGTTCTACATTAAACTTTTAAATTTCTTATTAAATTTATACTCTCAGTTTCTGGCTGAGACATGGTAGATGTTCAGTAATATGCTTGATGAGTCGACAGAAGGAAGAGAGGGAGAAAGGGAAGGAAGGGAAAAGGAAAGTATAGAGACTGTCAGTTCTGGGAATTCCCTGGTGGTCCAGTGGTTAAGACTCCAAGCTTCCACTGCAGGGGGCGCGGGTTCGATACCTGGTCGGGGAAACTAAGATCCCAGATGCTGTTTGGCAAAAAAGAAAAAAAAAAAATCTTTATAGAGACTGTCAGTTCTAATTGGAAGATACATGGGACTCTCAGAAAGCAGATACTGCCGTGCCTTTATTCCTACTATTTTCATATTCTAGAAATCCTTAGAAATACACTCTGCCTAGATAAGCTCCATAAAAACAATTTAAAAGGAAGACAATAAACATATACAGAAATATGCTCAGAGTTGGAAACTGTGATAAGCAAAGTACTGAAGAGCCCTCTGTTAACTAGTACTAAAACTAGTACTTTTTCCAGAGTTCAGTTAACCGTTAAAAATGAAACCACTGGGGCTTCCCTGGTGGCGCAGTGGTTGAGAATCTGCCTGCCAGTGCAGGGAACACAGGTTCGAGCCTTCGTCAGGGAAGATCCCACATGCCATGGAGCAACTAAGCCTGTGCGCCACAACTACTGAGCCTGTGCTCTAGAGTCCGTGAGCCACAACTACTGAGCCCACGTGCCACAACTACTGAAGCCTGCATGCCTAGAGCCTGTGCTCCGCAACAAGAAAAGCCACCACAATGAGAAGCCCATGCACCGCAACAAAGAGTAGCCCCTACTCACCGCAACTAGAGAAAGCCCGTGCACAGCAACCAAGACCCAATGCAGCCGAAAATAAATAGATAAATAAATTTTTAAAAAAATGAAACCACTTGTATTTTTTGCAAAACAGGTCTTCCATCGCAGGAAGTAAAATTTTATCTACTGTATTAATATATGTTAACACTTGTGATCACAGTTCAGGGTGGATTCTCTCAGCCCCAGTAAATTGTTAACACTCTAGTAATGCATAAGATCAGGAATGCTGTGGAAATCACTGGCCTGGGTTCCAGCTCTGAATGTGACCTTGTAGCAGTCATTAACTTCTCTGAGCTTGCTTCCTGTCTGTTAAAAATAGGGCAGTGATATCTGACCTCAGGGCTATGAGAATCACATGAGGACCATGTGAAAACACCTTGGAAAATGTGAAAATAAGCAGTGTGACTTATGGTCAGATCACTCCCCAAGTTTTCTGAACCTGATCATAAAGATTCTGAGGGTCATAGAGGCAAAAGCCACCATGCCGTGCCATCACTTACTGAGGCCGACTACTTCAATCTCTGGAATCTCTTGCTACACTCCTGCCCCAGGTCTAGAATGCTGTCCCCTGCTCTGGGGAATGGCAGCCAGGTGGGCCTCCCTAGATGTCATGAAGAAACACTTGTCTCCACTGGAAGAGAGAGCGAGAACCCAATTCTCAATTTTTTTCTTTTTACATAACCCAATGCTCATAATCAGAATGAAAAATGGTGGGTGTCACAAGGGTAGGAAGCCACATAACACTGCCACTGGTTTCTGAATCCTGTCCTGGTGTCACCATATACATAACTCCTGGGAGAGCCTTTCGGTCGCTGTTTCCAGTGAGCCCAGAATTAGAAAAGCATGCAAGAGGTTAGCACAGTTCTTGGGACATTTCAAACTCGCCCTCTGACACAACAAAGAACGGACTGTGCCTGCTGCTTCTGTGCAGCTTGTGAAGCTGGGCAGCCTGGGGGCCAGAGGAGGGGCTGTATAATCGGTATAAAAGGTTCTCTGTGGGTATCATGATTCCTCAGCAGATCAGACTCCTCTGAGCCAAATTCAGCACGCACCCGCCCTGTTCAGGCTGCTGCCCAGTGGAGGGCAGGCTCTGAAGGCCTGGCAGTTAGAACGGACGGCACAGCATGGTGGCTTTTGCCTCTATGACCCTCAGAATCTTTATGATCAGGTTCAGAAAACTTGGGGAGTGATCTGACCACAAGTCACACTGCCTATTTTCACATCTTCCAAGATGTTTTCACACGTTCCTCATGTGATTCTCATAGCCCTGAGGTCAGATATCACTGCCCTATTTTTAACAGACAGGAAACAAGCTCAGAGAAGTTAACCTGCCCACCCGGCTTGCTCCAGCTTATGCACAGGGTGGTAGCAGAGGCTGAAGCACCCTTCACAGGCCTGGCAGGCCTGGCCCTGCCCCTGCCCCCTTGCACCTCTGAGAGTGCCAACACCGCAAACAGCTTCGAAGAGAGCTGCCAGCGAGCACTCACAATTATGAAACAACTGCCTTGCTGTCTGGGGCCTCGGTTAAAGGTTGCCAAACTCATTTCACGGCTCTCCTACAGAAACTGGTCTGGAAGGAAGCTTGATTCATCTGATTTGATTATTTGGCTAAATAATTATCTGACAATTTGGCCAAATTTGATTATTTGGTTAAATTATAAATTTTTCAAATAACTCCCAATGTTAAACCCTTCCGGCCTTTTCTACTTAATTATCCAATAGTATCCACTCATGGCCTGCCTCTTCCTAAACCTGTGTCTCTGTCTTCCGCCCTGCTTTCCCACCAGGGAGAGAATATAATCTCCTACTTTCAAAGCATGTTCTGAAATGTCCCTTTCAAGGCGCTACTCAGAATAAACATGAACCTGGGCTTTCAGGTCCTCCCAAGACCTCTGTAAGAAAGAAATGGTTCATATATGTTCTGAGGAGTTATTTCTTAATCCATTTAAGGGCAAACACTGATCTTCATTTGGGATGAGTAAAACTTGTTTTCAGTTCTCCTAGTTCATGTGATTATCAAATATCCATTTTTTAAGGTCCGTACTTTTGTTTAAGGCGCCATGGTTATCTTTCTAAAAAAATCTTTGCAACGTTCCCTATATGACAAATACCAAGAGGTAGTAAAAGCACTTCCATCCCTCTGGCCCAGCGTTTCCCTCAGTGGCGGGGGCTGAGTGGTGGATTCACTGTGACAAGCACTCTGCCCTGTGCTCAGGAGGGTCTCGACTCCTTGGTTCCTTGCCCGGAGGTCGTTTCCACTCAAACACTTAAATACTTGAATTACTGGATACTGAAATACATGATAGGCAGAATTAAAAATTCTACAAATCGGGAATTTTCTGGCAGTCCAGTGGGTTAGGACTCAGTGCTTTCACTGCTGAGTACCTGAGTTCAATCCCTGGTCGGGGAACTAAGATCCCACAAGCTGTGTGGTGTGGCTCAAAAGAAAAAAAAAAAAAAAATTCTACAAATCTGTTCTGATATGTGGATAAACTTTTATTTATATATAAAGGGAAAACCAATTTCACTTAAAGCTGCCTAATCCATATTTCCAATAATGAAGGTGTTTAATTTACTATCCACCTTCAAAAGCCTTCAAATAAAATATAGCTAGGAAAATACATAAAGAATTCAAATTATAAAACTCTCCAGGTAATTAAATGGTCATAATAATACCGGAACTACAGTTAAAAAAAAAAAAAAAAAGAACCACAATGTTCTATGAGCCCTAACTATAGTTTACTTGGAAGTACAGATAATCAGTACTAAATTTATATATTAAGTCCTAATATTCAATTGGAAGCAAACAGTATCAAACTGTATAACTTTTAAAAATTAACCTGAAGTTGTTATGAACTGTATAAAAACTGATCTTATTCTTCCAGTTCTCCCAAAAGCTCTACAAAATCAGTGATGTACCATTCCGAGTTGTCCTTTACTTGTTGCCTGATCACATTTCCTCCAAATCCAATGAAAACATCCTAAGAAGAGAACAAAAGAGAAATAGTTTAAAAGAGAGAGACAAAGATACAGCAGCAGCCTAGGGCAGTAAGTGTTGTTTAAAAGAATAAACTCTGTGCAAAGAGAGGTGAGCCCAGCCTCACCTGGGGCACCTCCCTCCCCAGCTCCCCGGGAGCCTCCCCTCCTCCTGCCCTGAGAATGAATGAGTCTGACCACCACTGCTGCAGATGCATTCAGCTGGACATTGTGGGCTTCAGGAGAACTGAAGCCCTCTTAAAACCAAGACAATTGCTTACAAAACTAAAACCACACCAGGTGGTAAACATCTGAGTTCTAAACTAGGTGGCAATCACGTCCAGGTCAGACAATTTCAGAGAAAGAAGATCAAAGAGAAGCCTGTGGTGCCGTGGAAATGCCCGAGGCCTGGAATCAGGACCAGAGCAGGTATCTCCCGGCTGGCATCCTGGGTGAAACTGAGGGACCTCCCTCCCAGGAGGGCATGTTATTCTGGGCTGAAGGAGATGACAACCCCAGAGTGTGTTAGCAGCATTCCACTTTTCACTGGTAGAATTATTTAAAGTTACATTGTTTCATTAATTTCTGCTCAGTGATACCTTCTTTTAGTCAATGATCTTTTTAAATGGTATTTTCTCTTTTTCTGCCAGGCTACAGACACAATATACACTAATTTAGAAGTACAAAATTCTTACTTGACCTTTGTCTTCATTTTTATTTTCATACCATACAAGGGCGGGCGGGGGGGCAGGGAATAACTAGATACTTCCCTTCTAGTTAAATTTAGCCTCCTCCTAACTGAGCTCCCTGCCTCTGCTGCAGCCCTTTCTGCATGCCAGCACCAGCTCAGCTGTCCTAACACACTGACTTGTTCCTTCTCGGTCCAGAAGCCTTCCAGGGCTTCCCAGGACCCAAAGGTAACACCAGAGTGCCTGGTATGTGGGGTCTTCTTCTCTTGCTGAAGAGAAAGCTCACTTGTGCCTAGGACCATGCTAGTACATCCTTACTGTGCTCTGCTGCTTCCCCTCCCTCTAGAAATTCCACACACACACACACCCCGCCAAGTCCTGCCAGGCCTCCACATGGAGGCTGCTAACCGTCCTTTAGGGCACAGATTCCTCTGACCATCTTCCAGGGCTACACACCTGCATGCACACCACTTTCTCTTGGTTCAGTCAGGCTATATCATTTTCTGACTGGTAGGTCATCTGGAATTTGTAATTTTGCTCTTTCTGGACACCGGGATCAGGGGCCCCCTGAGAGAACCCTGCATTTTATGCCTTGCTATTCAACTAGCCCGGCGTTCACTACTTAGTCGACCCCAACATCGGCTATAAATCATCTAAGAACGTGTTATCTCGAACTGACTCAAGTAGTGTTAGAAGGATCCCAAAAAATTCTTTAACCACGAATGCTTAATCATTGACAGAGAAAGATGCTATTTTTAGATCTCAGGAAACTAGGTAGTAAAACGTTCACCACTATATTTTTGGTTCAGTTTTTCTTAAGTTAGAACAAGACAATATAGTCAAAGTCCTACATGAAAGGGACATGTGATAAATTAAGATATTGGCTTAACTTAAGATATGGGCTATATAGCATTTGTTTCCTGCTAGTCTCAGAAAACAATGTTAATTCAGAGGAATAAAATGCCTTAATATGGGTGTGGTCTCAAACCTCCCTGAGCCTCAGTTCTCTGATCAGTAAAAAGGAGAAGATAATACTCTTACCTCACAGGGCTGTTATGAGGATTAAATGAGATAACGTATGAGGAAATAGTTTATCAAATATAAAACATTACAATTTAGGTTATAGTAATAAGAGCTGCATTATTTGTGGAAATGAAGCCAAACCTTGTTGAGCACATACTCGGGCTAAGAGGTGGCAGCCATCCTGCAGGGACAGGGGTCTTTGAAAGTTTTAAAAGGTTTTTAAGTTCCTTATTTGCAACCCTCCTTGGGTTTGCAAAAAGTCAATTAATATATTGAGATTGAATTTGTTTTATTTATCTTGGTTTTTTATTTCAGGCTGATACAGGTTTTTGTTTAACTCTCACAAATTGTACTGAGTTCTAAGTCAGCTGTCAACAGTAAAAATACAAACGCAAAACAATTAGTACACTTAATACATACAGCAGGAGGACAGGCTTCCATGTCTGTGGCTCCATCTCCAATCATGACTACTTTCTTAAAATGAAATTTTTCCTTTAAAAGTTTAATAACTTTTCCTTTCCCACCAGATTCGGCTGTTGGCTGCATCTCATCAAAACCTGCATATTCACCTTAAAAGAGCCATTAAAACAGTGTTAAAGACCCACAGGATTGTATCAGTAGGGCCAGCCTTTTGCACAGATGATAGCCTCACCTTCCTATCACTCACAAAGCTAAAAACAGCCTTCAGTAAAGTGACATAGCCTGGACTTTCACACTTATTCCTCAGAATGAACAAGTTTTGCTTTTAAATTACAAACACCTCTTGTCAAGGTTACTCCTTTAGATGATAAACATCTTGGGGTAAATTAACTTTATCCTCTAAGCTTCCAGTGTCATAATTGTCAAAACTTGTTGAGGTGGCAGAACACCATGAAATAGTAATATATTAATTTAAAACATGTTGATATACAATTTCATCTAAGAGGAGATTCCTATTTATATTTGATGGATTATTTCTATTCTTACAGTAATTACCACACTTATTCTCTACTTCTTTTTTTTAATGATTTCTATCTATAGACCCTTAAAAAGTGTTCTATTAACACATGTAATTTATTTTTAATTAATATTATTTGGTGTTAAGAATGTCAGCCACCCCTTGACATAACTGGAGACATCTTGAGATGACAGAAAACTACAGCTGTGGTTCTGTGATGGTCCAGAGAGGGGCCAGGAGGTGCCTCCAAAGGCAGCTAAAGTGCAGCGACTTGCTCACAAATTAACTCTCCTTCCTGAGTCTAAATTGATTCAGATACATGAGAGCTTTCATAGAACTGAAATATGATGCATAACAAAATAAGTCACGAGGGTTACATAAGAACTAACATTTTACTCAGTACAGACATTTATATACAGATAGATGATTATATCGATACTGAAGGTAGGAGAGATGATGACCTAAGTCTATTTTGCAGGGCAAACGATACCAAGGTGCAAAAGACATCAGTAAAGAGAATCCTTTACCTCAACATTTAACTCTGATTCCACCTTGCTTGAGTTGCATTCCAACAGACATTACCTAGGATGTTGAATACTAAAACTGATAAGAAGGAGAAAATGTTACTATTAAAGACTTACCATTAAAGTAGAATTTCAGCCTGTTGGCAAATACATTGGTTGATGGGATGTTGAGCTTTGAAGCAACATGCTCCACAATGCTCCTAAAGCCTCCAGATATTAGAAAAACCTGAACATTTCGCTCTTGTAGGCGACTTACTAGCTCCCTGAAAGAATAAAAACAAAAAACATATAAAATACCAAATGCTGATTAATATAAAAGAGAAAACATGAAAAGGAAACTCAAATATATTTTTTCTCCAAATGCATTTGCCCAAGGTACATCAGACAAGGTATACCGCCTAATGAATTAATGTTTTATATATGTTTTTCTAAAAGCACTTAGAAATTAGTGGGTGGGGCTTAACTGCTTTAGGAAACCATTCCACAACTCTATTCTGCCCATGGACCCAGAAACACAAGAAGAAGAGGAGGCTTAGGCTCTCCGTGGGGAGAGAGGGAGGGCAGACGTGGGCAGGAACAACTAGCAGACAAGACCATATACAAGCACCGAAGGAACCACAAAGAAGGGAGCTCTAAAGTAATGGTGAGATACCCTCAGGAGGACATGCCCCCAAATGCAGGTGCTGATAGGGAGACAGTGTACCCAGACTGGGGAGCCCCTTACCTTATGCCGGGGGTCAGGTGTGGTGGGTGCTCTGCTATAAGCCTTTGCACCTGTTCCCTAGAGGGCTGGATCAGAGCTAAGCGCTCTGTGAGGGCAGCCTTGAAAGGCACTGCCCCACCCATGGCTCGCCGTGTCCTAGGAGGAAGACCCAAAAATCAGGCCAGCTAAGTGCTGTCTTCGAAGTTTACACGCCTACCCTCCCCCACTCCTCACAAGGTCCACGCATGAGGAAGGTGCCCCACCATACAACAGACGTGGTGCATGGCCATGGGAGTGAGTGAGGCCTGGGATAAACCACTGAAGGTTTGCTTGAGAATCACATTAATATTTTGAAGCCAAAATAGCCTAAGTCTATTTTGCAGAGCAAATTAGACCAAGGCACAAAAGACATCAGTAAAGAGAATCCTTTATCCTTTGGATCCACAAATACACCATCCAGTGAGCTAAGAAAACCACATATACTATCCACAGGTACCTGCCTTGGAAGCTGTGAGTGTTTGTAAACCAAGAAAGAAACCAAAGGCCCTGTACTCTTGCATCAAAGGAAGCTGAACGTGAAATGGTCCATGAGCTAGTGACTGCAGGTGACACAGGGAGGGCAGGAGGGAGGGAGGGACTCTCACCCAGGCATCCATGGAGAAACTCTGAACTGTAACTAGCTTTCTAACAAACCACTAAGGCCACACAGCACTGGACCCCTGGAGATCCCCCAGGTCATCTTCTTTGGTTACTTATCGTCATCAGTCCCCTGACCAAGCTAAGAGTATGTCATCCATATTTGTTTGTCAGAGGCAACCATATATTTTTTTGCCATAAATATTTGTATAAAGGGATGGTTGGATGATGTACACTACCAAATTCAGCTCTCAGTGATGGAGCAAAAAGCCTAGTGCCCATGTTTCATAGGCAGGGACTAAGATCAGGCTCTGGGCTCTGGTCCTGCATGTCATCCAAAAGTCACTCTTCCTTTGCAATTCTTTATCATTTCGTAAGGTGAATAAATACTGTTCCTACATTTCTGACACAGCATCCTCAACTCCACAGAATTTGGCCAGCTCATCAATTCCTTCTTCTCTGATGACTGTGCTGTCAACATCAAAGCACACTGCATCAGCTGAACAGAAAAGTTTCCTCAACTCTGAATGGGAGACCATCCTGGGAAGAATTTTCCTTCTACAACAGAAAAAGATAAATATAGTTAAAGACATAAAATATAGTCATAAAAAGGTCTAATTTTGCCTACGACTGTCAATATATTTTAATTTGTATCAAAGTCAGTGTAGCCCATATAAGCATGTCCTCATGGAATCATTCTTTTTTTTTTTTTTTTTTAAACACAAATTAAGTATCTTCTAAATGTCAGGCTCTGGGGTTACAAAGATTAGCGGGACCCAAACTCTGCTCCCAAGCATTGTCTAGTGAATGTACCAACTTATAAATATATTTGATGTTCAACCAATATTCAAGGACTTTTGACCTAACAGAGCAATAAAGGCAAGGGCTACAATGGAAATGTGCTTAAGATACCGTGAGCACACAGAGGAAACGTTGAACCTTGTCTATGAAACAGGGCTTCCAAGAAGTACAGGCATTAAGCTGAATCTTGCAGAGTAAGTGGCCCTCTGAGTGGGTTCTCAAAGGGCAGGGTATCAATTTGGGGTGTGCTGGGAATTAGCAGGGAGGGAGACGGCAGCAAGGAGAGAGGGTAATGTTGGCAGAGGGAAGAGCAAGGGCAAAGACGATGCAGCAGAAGGATGGATGACGTGCTGGAAGCTGCCCAACAGCCAGTCCAGTTGCCAGGCAGTGCATGGAGAGTTAGTGTGGGCTGGGCTCAGGAGTTTGGATTTTAACTTCTAGCTAATGGGAAACCTTGCTTTCTACCTCAGAAGTCAGAGCTACATACACACGTGTTAGTCTCTGGTGCAGAGGTGGTAACTGAAGTCACAGCCTGATGGAAGTCACCACGGAGAGTGGAAAAAGGGAGAAAGAAGAGGCCTGAGGACAGAGCGCAGGAACGGGACATTCAAGTCAGGAGCCTGAGAAGGAAAATGAGAGGGAAAGGTCAAGGGAAGAAACTCTGGGAGACCACAGTGCTGCAGAAGCTATGGAGGATAGTTTCAAAAGAATTTTGAGTATTTCTTTCTTTCTCTTTTTTTTTTTTAAGAAAATCACTGGACTAGAATCATGGACGTGAACTAGATCCTAGAGGTCACCCAGACCACTCACCCATCAAAGAGACTAATATGTCATGTACAACGCCACACGGACAATGCAAATCAGCATAAACAGTGGCTGAAAATAGACTCAAAAGAGTCTGGCTAACCCACTTTGTAACTGATTTCAAACCAGTGCATTTGGGGCTTCCCTGGTGGCGCAGTGGTTAAGAATCTGCCTGTCAATGCAAGGGACATGGGTTCGAGCCCTGGCCTGGGAAGATCCCACATGCCGCAGAGCAACTAAGCCCATGTGCCACAACTACTGAGCCTGAGCTCTAGAGCCCGCAAGCCACAACTACTGAGCCCATGTGCCACAACTACTGAAGCCCGCACTCCTAGAGCCCATGCTCTGCAACAAGAGAAGCCACGACAATGAGAAGCCCACGCACTGCAACAAAGAGTAGCCCCTGCTCACCACAACTAGAGAAAGCCCACACACAGCAACGAAGACCCAACACAGCCACAAATAAATAAATAAATCCAAAAAAAAAAAATGCATTTGGCAGAATGATCTGGTTCAAAGTGGACCTGGAAAAAAAAAAATCTTTTAAGCCAGAGGTCAGCAAACTACAGCCAGTAGGCCAAATCCAGCCTGCCACTTATCTTTGTACAGCCTACAAAGAATGATTTTTTTACCTTTTAAGTAGCGGGAAAAAATAGAAGAATAATATTTTGTGAAACATGAAAATTACATAAAATTCAAAATTCAGTGTCCGAAATCAAGCGTTATTGGAACACAGCCATGTTCATCGTTTATGTGCCTGTAGCAGCTTCCCCACTACAACAGACAAGTTGAGTAGCTGCATCAGAGACTGTACAGCCTGCAAAGCCTGAGATATTTACTATCTGGCCCTTTACCAAAAAAAATTGTTGATCCTTGTTTGACCCCTTACAAGAGAGTACTCCAAACAGGAAATGTGAGTTTCATTAGAGACCCAATAAAAATAGGCAAGGGAGGGTAAATTAATGAATCCAGTTAGATAATGGAATCTTAAACTCTGCACTAACATTATCAACCTAAATGTGAATAAGCCTCCATTCAACAGAAAACTATTCTTAAAAAACATGAATACTAAACACATCTGCTCCTGGTTATCGACAATCTGTTTTTCCCCCAGCATCACGCTCTTGTTCAAGCTCACCCCTCAACTTAGAGGACTGACTTCCCAGGTTCACAGATCATCGGCTCTTTGAGGCTAAAAGCTCCTTTGCTGGTTGGTTCTCTTCCGTTCTCTTAATGTTGAAATGGCCCATGGTCCGTCCCTGGTCTTCTCTACCTATACTCACTCCCTAGATGAATTAATTCATCCAGGCTCATGGCTTTAAATGCTGTCTCTATGACAGTAACTCCCAAATGTACACCTGCAGCTCAGTTTTCTCTCCCAAACTCTAAACTCCAACTACCTACCTGACTTCCACTCAGATGTTTGGTAAACATCCCAAACTTAACATGTCCAAAACTGAACTGCCGCTCTTCCCTCCCCCCAGAAAACTGTCATTCTTGCAGCCTTCCTTCTCTCCCTTGAGGGCAACTCCATTCTTTAGTCACCCTTGACATTTCTCTTTCTCTCAAATCCCACATCCAATCTTTCAGGTAATGCTGTTGGTTCTGCCTTTAAGCTCTAACTAAAATATGACCACTTCTCATCACATCCACTGCTATCGTTCTAGCTTGAGTCACCAATGTTTCTTGGCAAGATTATACCAAAAGCCTCCTAAAAGGTCCCCACCCCAGTATTTGCTCTCGACATAACAGCCAGAGAATCACTGTAAGCTATAAGCAAATCATGCTACACTTCTGGCTCAAAATCCTTCACTGGCTCCTCATTTTACTAAAAGTAAAAACCAAAGTTCTTATGATTACCTAGAAGGTCTGCCCCCCAACTCTGGTACCACCACCACCATGCCCTCCCCGTTACTTCTCTGACCTCATTTTCAACTCGTCTCCCCCTCCTTCACTCTGCTCCAGCCTCGCTGGTCCTCTTGCTGCTCTGCAAATACACCAGGCAGACTCCCCACTTAGGGCCTTTGCTCCAGCTGTGCCCTCGGAGGGAAGGCTCTTCACGCGAATATCCACTTGGCCAATTCCCTTGGCAAGAGTTTGCCCAAATGTCAACCTGACCACACTGTTTACCATTGTAACCCCCCCCCCAACCTTACCCCCAACATTACTAACCTCCCTCACGATGCCCTACTTCTTTTTTCTGTAACATCTCTCATCTTCTAACACACGATAAAACTTATGTTTGTTACATGTTGTCTATCTGTTCCCATTAGGATGTAAATTTCACAAGAGTAGGATCTTTGTCAGCTTTGTTCACTGCTGGATCCTTAAGATTGAGAACAGTATTCGGCATACAGTAGGACTCAATAATATCTGTTGAATTAAGTGGATGAATAAAGCTCAAATGCCATCTTCAGTATCAAGTCTTCCCTGATTCCCCTGAGCTGCAAAAAAATCTCTCCCCAGAACTTCCACAGTACTTCATGTAGATCTGTTTTTTTAAGATATGGAATTCATAATATTCCAACTTACCTTAAATTGAGTTATGTGCATAACACCTCCACTCTTGGATTACAAGCTCTTTATACTAAGATCCAAAATTTTCCAAAACACCTATTGTTTTGAACCTCTTTTGAGTAGATGCTCAATTAATTCTGAAGGTTGAATGAATGAATAAATGATAACATTTTGAATTACATACCCACAACTAACCATTTTTTTAACTTTTTATTGTGGCAAATTTCAAATGCATACAAAAATAGAAAGTACAAATACATGAACTCCATGTATTTATCATCCTGCTTCAACAATCATAGCAAATCTTGCTTCATCCACCCCACTATAAAAGGTTCTGCACCCCAATTCCAACATTGAGGGGATAGGGCTCCCACACTACCAAGCAATTCTCAGACACCAGCAGGGTATCCTACATTTCAACTCAATTCCGACACTATCTACCCATAGGAAAAGCATCAGATTCCACAGGTTAAGGGTTCAGTCCCACAAGACTGACCCCACTCCACCCCCAACACACATACACACACACGCGCACACACACACACACACACACACACACAATTTCAGATGTCAGTCACAAGTCCAGATTATCACCTGTGCTTCTGACTGACCGGCTATAGACTGGAGGTTCCAACAACCCCCTCCTTGGGTTTGATTAATTTGTTAGAGTGACTCACAGAACTTTACTAGATTTATTCTAAAAGGATATAACTCAGGAACAGCAGATGAAAGAAATGTACAGGGCAAGGTATGTGGAAAGGGGCATGGAGCTTCCACGCCCTCTCCAGGCATGCTGTTCTCCCCAAAGTTCCATGTGTTCACCAACCTAGAAGTTCTTCGAACCCCGTCCTTTTTGGTTTTTATGGAGGACTCATTACAAGGGCATAATTGATTAAATCATTGGTCATTGGTGACTAAGCTCAGCCTCCAGCCTCTCTTCCCTCCCTAGAGGTCAGGGCAGTGGGACCAAAAGTTCCAACCCTCTAATCACATGGTTGGCTCTCATGGCAAACAGCCCCCATCCTTAGGTGGGTCCAAAAGTCACCTCATTAACATAAGAGACATCTTTATCCCTCTCATCACAGGAAATTCCAAGGGTTTTAGGAGCTCTGTGCCAGAAATGGGACAGGACCAAATATATGTTTATTACAAATCGCAATCTCATACCCACACACTTCCACTTCTGAGATAAATCTGATTTATCTCAAAGCAAATCACATCATTTCATACAAAAATATTTCAGTATGTATTTTTTAAAGGTAAAGACTTCTTTTTTAACATAGTCATTTGCACTTAAATTTTAACTATACTGCTATGCCTGCCTGTGTTCAGGTTTGGCTGCTGAGGACTGAAGAATCAAATCAGGTTAATCACATCAGACCTCCTGATGCCCTTGCTCATCCATTCCTCATCATTAGCATATAAATTAACAAAATGTCTCTGTTATTCATTTATGCCCTTCATGATTTGAATCCTATTTCACCAATCTATTCCCCATTGCTCTTCTCCCCCCACATACACTCACATACACACACCCACACCTTATGCTCAAGGAATACAGAGGACTTCTTGTTCCTTAAACATGTCATGATTTTTTAGTTCTCTGTACCTTTGCAGATGCTGTTCCCTCCGCCTGAAATCACCTAATTACTCATGTCTAATGGGAAAATCCCTATTTATTCTTTAAGGTTCAGATTAAATTATTTTCCCTGTACTAGCTCCTTCATAACCCCCTCAGAGAATTAATTAATCACTCCCATTCCCTTCCTAGAATGTGAGTTCCTTCAGGGTACGGACCTTGACTGAATTATTTTTCTGTTTCCAGCACAGTGGGTGCTAAAATTAAATGTTTCATGAATTAGAGTTGAATCTAAGCAGTTCCTGAGAACAGAGAATCGAGTAGATTACTATTCTCAATAAAACAATTCCAATTTAGTGTGCTATTACCCTAAAATTAAAATCGTTAACAAGCAATGATGACTATAACAGAGAAACAGAATCAATATCATATATTCTGAAGTTGGAAGGAAACTCAAAGCCATTATCTGGGGCTAGTCCCATGCCTTTCTGCAGGAACAATATTAATACATCCATTTCACAGATTAACTAATAGAGGTATAAGGAAGTTAAATGCTTTACCCAAGGTCATACAGCTCCTAAATGATGGCCAAAGAACTGAAACTTGGGTCTCAAATGCACAGAGACAATATAAAAGAGGTGGATAAATTAAGCAGAATTAAATAAGGTTAGACATTGTTAAGAACGTAACGTGGGGACTCCCCTGGTGGCGCAGTGGTTAAGAATCTGGCTGCCAATGCAGGGGACACGGGTTTGACCCCCGGTCCGGGAAGATGCCACATGCCACGGAAGCAACTAAGCCTGTGTGCCACAACTACTGAGCCCACGTGCCTAGAACCCATGCTCCACAACAAGAGAAGCCACCACAATGAGAAGCCCACACACTGCAATTATGCAACTAGAGAAACCCCGTGCGCATCAATGAAAACCCAACACAGTGAAAGAAAGAAAGAAAGGGAGGGAGGGAGGGAGGGAGGGAGGAAGGAAGGAAGGAAGGAAGGAAGGAAGGAAGGAAGGAAGGAAGGAAGGAAGGAAGGAAGAAAGTAAGTAACATGGACCCAGGAAATGTCAAAGACTTTCAGCAAGAATTCAGACTGTCCCCTAAGAAGACATACATATGGCCAACAGGCACGTGAAAAGATTCTCAACATCACTAATTATTAGAGAAATAGTGAAAGAAGAAAGTCTGCCCATTCTTTGGAAGACCAGCAGATAGAAACAGGTTTCATAAATCGTCAAATTCCCACCAAGCCAGTGAACCCCAACGAGCTCCATATCCCACTCTCTGTGCCTCAGAAACACCCATCTGGCTCTGGTCCAGAGGGAATTAACCTAATATTACATGGCTAAGCAGGCTCACTATAAAAGCCTAGAAGACAGAAGTCTATCAGCAGAGAAGCAGTGCTTAATGCAGCACAGTTCCACTGAGCATGCAGAATGAGCCATTTGTAAATGGAGAGAAAGCCAGCAACAGACAAACAAATGATGTTAGAGGACCTAAAATGAGACAAATGGAATAGGCTAAAGAACCTTATAAGAATGTACAGGAGGCGACATTCACAGAGAGACAAGATGAAAAGGCAGAGGGCTATGTACCAGATGAAGGATCAAGATAAAACCCCAGAAAAACAACTAAATGAAGTGGAGATAGAAAATCTTCCAGAAAAAGAATTCAGAATAATGATAGTGAAGATGATCCAGGACCTTGGAAAAAGAATGGAGGCAAAGATCGAGAAGATGCAAGAAATGTTTAACAAAGACCTAGAAGAATTAAAGAACACACAAACAGAGATGAACAATAAGTAAAATGAAAACTACACTAGAAGGAATCAATAGCAGAATAACTGAGGTAGAAGAACGGATAAGTGACCTGGAAGACAGAATGGTGGAATTCACTGCTGTGGAACAGAATAAAGAAAAAAGAATGAAAAGAAAGGAAGACAGCCTAAGAGACCTCTGGGACAACATTAAACACAACAACATTCACATTATAGGGGTCCCAGAAGGAGAAGAGAAAGGACCCAAGAAAATACTTGAAGAGATTATAGTCAAAAACTTCCCTAACATGGGAAAGGAAATAGCCACCCAAGTCCAGGAAGTGCAGCAAGTTCCATACAGTATAAACTGAAGGAGAAACACGCCAAGACACATAGTAATCAAATTGGCAAAAATTAAAGACAAAGGAAAATTATTGAAAGCAGCAAGGGAAAAACAACAAATAACATACAAGGGAACTCCCATAAGGTTAACAGCTGATTTCTCCCCAGAAACTCTACAAGCCAGAAGGGAGTGGCATGATACACTTAAAGTGATGAAAGGGAAGAAACTACAACCAAGATCACTCTACCCGGCAAGGATCTCATTCAGATTCGATGGAGAAATCAAAAGCTTTACAGACAAGCAAAAGCTAAGAGAATTCAGCACCACCAAAACAGCTCTACAACAAATGCTAAAGGAACTTCTCTAAGTGGGAAACACAAAAGAAGAAAAGGACCTACAAAAACAAAACAATTAAGAAAATGGTCATAGGAACATACATATCAATAATTACCTTAGACGTGAATGGATTAAATGCTCCAACCAAAAGACACAGGCTTGCTGAATGGATACAAAAACAAGACCCATATATATGCGGTATACAAGAGACCCACTTCAGACCTAGGGACACATACAGACTGAAACTGAGGAGATGGAAAAAGATATTCCATGCAAATGGAAATCAAAAGAAACCTGGAGTAGCAATACTCATATCAGATAAAACAGACTTTAAAATAAAGAATGTTACAAGAGACAACGAAGGACACTACATAATGATCAAGGGATCAATCCAAGAAGATATTAACAATTATAAATACATATGCACCCAACATAGGAGCACCTCAATCCATAAGGCAACTGCTAACAGCTATAAAAGAGGAAATCAACAGTAACACAATAATAGTGGGGGAATTTAACACCTCACTTACACCAATGGACAGATCATCCAAAATGAAAATAAATAAGGAAACAGAAGCTTTAAATGACACAATAGACCAGATAGATTTCATTGATATTTATAGGACACTCCATCCAAAAACAGCAGATTACACTTTCTTCTCAAGTGTACATGGAACATTCTCCAGGATAGATCACATCTTGGGTCACAAATTAAGCCTCAGAAAATTTAAGAAAATTGAAATCATATCAAGCATCTTTTCTGACCACAACACTATGAGATTAGAAATGAATTACAGGGAAAAAAACGTAAAAAACACAAACACATGGAGGCTAAACAATACGTTACTAAATAACCAAGAGATCACTGAAGAAATCAAAGAGGAAATCAAAAAATACCTAGAGACAAATGACAATGAAAAAACGATGATCCAAAACATATGGGATGTGGCAAAAGCAGTTCTAAGAGGGAAGTTTATAGCTATACAAGCCTACCTCAAGAAACAAGAAAAATCTCAAATAAACAATCTAACCTTACACCTAAAGGAACTAGAGAAAGAAGAACAAACAAAATGCAAAGTGAGCAGAAGGAAAGAAATCATAAAGATCAGAGCAGAAATAAATGAAATAGAAACAAAGAAAACAATAGCAAAGATCAATAAAACTAAAAGCTGGTTCTTTGAGAAGATAAACAAGATTGATAAATCATTAGCCAGACTCATCAAGAAAAATAGGGAGAGGACTCAAATCAATAAAATTACAAATGAAAAAGGAGAAGTTACAACAGACACTGCAGAAATACAAAGCATCCTAAGAGACTACTACAAGCAACTCTATGCCACTAAAATGGACAACCTGGAAGAAATGGACGAATTCTTAGAAAGGTATAACCTTCCAAGACTGAACCAGGAAGAAATAGAAAATATGAACAGACCAATCACAAGTAATGCAACTAAACTGTGATTAAAAATCTTTCAACAAACAAAAGTGCAGGACCAGATGGCTTCACAGGTGAATTCTATCAAACATTTAGGGAAGAGATAACACCCATCCTTCTCAAACTCTTCCAAAAATTGCAGAGGAAGGAACACTCCCAAACTCATTCTATGAGGCCACCATCACCCTGATACCAAAACCAGACAAAGATACTACAAAAAAAGAAAATTAGGGCTTCCCTGGTGGCACAGTGGTTGAGAGTTCACCTGCTGATGCAGGGGACGTGGGTTCGTGCCCCAGTCCGGGAGGATCCCACATGCCGCAGAGCGGCTGAGCCCGTGAGCCACGGCCACTGAGCCTGCGCGTCCGGAGCCTGTGCTCCGGAACGGGAGAGGCCACAACAGTGAGAGGCCCGCATACCGCAAAAAGAAAAAAAAAAAAAAGAAAGAAAATTACAGACCAGTATCACTGATGAATATAGATGCAAAAATCCTCAACAAAATACTAGCAAACTGAATCCAACAACACGTTAAACAGATCATAACACCATGATCAAGTGGGATTTATCCCAGGAATGCAAGGATTCTTCAATATACGCAAATCAATCAATGTGATACACAATATTAACAAACTGAAGAATAAAAACCATATGATCAACTCAATAGATGCAGAAAAAACCTTTGACAAAATTCAACATCCATTTATGATAAAAACTCTCCAGAAAGTGGGCACAGAGGGAACCTACCTCAACATAATAAAGGTCATATACGACAAACCGGGGGGAAACATCATTCTCAATGGTGAAAAACTGAAAGAATTTCCTCTAAGATCAGGAACAAGTCAAGGATGTCCACTCTCGCCACTATTATTCAACATAGTTTTGGAAGTCCTAGTCACGGCAATCAGAGAAGAAAAAGAAATAAAAGGAATACAAATTGGAAAAGAAGAAGTAAAACTGTCACTGTTTGCAGATGACATGATACTATACATAGAGAATCCTAAAAATGCCACCAGAAAACTACTAGAGCTAATCAATGAATTTGGTAAAGTTGCAGGATACAAAATTAATGCAAGAAATCTCTTGCATTCCTATACACTAATGATGAAAAATCTGAAAGAGAAATTAAGGAAATACTCCCATTTAGCATTGCAACAAAAAGAATAAAATACCTAGGAATAAACCTACCTAGGAAGACAAAAGACCTGTATGCAGAAAACTATAAGACACTGATGAAAGAAATTAAAGATGATACCAACAGATGGAGAGATATACCATGTTCTTGGATTGGAAGAATCAATATTGTGAAAATGACTATACTACCCAAAGCAATCTACAGATTCAATGCAATCCCTATCAAATTACCAATGACATTTTTTACGGAACTAGAACAAAAAATCTTAAAATTTGTATGGAAACACAAAAGACCCCAAATAGCCAAAGCAGTCTTGAGGGAAAAAAACGGAGCTGGAGGAATCAGACTCCCTGACTTCAGACTATACTACAAAGCTACAGTAATCAAGACATTTTGGTACTGGCACAAAAACAGAAACATAGATCAATGGAACAAGATAGAAAGCCCAGAGATAAATCCACACACCTATGGTCAACTAATCTATGACAAAGGAGGCAAGGATATACAATGGAGAAAAGACAGTCTCTTCAATAAGTGGTGCTGGGAAAACTGGAGAGCTACATGTAAAAGAAGGAAATTAGAACACTCCCTAACACCATACACAAAAATAAACTCAAAATGGATTAGAGACCTAAATGTAAGACCGGACACTAAAACTCTGAGAGGAAAACATAGGAAAGACACTCTTTGACATAAATCACAGCAAGATCTTTTGTGATCCACCTCTTAGAGTAATGGAAATAAAAACAAAAATAAACAAATGGGACCTAATGAAACTTAAAAACTTTTGCATAGCAAAGGAAACCATAAACAAGACGAAAAGATAACCCTCAGAATGGGAGAAAATATTTGCAAACAAATCAATGGACAAAGGATTAATCTCCAAAATATATAAACACCTCATGCAGCTCAATATTAAAGAAACAAACAACCCAATCCAAAAATGGGCAGAAGACCTAAATAGACATGTCTCCAAAGAGAACATACAGATGGCCAAAAAGCACATGAAAAGCTGCTCAACATCACTAATTAATAGAGAAATGTAAATCAAAACTACAATGTGGTATCACCTCACACCAGTTAGAATGGGCATCATCAGAAAATCTACAAAAAACAAATGCTGGAGACTGTGTGGAGAAAAGGGAACCCTCTTGCACTGTTGGTGGGAATGTAAATTGATACAGCCACTATGGAGAACAGTATGGAGGTTCCTTAAAAAACTAAAAATAGAACTACCATATGATCCAGCAATCCTACTACTGGGCATATACCCAGAGAAAACCAGAATTCAAAAAGACACATGCACCCCAATATTCACCGCAGCACTATTTACAATAGCCAGGTCATGGAAGTAACCTAAATGCCCATCGACAGATGAATGGATAAAAAGATGTGGTACGTATATACAATGGAATATTACTCAGCCATAAAAAGGAATGAAATTGGGTCATTTGTTGAGATGTGACAGTCTAGAGACTGTCATACAGAGTGAAGTAAGTCAGAAAGAGAAAAACAAATATCGTATATTAATGCATGTATGTGGAACCTAGAAAAATGGTACAGATGAACCAGTTTGCAGGGCAGAAACTGAGACACAGATGTAGAGAACAAACTTATGGACACCAAGAGGGGAAAGCGTGGGGGGATGGGGATGGTGGTGTGATGAACTGGGTGATTGGGATTGACATGTATACAGTGATGTGTATAAAATTGATGACTGGGACTTCCCTGGTGGTGCAGTGGTTGAGAGTCCGCCTGCCGATGCAGGGGACACGGGTTCGTGTCCCGGTCTGGGAGGATCCCACATGCCACGGAGTGGCTGGGCCCTTGAGCCATGGCCGCTGGGCCTGCGCGTCCGGAGCCTGTGCTCCGCAACGGGAGAGGCCACAGCAGTAAGAGGCCTGCGTACCGCAAAAAAAAAAAAAAAAAATTGATGACTAATAAGAACCTGCTGTATAAAAAATTAAATTAAATTTAAAAATTTTAAAAAAAGAATGTACAGGAGGCAACACAAATAACAGAGAATGGGCAAGACTCCTGAGAATGACTGACAGGCTCCCGAAGCCTCAAAGATGTAAGAAGATGAAGCCAATCTACAGTGCCTCTCTGTGCCTAGCACAAGGCCTGGGCAATGCAGAATGCGCACCATCTTCAAGAGGTTCCCAGTCTTGTTGGGATGATCAGACAAATCATTATTGCTCACATTTGAAAAGCCAGCACCTTTAGCCTCTTTCCAACCACTGATATCAGCAATAGCTTCAACCAGACCATGAGCCTCAAATATGAAAGGAAATGTACATTTCCTCAAATAAAGTGAGGACTGATTTTCACAGACCCAGATGAACATTAGTCCTGATTTACGACTCAGAATTGCTGACACCTGCATCCTGGGTTGCACTGTGGTTCCAAAGACAGATTTTGGTTCCAAAGACAGGATTTTTGAGACAAACTATTGGAGGACAGAGGGAATGAAAAGTGCCCACCAAACTGAGAAGGCATCTTGAGACCGAAAAATGAGGCAGGCAGCTCTGTATAATCAATGGATCAGTTTATCATAGGTAACTTACTCAGAGGGTGGGATCTGGATTGGGTGGATAACAATCCAGAAGCATTCGCAGCTGCACTTCCCACCACCAAGGGGCCATTGGGACAATTTTATAGTGCTTGGGAGTAGGTGCTTGGAAAGAGGGCGTGCACTCCCAAGCCAAGATTTATGAATGGGTAAGTAGTCTCGTGGGTGCCGGGAATACAGCAGGGGAGGGTTTTCATCATTGTTTGGGGACTAACAGAGCATAGAGGCTACCTGGTCCTAATGATTATTAAACAATGTCTATTAACTACAAAGCCCTTGATGACAGAGAAGTGACAGTACAAAAGGGACAGTACAGTCCTGGGTAGGGTCAGCGGAAGGACAGGAGAAACTGTGAGGGTCCATGATGGTGCCAGTTATGCTAACAGCCATACACAAACATTACATTGCAGTTACATGGAAGACTGATTCTTTCTTCATGCCCTCCCTAGCAGATGGAGCTGGATTATATGACCTTAACTTTGTCCACTAAATGCTCGTGCCAGGGGATATGCCCTCCACCCCTCAGCTTACATGGGTTTCAATCCCCTGCTTAGACTGCAGAACAAATTCAGCTTCCTTTAGCGCTTCCCAACCCGCACTGTAAAATGCTCTGCCTCCTTATTCACTTTTGGTTCCCTCTTTTTTTCATTGTCTCCACCAGGAGTGACTCATGATTCATACAAAGTCAAAATTCTCATAGCTCCGGGGGACAGAGGGGAAATCTGCTGAGTAAGTTCAGTTGCTTCAAAGTGAATTGTGTACATTAGAAAAATCGTTGCTGGAGAATGGACTCTGGATCCCTCACATCTGGCCCTTGCAAGGAAGGGGGACAGGACGGGGGTGGAAGAAATCCTGGTGGAAAGGTCTGTGCTTAGACATGGCAGCTCCCAGGGCTGGTCCCGACCACTGGACCACTGCCTTCTGTGTCTCAGGACAGGACTCCTGCCCACCCGACCTCAAGCAGGTCCATCTTGGGGAAGCAGAGGGCCAACTGGTAAAGAAGCCACAGCTGACAACCCCTTCTCACCCCCAGCTCCAAAAGTATAAAAACAAGTTTTCCTTCATGGCCAAACTTAGGAGGTCTGGTTTTAGATAAAAGGAGAAAAACTTGCTCATCCAAACTCTCTTCCAACTTCTCCATCTAAGTATCTTGCAAGAGGCATCTAAGATCACCTTCACCAACTTCCCCTTTTGCTGGGATTGACCTCTTACCTTCACCTGTGTAAGAACAAATATAAGCTGGTACAGAGGTTGAGGAAGCCGACAGAGCAAAGCTTCCTGGGCTTAGATGGGCGTCACCTGGGGTGGCTTTGGTCTTAGGGGTGAGTCTGTTTGGGGCCCTCCAAGCAGTGAAACAATGCCCAATGGAGTCTGAGAGTTTCTGAATCAGAGGAGAGTCAAAGAGCATTCCTGTAACTAGGACTATGGTTTCTGGTCAATGCATTACAGTATATTTTATGATAAAAAAGAACAGCTATTCCTCGGGGAACCTGAGATTTTTAAGCATGCCACATAGGTTACAGCAGAAAATTTTTTTTTATTCAGTGAATATTAAACTGTTAACTGATAAATATACAACAATGACAATGAAAACAGAAGATAAATTGGACTCACGTTTCTCCAGGGCTGGATTCCTAGGAGACAATACTCTTCTCTTTCTGCTTCTTTCCTGAATAAAAACACAGCATAAAGTTCTGACTACAAATTTCTTTAAGAGAGATCTTGTGAGTTCTGCAAGAGCAAGAGCCTAGAAAAAAATGGGGACATGAACATCAAGGTCCAGACATAGGAGAAGAAAGAGGAGACTGTCTAGCTTCACTGTCCCTCCTAGCAGGACCGGTACAAAGGAGGGTCAGCTGCAAAGTCTCCTAAGACTGCTTCCCCTGGGAAGCCCTTCACTTCTGTCTCCTTGAAGCACGCAAAGGAGGAAACACTCTTCTGTGGCTTTAATTCTGCAAAAGCTTCGAGTCTGATAGGAAATCACCTACACCTGATTAGCAAGGCTCAAAGGCAAGGGAAGGAGAGAGAAAGGGAAAGAGGATCTACTGGGAAAACATAATACAAATACAGAGAAGCCAACACAGGTCCATTACAGGCTCTACAAAACGGTCCCTGCTGTCTTCAAAATGAGGAAAGTCAACAACATTCCAAGAATAGTCAGAGGGGAATCCTGTTGCCCAGTAACGAGGGAACGAAGCCAACAACTTCAAATTATAATCCTCATCATTTAAACTGTAAATAGAAGTGGATAGGGACTTCCCTGGTGGCGCAGTGGTTAAGAATCCACCTGCCAATGCAGGGGACATGGGTTCGAGCCCTGGTCCGGGAAGACCTCACATGCCGCAGAGCAACTAAGGCCATGCGCCACTACTACTGAGCCTGCACTCTAGAGCCCAGGTGCCGCAACTACTGAAGCATACATGCCTAGAGCCCATGCTCCACAACAAGCCACTGCAATGAGAAGCCCGAGCACCGCAACGAAGAGCAGCCCCCATTTGCCACAACTAGAGAAAGCCTGCACGCAGCAACGAAAACCCAAAGCAGCAAAAAAAAAAAAAAAAAAAGTGGATAAAGGTGCTAAATCTCAGAAGAAAAAAAGAGATAAAAAGAAATAGTTAAGAACAAGCGGCAAGAAAAAGCAAAGTAGAGGTTGACAAAGGAAGGAAGCCAGAATGGAAATAAATCATTTGGAAGGTTCGAATACGGTCCTCACTGAACTCAGAAAGGGTTCGGTGTACCCTTCTCTCAGCGGAGTCACACAGGATAATACTCCTGTGAAGGAGGAAGATTACAAAGTGTACTCAAAGCCTCGTACCTGAGCATGCAAGTCTAGCGTTTCTTTCCCACTCTGCTGAGCACGACTGGCTTCTGCAGGTGTTCTGAATCCCACTCCCCTGCAGGCCAGCGAGAGCTGCACCCTAGCAAACCTCCCCAGAAGCTGCTCTCTTAAGGAGAACCCACTGCCCGGAATGGCATGACAAGAAAAGGAATATTTCCAATTTGCTTCTTTAATAGAGTTTATTCTTGATCCATTGGTTTAATTATAAAGGCCCGCTCTATTTCTCTAATTTAGAATTCATACTTTGTTACTGGCCTTTTTTTTTTTTTTAAATTGGGCATGTATTAGATCATGTGAAAATTTAAGACATCCCTTGTTTCACCAGCATGAAAATGACAAGACTCTGATCGTTATTATATTGGAATCCTACCTGGTAGTTTTAATAAAATATAGAAATCTAATGTATATTCTTCCCCAACTTGTAGTCCAATGCCAAAAATTAACTCCAAATGAATCAAGACCTAAACACAAAAGCTAAAACTATAAGACTTCTAAAACACAGGAGGAAAATTGCACACCTGTGGTAGGCAGCCTCTAAAATGGCCCCTAGTGGGAATTCCCTGGTGGTCCAGTGTTTAGGACTCTGTGCTTCCACTGCAGGGGGGCCTGGGTTCCATTTCTGGTCAGGGAACTAAGATCCCACAAGCCACACAGTGAGGCCAAAAAACAAAAATTCCAAAAAACCTAGTGAACCGACTTCCTGCTATCCCAACCCATCTGTAACCCCCTACCCTTGAGAGTGAGCTGGGTATAGTGACTCTCTTCCAGTGAATAGAGTGAGGCAGAGGTGATAGGATATCACTTGCAAAATTAGACTGACACAAATGAGTGTGTGTATAACTGTGAGGTCTGAACGAGCTCTATGGATTGTGCCAATGTCAGTTCCTTGAGATGTTGTCTTCGGGGGAAGGGACATGGAGGAAGGAGGAATGCATGAGATTTCCCTGTATATTTCTTTGCAGCCTTCTGTGAATCCATAATTATTTCTAATTTAAAAATATTATAAAAGTGGTTTTTTTTATAGTGAGTTAATCTCAGGGAATTCCCTGGCAGTCCAGTGGTTAGGACTCGGCACTTTCACTGCTGGGGCCTGGGTTCAATCCCTGGTCGGGGAACTAAGATCCTACATGCCACACAGTGAGGCCAAAAAATAAAATAAAATAATAAAAAAGTGAGTTAATCTCAAAAAAGGAAAAAAAAAGGAATGTGGCTTCCATCTTGCCCCAGCACCCCCACTCCTTGCTCTGGGGTAAGGCAGCTACCATGTTGGTAGCTGCCCAATGAGAGGCCCATGTGGCAGAACTGAGGGGACGTCCAGCAAACAGCCAGTGAGGAACTAAGGACCTCAGTCTAACAGCCCTCAGGGAATTGAATCCTGCCAATAACCAGGTGAGTGCTCTAGGAAGCAGATCCTCCCCCAATAAAGTGTTCAGATAAGTTGACCTTGGCCAACTGCAACCTCTTAAGAGACCCTAAACCAGAACCACCCAGCTAAGCTGCTCCCAGATTTCTGACCCACAGAAAGTGAGAAAATAAACGTTTGTCATTTTAAGCTGCTGAGTTTTGGGATAATTTATTATGCAGCAATAGATACTAATAGAACAACCTTAAGGTAGGCAAAATTTTCTCAAATAAAACCCAAATAGCATGAATAATAAAAGGAAAAAAGTGATAAATTGGCCTTCATCAAAATTAAAAACTTCTGCTTTTCAAAAGACACCATTATGGCGGCGGGGGGGGGGGGGAGAAAGAAAGAGAAAAAAAGGCAAGTCGCAGAATGGGAGAAAGTATTCACAATACATATATTTGATAGAGGAGTTGTATCTAGAATAAAGAACACTTACAACTCAATAAAACAAACAACCCATTAAAATATAAACAATAGATATTTCAAAAAAGATGTGCAAATAAACTCAAAAGAATAACAAAAATAAAAAAGACTGACAATACCATGTATTGGTGAGGATATGGAACAACTGGAACTCTTATACGTTGCTGGTGGGGATGTAAAATGGTACAACCACTATGGAAAACAGTTTGGCAGTTCCTTACGAAATTAAACATTTACCTACCGTAAGAGTCAGCAATCCCACTCCTGGAGATTTATTCAAGTGAAATGAAAACATATTCAGGGACTTCCCTGGTGGCGCAGTGGTTAAGAATCCGCCTGCCAATGCAGGGGACATGGATTCGAGCCCTGGTCTGGGAAGATCCCACATGCCGGGGAGCAACTAAGCCCGTGAACCACAACTACCGAAGCCCGAGTGCCTAGAGCCCTGTGCTCCTCAACAAGAGAAGCCACCTCAATGAGAAGCCTGCACACTGCAACAAAGAGTAGCCCCCACTCGCTGCAACTAGAGAAAGTCCGCGAGCAGCAAGGAAGACCCAACATAGGCAAAAATTAATTAATTAATTAAAAATATATATTTAAAAAAAAGAAGCAGCTAAGGGATGGGACTTCCTTGGTGGTCCAGTGGTGAAGATTCCACACTTCCAATGCAGGGGGAATGGGTGTGATCCATGTTTGGGGAACTAAGATACCATGTGCCATGTGGTGTGGCCAATAAATAAATAAATAGATGTATGTAAAAAAACAAAAAACATATTCAAAGCAGCTTTATTCATGATAGTCCAAAACTAGAATGACCACCAACAGATAAATGGATAAACACAGTGTGTTACATCCCTAGAATAGAACACTACTCAGCAATAAAAAGATACGAATTACTAATGATGCTGTAACATGAATAAATATAGAAAACATTATATTGACCAGAAGAAGCCAGACACAAAAGAGTACGTACAATATGATTCTGTTTATATGAAACCCTAGAAAATACAAACAAATGCTATTATGACAAAAAGCAGGCCAGTAGGGCTAGGAGTGGGGGTGTCTGACTGCAAAGAGGCCCTAGGAAACTTAAGGGTGATGGAAGTGTTTTATTGTGGTGGTGATTATAAGTGTGTACAACACCGTCAAAATTCATCAAAATGTACACCTAAAATGGGTACATATTATTGCATTAAATTATACATCAATAAAACATTAGCTTAAAAAGTTATTAGGCATGTATCAAATAAACTGAAAACTTAAAACGTCCTGACTACTTTGTTTCCCAACATGAAAGTGACAGGACTATAATCATTATATTGAAAACACACCAGGCAGTTGTAATAACATATAGAAATCCTGGATTTAATTTTTCTTCCCTGATCCTCATTCAAATACCGGTCAGTCAAATATTTAAAGAGTAAACACAACGTGCAAGTCACATATAAAGAAAACATAGTACATAAGTTTAATGAATAGAAGAATTAGTTATTTAATTCCCAGCTTGAAGCTCTACCTTTACAACAATGTATCTGGTAAGTACATATTTAAAATTCTAATTCTAATGGTAAAGAAGTTGATGAAGTCAGACACTGCAACTCTAAATTCTGGAGATTTTCCTACTCTTGTACTGATGACTCCCCCTATGTAGGATTGCATCATTCATTCATGCTGTTTGGTAACAGGCAGCACTGGGATAAAACAAGTGAAAACCATTCAAAAGTAAACGGATAAAAAAAAGCCTTGGAATCCCATGAAATATTTTATCTATCCCGATTAAGGAAAATAAATGTAGAATCACAGAGGCCCTGGGTGTAGGACAGGCAGACCGGTAATCAGAAAGTTGGGCACACGGACAGATAAACACATGCCCAGACTTACCCGGGCGCTGCTGCTAGTTCCTGGGCCGCTGCCACCGCCTCCAGGTCTCCCGCGGCTGTAACCGTCCGACTGCGGGGGGCCGAGGGCTGGCTCCGACGTGGAGTCGCGGAGTTCCGAGGGAGGTGACCTGTGTAGACCCGCAGAGCCTTTACCAAACAATCATGAGATCTGCTGATAAGTGCGGTGGCTTCTGGCGGGGTTTGCATGCGCTTTACTAAACTGGAGCCCGTAGACCTCCGCTCTGCAGGGCCGGGCAGCCCTTGGCCCCGCCCCCGAAGGAGGGACTCCCTGAGCCCGCCCCCTCCTCCCTCCGGGGGCTCAGCGCTGGCGGATCTAGACTTGAACTCCGCGGGGGACGCTATCCCGCAAAGCCTCGGGCCACACCACCTCTACTTTGCGGAGGAGGAACAAAAGAGCTTGCGTGCTACTCAAGCGCTCCCCACCGCCACCACCACTTGGGATAAGAGTACGTGAGAGGAGCGAGGGACCTCTGCACTGATTTTGCACTTAACGAAAGCCCCTTAGGGACCTTTTTTGAAATCCACGTTTGCCTTTATGCTGTTGTAGGAATGTAAGTCCCAAGAGAACTTCAAAAACTACTTACATTCGCAAATGCAAAAAACCGTGAGTAACGAAATGAGTCTTTGCACATTTTTTTTTTGTCATCTTATTTTCTTCTAGGTGTCACCTGCCCAGCTACTTTTATGTTCACTACAATAAATAAGTGATTGCCCCCAAACATTTACTTTTGGGTACAGCTGGCTGGAGCTGGGCAGTGAGGTCCTACCCTAAAACACAACCTGAAACCTCAGATACTGACAGTCATGTCTGCAGGCTCCTTCCAAAACTGGTCATTCAGGCAGAGAGGATGCAATTGCTGGAGCAAGACTCCCTCGGTCACAGCATCCCTGCCCTTTGCTACAGGACCCCTCAAAAAACACAATTCTATCCAGAAACAAAAGTCCTGATGCTCCGTGGTCACATGTGCCTTTGAAGTTCAATGTTCTCAGATTTCATTAGTAAGAAAATGTTTGCAGGTTTGGGGCACACCCGGTTTAATTTCTCCCCAGATCTGCCAGAGATGGTTTTGATGAAGGATGGAAAGAAGGAATTTTGATGTTTTGAAATATGAGGTAAAAGATTATACAACTAGTAGGGAAGGGCAAAATAAAGGGGTCTAAAATAACAGTCTAGTCAAGAACTTGTTTATATTTTATGATGAGTAATTTAAAAATAAGTATAATAAAAGAAACAAGATGTTAAACACCAAATATTTACTTGTATATAAGTATAAAATGGTAACTGAGAATTTATTTCAAGAGGAAAAGAAACCCAAGTACAATAAATGTGAAGCAGTAAAAGTTCATTTTTGCTATTATTCATATTTCATAGATGTTTAATATTAAATAGATTTCAGATAAAATATATCAAATAAAATCTGTCAGCTATTTACGGTCCCTGTACCCACCTCACATTTACACCTGTATTAACACTTGTGGGTGTGAGGTGGCAGTGTTGTAGGCACTGTTTAGATAGAACACATACCATTAAAAAAAAAAAAAATGTTATCCAGAGGAAGCTAATGGGTGGTCACAGATACATATAACAATCAGGAAGTAATACATGTAACAATCAGACAAGGCATAACTATATAAACAGATTTTAATATGCTTATTGTTGTTCCTCTGGAATATGTTAAATAGCACACCTAAACCAAATACAATGTAGTATAATGAAGCCATAATCAAAACATTAGCAAGTTATTTTGCGAAGTTTTAATCATAACTGGCTATTAAAAAGTAATACAAGTAATACTAGTGTTCCTGAAAGGTTTTCTATAGATCACATTTTTATAAGCTAACAAATTTTCTAATGATTAACTATGTTAGAATCAAGTACTATTTTTTTAAAAAAGTAATTCAGTGCTAATAAAATAGCCTTCTAAAATAGAGAATGTTGGAACAGTCACTCTAGAAAACAATATAGTATTATTGAGCAATATTGAACCTGCACATTTTCTATGACCCAGCAATTCCACCTCAAGAATGCACTCAGGGGGCTTCCCTGGTGGCACAGTGGTTGAGAGTCCACCTGCCGATGCAGGGGGCGCAGGCTCGTGACCCGGTCTGGGAAGATCCCACATGCCGCGGAGCGGCTGGGCCTGTGAGCCATGGCCGCTGAGCCTGCGCGTCTGGAGCCTGTGCTCCGCAACGGGAGAGGCCACAAGAGGCCCGCGTACCGCAAAAAAAAAAAAAAAAAAAAAGAATGCACTCAGAAGAAACTCTCATACATGAGTACTGAGAGTCACATGGGAGAATATTCACAGCAGTACTGTATATATATAAATAGTCATTGACTGGAAACTTTAAAAAGATAATATCACTTAATATCGTAAATGATAACTCATAACATAAAATTCAGAATGGTACTTACCTCTAGGGACAGAAAAGGAAATAAGACTGGAAAGAGAGTATAAATAGACTTAGTTCTTTAATGATATTGACAGTGTTCCTTTATTTTAAGGGCAGTGCATATACAGGACTTTTTTTGTATCTGTGTATATATAAAAGATTTTATAATACATGTAATATTTTATATCAGTACATTAAATGCCAATATATTAAAACATCATAAACATTTTAAAGGAATATACTTAAAGAAAAATACAATTTAATGTAAACATTGACATTCAAAATGTCACACCCTGAAAATATGTCCATGATATGTCATGTAAATAAAGCAGGTTGCAGAACATTATATATAGCTTAATTCCCTTTTTTTTTTTTTTTTTTTTTTGTTGCGGTATGCGGGCGTCTCACTGTTGTGGCCTCTCCCGTTGCGGAGCACAGGCTCCGGACGCGCAGGCTCAGCGGCCATGGCTCACGGGCACAGCCGCTTTGCGGCATGTGGGATCTTCCCGGACCGGGGCATGAACCCGTATCCCCTGCAACGGCAGGCGGACTCTCAACCACTGCGCCACCAGGGAAGCCCTTAATTCCCATTTTTGAACAAAGAAAACTCTGTGTATGTGTATAAACATGTGCGGTATATGATTATATGTCTATGTCTGCATATAGTTGTTAATTCTGGGGAGTAGTTAATCCTGGGGAGTAAAAGGAATGAAGAATTTACCTTTCTACTTTATTTGGTTTCGCAGATATAGAGAACAGACTTGTAGTTGCCAAGGGGGGGGGAGGGAAGGATTGGGAGTTTGGGATTAGCAGATGCAAACTATTATATATAGGATGGATAAACAACAAGGTTCTACTGTGTAGCACAGAGAACTATATTCAATATCCTGTGATAAATCATAATGGAAAAGAATATGAAAAAGAATATATATACGTATAACTGAATCGTGTTGCTGTACAGCAGAAATTAACACAACATTGTATATCAACTATACTTCAATAAAATTTTTAAATATATTTAAAGTAACTTCTCTTAGGTCATAATAGTTGCTTGGAAGAATAAATTCTGATCATTTAAAAAATGGTGTAAATCTATATCTATTGACAAAGAAGAATTTTGGGACATATTATTGAATAAACATGCAGAATACAAAACAGCATATATAGTATGAGCTTATTCTTATAAATCTGTGTATAACTGAGAGATGTTTGGAATGTTTACCAAAATGTTTAGTTGCCTCTCAATGATTTTCATTCTTCCTTGTACTCTTTTGTATGACTTGAACTTTCTACATGATTATGCATTATGTATTATCTTTGGCATTAGGGAAAATATACAGCTATCTTTATAATGTAGAAAAATGGGGAAATTTTACATTACAAAGTGAAATGATTATGATATAGGTACTGCAGTTATGTATGACTGAATGTCATATGACTGAGACTCTTGGAGTGTTTAAGGGAAACAGCCAGCAGCAGATCCCAGAAAACACCAGCAAAAACAGACTCCCAGAGGATGAGAAAATAGATTCACTGAGGATGAGAAGTTCATGTGAAAGTGAAAATGTTTGTTGTTCTAAACGATCAGAGCAGAAGTAGAGATAAAAAGAACTGAGGTTGGGTTAAAGCTATAGGGAACATAGTAGAAAGAGGAGGTACAGAACGTCCAAAAGAATGTCTGGGAAACTCAGATATGAAAATCTCAGAAAGTAGATAAAGAGCTCACCTAAAATCCAGGGGCTATGTTTCCTGTGTGCAATGACTAGTGATGATGCCAGAGAGCACAGGTCTGGGGCAAAAGCCCTGTTTAGAATAGAGAAGCAAAGAAAGCAGGGCTACACAAAAACTACAAAAAGGGCCACATAGAATGAGACAGTCTGATCGTGATCGTGAAAACCTTTGCACTGTGAAATCTGGAAAACTACCTTGGTCTCTCTTGCTCTTCCTTCACAGAAGACACTTGAAAATGGTTGGAAAACACAATTCATTTAATAATGGATTAAAAAACGAAAGAAGAAAGGTAAGCTGGGACGAAGTGAGAGAGTGGCATGGACATATATACACTACCAAATGTAAAATAGATAGCTAGTGGGAAGCAGCCGCGTAGCACAGGGAGATCAGCTCGGTGCTTTGTGACCACCTAGAGGGGTGGGATAGGGAGAGTGGGAGGGAGACGCAAGAGGGAGGGGATATGGGGATATATGTATACGTATAGCTGATTCACTTTGTGATACAGCAGAAAATAACACACCATTGTAAAGCGATTATACTCCAACAAAGATGTTAAAAAAAAAAAAGAAAGAAGAAAGTGACAAACACCTTTGTTATGAGATGAACTGTGTACCCCAGAAGTTTGTATGCTGAAGTTCTAACGCCTAGTACCTCAGAATGTGACTCTATTTGGAGATAAGGTCTTTAAAGAAATGATTAATTTAAAATGAGTTCTTTAGATTGAGCCCTAAACTAATTTGACTGGGGTCCTAATAAAAAGAGAAAATTTGGATGCCAGAAATGCAAGTGTGCACAGAACAAAAACTATGTGAGGCCACAGTGAGAAGGCAGCCATCTGCAAGCCAAGGAGAGTGGCCTCAGAAGAAACCAAACCTGCCGACACCTTGATCTTGGACTTCTAGGCTGCAGAGCTTTGAGGGAAAAAAATTTTATTTTTTAAGCCACCCAGTCTGTGGTATTTTGTTATGCAGTCTAATGCAATCTTTCATACAAAATTACTATTAAAATGGTAGAAAAGAGCAGATAATCTTACCCATAGACAAAAAATACACACTAGAAAACTAGAAAACTGTTGGCCACAGAAGAAATGAAAGCTGTGACTGAGTATACATTCTGCCTTGATATTTAAAAACACAATGGGACTTCCCTGGTGGCACAGCAAGGAAGACCTATGCAGCCAAAAATTTATTTATTTATTTATTTATTTATTTTTTTAAAAAGACAAATCATGAAGTGAGAAAAAAATATTTGCAGAACTAATTTCCCTAATATAAAAAGAAGTTCTAGAAAAAAGAACAAGACCAATAATCCATAGAAAAATGAGAGAAGATGTACAGTCAGTGCTCAGATAAAGAAAAACAAATGGCTTTAAAACATAGGAAAGAAGCTCAATTTCACTTACATGAAATGCAAATTAAAACTATACTGAATGGGGCTTCCCTGGTAGTGCAGTGGTTGAGCGTCCGCCTGCCGATGCAGGGGACACGGGTTCGTGCCCCGGTCCGGGAAGATCCCACATGCCGCAGAGTGGCTGGGACCGTGAGCCATGGCCACTGAGCCTGCGCGTCCGGAGCCTGTGCTCCGCAACGGGAGAGGCCACAACAGTGAGAGGCCCATGTACCGCAAAAAACAAAACAAAACAAAACAAAAACTATACTGAATGATTTCTCACTGTTGTATAAAGAAGTTACAAATAAGGAAAGCAGAAGCACTAGAATGAACCTTGTGGTATTGGATTAGAATTGAAAGTATGAGTATAAATGAATGGTTTTTGTATATATGCAGACAGATATAGACGTGTATGTGTTCATACAAATATTCTGCTGAGAGGGTCTAGTGGCAATGACACCCTAGTAGCAGTAAGCATACCTAGCATCCAGATATTACTTTCCAAATACGATTAACCAATAAGAAGTCCAGAGCTCTTTGGAGAAATGGCTGGTTTCATGGCTGGGGCTAAGAAAATACAAGATGCGTTTGGAACATTTTATACTGTGCTTCCAGAAAGTAAAGTGCTCAGAAAATGATGGGGACAAGTCAAAAAACAAAAGAGCCAACTTGAAGAGCTCCTAATTTGAGGATCAAAATAAAGACTATAACTGACTACAATCTAAGAATAAAACAAGAATCCTTGAGAGAAGGGGAGAAGGGAAAGATCTTCCTTACAGTAGAATTCCAATTAACATAAATATATAAAGAATGATCAAAATATGATAAAGGAGGCAAGAATATACAATGGAGAAAAGACAGCCTCTTCAATAAGTGGTGCTGGGAAAACTGGACAGCTACATGTAAAAGAGTGAAATTAGAACACTCCCCAACACCATACACAAAAATAAACTCAAAATGGATTAAAGACCTAAATGTAAGGCCAGACACTGTAAAACTCTTAGAGGAAAACATAGGCAGAACACTCTATGACATAAATCACAGCAAGATTCTTTTTGACCCACCTCCTAGAGAAATGGAAATAAAAACAAAAATAAACTGGGACCTAATGAAACTTCAAAGCTTTTGCATAGCAAAGGAAACCATAAACAAGATGAAAAGACAACCCTCAGAATGGGAGAAAATATTTGCAAACGAAGCAACTGACAAAGGATTAATCTCCAAAATATACAAGCAGCTCATGCAGTTCCATATCAAAAAAACAAACAGCCCAATCCAAAAATGGGCAGAAGACCTAAATAGACATTGCTCCAAAGAAGATATACAGATTGCCAACAAACATATGAAAGGATGCTCAACATCATTAATCATTAGAGAAATGCAAATCAAAACCACAATAAGGCCCAGGACCAGACGGCTTCACAGGCGAATTCTATCAAACATTTTTTTTTTTTTTTTTTGCGGTACGCGGGCCTCTCACTGTTGTGGCCTCTCCCATTGCAGAGCACAGGCTCCGGACGCGCAGGCTCAGCGGCCATGGCTCACAGGACCAGCCGCTCCACAGCACGTGGGATCTTCCCCGACCGGGTCACGAACCCGTGTCCCCTGCATTAGCAGGCAGACTCTCAACCACTGCGCCACCAGGGAAGCCCTATCAAACATTTAGAGAAGAGCTAACACCTATCCTCCTCAAACTCTTCCAAAATATAGCAGAGGGAGGAACACTCCCAAACTCATTCTACGAGGCCAACATCACCTTGATACCAAAACCAGACAAGGATGTCACAAAGAAAGAAAACTACAGGCCAATATCACTGATGAACATATATGCAAAACTCCTCAACAAAATACTAGCAAACAGAATCCAACAGCACATTAAAAGGATCATACACCATGATCAAGTGGGGTTTATTCCAGGAATGCAAGGATTCTTCAATATACGCAAATCAATCAACGTGATACACCATATTAATAAATTGAAGGAGAAAAACCATATGATCATCTCAATAGATGCAGAGGAAGCTTTCGACATAATTCAACACCCATTTATGATAAAAACCCTGCAGAAAGTAGGCATAGAGGGAACTTTCCTCAACATAATAAAGGCCATATATGACAAACCCACAGCCAACATCGTCCTGAATGGTGAAAAACTGAAAGCATTTCCACTAAGATCAGGAACAAGACAAGGTTGCCCACTCTCACCACTCTTATTCAACATAGTTTTGGAAGTTTTAGCCACAGCAATCAGAGAAGAAAAGGAAATAAAAGGAATCCAAATCGGAAAAGAAGAAGGAAAGCTGTCACTGTTTGCAGATGACATGATACTATACATAGAGAATCCTAAAAATGCCACCAGAAAACTACTAGAGCTAATCAATGAATTTGGTAAAGTAGCAGGATTAATGCACAGAAATCTCTGGCATTCCTATACACTAATGATGAAAAATCTGAAAGTGAAATCAAGAAAACACTCCCATTTAGCATTGCAACAAAAAGAATAAAATATCTAGGAACAAACCTACCTAAGGAGACAAAAGACCTGTATGCAGAAAATTATAAGACACTGATGAAAGAAATTAAAGATGATACAAATAGATGGAGAGATATACCATGTTCTTGGATTGGAAGAACCAACACTGTGAAAATGACTCTACTACCCAAAGCAATCTACAGATTCAATGCAATCCCTATCAAACTACCACTGGCATTTTTCACAGAACTAGAACAAAAAATTTCACAATTTGTATGGAAACACAAAAGACCCTGAATAGCCAAAGCAATCTTGAGAACGAAAAATGGAGCTGGAGGAATCAGGCTCCCTGACTTCAGACTATACTACAAAGCTACAGTAATCAAGACAGTATGGTACTGGCACCAAAACAGAAATATAGATCAATGGAACAGGATAGAAAGCCCAGAGATAAACCCACACACAAATGGTCACCTTATCTTTGATAAAGGAGGCAGGAATGTACAGTGGAGAAAGGACAGCCTCTTCAATAAGTGGTGCTGGGAAAACTGGACAGCTACATGTAAAAGTATGAGATTAGATCACTCCCTAACACCATACACAAAAATAAGCTCAAAATGGATTAAAGACCTAAATGTAAGGCCAGAAACTGTAAAACTCTTAGAGGAAAACATAGGCAGAACACTCTATGACATAAATCACAGCAAGATCCTTTTTGACCCACCTCCTAGAGAAATGGAAATAAAAACAAAAATAAACAAATGGGACCTAATGAAACTTCCAAGCTTTTGCACAGCAAAGGAAACCATAAACAAGACCAAAAGACAACCCTCAGAATGGGAGAAAATATTTGCAAATGAAGCAACTGACAAAGGATTAATCTCCAAAATTTATTAGCAGCTCATGCAGCTCAATAATAAAAAACAAAACAACCCAATCCAAAAATGGGCAGAAGACCTATGTAGACATTTCTCCAAAGAAGATATACAGACTGCCAACAAACACATGAAAGAATGCTCAACATCATTAATCATTAGAGAAATGCAAATCAAAACTACAATGAGATATCATCTCACACGTCAGAATGGCCATCATCAAAAAATCTACAAACAATAAATGCTGGAGAGGGTGTGGAGAAAAGGGAACACTCTTGCACTGCTGGTAGGAATGCAAATTGGTACAGCCACTATGGAGAACAGTATGGAGGTTCCTTAAAAAACTACAAATAGAACTAACATATGACCCAGCAATCCCACTACTGGGCATATACCCTGAGAAAACCATAATTCAAAAAGAGTCATGTACCAAAATGTTCATTGCAGCTCTATTTACAATAGCCCGGAGATGGAAACAACCTAAGTGTCCATCATCGGATGAATGGATAAAGAAGATGTGGCACATATATACAATGGAATATTACTCAGCCGTAAAAAGAAACAAAATTGAACTATTTGTAATGAGGTGGATAAACCTGGAGTCTGCCATACAGAGTGAAGTAAGTCAGAAAGAGAAAGACAAATACCATATGCTAACACATATATATGGAATTTAAGAAAAATAAATGTCATGAAGAACCTAGGAGTAAGACAGGAATAAAGACAGAGACCTACTAGAGAATGGACTTGAGGATATGGGGAGGGGGAAGGGTAAGCTGTGACAAAGCGAGAGAGTGGCATGGACATATATACACTACCAAATGTAAAATAGATAGCTAGTGGGAAGCAGCCGCATAGCACAGGGAGATCAGCTTGGTGCTTTGTGACCACCTAGAGGGGTGGGATAGGGAGAGTGGGAGGGAGGGAGACCCAAGAGGGAAGAGATAGGGGGACATACGTATATGTATAACTGATTCACTTTGTAATAAAGCAGAAACTAACACACCATTGTAAAGCAATTGTACTCCAATAAAGATGTAAAAAAAAAAAAAAACCACAATAAGGCATCACCTCACACCAGTCAGAATGGCCATCATCAAAAAATCTACAAACAACAAATGCTGGAGAGGGTGTGGAGAAAAGGGAACCCTCTTGCACTGTCAGTGGGAATGTAAATTGATACAGCCACTATGGAGAACAGTATGGAGGTTCCTTAAAAAACTAAAAATAGAACTACCATATGACCCAGCAATCCCACTACTGGGCATATACCCTCAGAAAAGCATAATTCAAAAAGAGTCATGTACCACAATGTTCACTGCAGCTCTGTTTACAATAGCCAGGACATGGAAGCAACCTAAGTATCCATCAACAGATGAATGGATAAAGAAGATGTGGCACAAATATACAATGGAATATTACTCAGCCATAAAAAGAAACGAAATTGAGTTATTTGTAGTGAGGTGGATGGACCTAGAGACTGTCATACAGAGTGAAGTAAGTCAGAAAGAGAAAAACAAATACCGTATGCTAACACATATATATGGAATCTAAAAAAAAAAAAAATGGTTCTGAAGAACCTAGGGACAGGACAGGAATAAAGATGCAGATGTAGAGAATGGACTTGAGGACACGGAGAGGGGGAAGGTAAGCTGGAACGAAGTGAGAGAGTGGCATGGACATATATACACTACCAAATGTAAAACAGATAGCTAGTGGGAAGCAGCCACGTAGCACAGGGAGATCAGCTCAGTGCTTTGTGTCCACCTAGAGGGGTGGGATAGGGAGGGTGGGAGGGAGATGCAAGAGGGAGGAGATATGGGGATATATGTGCATGTATACCTGATTCATTTTGTTATACAACAGAAACTAACACACCACTGTAAAGTAATTATACTCTAATAAAGATGTTAAAAAAAAAATGATCAAAATAGAAAATTACCATTTGGCAAACTGTCAGGTCTGAGAGTTAATTTTATCCTACTTACAAACTAATAAGTTAGCCTGATACCACTTCATAGATGGTGGCCAAAAACAGACTCCTGGATCAAAGACAAAGGACTTTATCACTTACAGCATAGCAAACAGCATAAGCACTATTTTATTTCCATCAGTTCTCCTTGTTCTCGAGTTCCATGGGGGCAACATAATACAGCAACATAATACAGCCCTCATGAAAAGGATTAGTGCTCTTATAAAAGAGATACCACAGAGACCCCCAGCCCCTTCCACTATATGAAGACAGAAAAAAGGCACTGGCTGTGAACCAGGAAGAAGACCCTCACCTGACCAGGCCTGCACCTTGATCTTGCACTTTCCTGCCTCCAGAACAGGAGTATGGCAAGGATGCCCACTTTCACCACTTCTGTTCAACATAGTACTGAAAGTTCTAGCCAGAACAATTAGGCAGGAAAAGAAATAAAAGGCATCCAGATTGGAAAGGAAGAAGTAAAATTATCTCTGTTTGCAGATGATATGATCTCATATGTAGAAAACCCTAAAGACTCCATAAAAAAGCTTTAGAACTAATAAATGAATTTGGCAAAGTAGCAGATTAAAAAGTTAACACGAGGGCTTCTCTGGTGGCGCAGTGGTTGAGAGTCTGCCTGCCAATGCAGGGGATATGGGTTCGTGCCCCGGTCCGGGAAGATCCCACATGCCGCGGAGCGGCTGGGCCTGAGAGCCATGGCCGCTGAGCCTGCGCGTCCGGAGCCTGTGCTCCGCAACAGGAGAGGCCACAACAGTGAGAGGCCCACATACCGCAAAAAAAAAAAAAAAAAAAAAGTTAACACGAAAAAATCAGTTGCATTTCTATATACCAATAATAAACAATCTGACAAGAAATTTAAAATAATTCCATTTACAATAGCACCAAAAAACTTAGGAATTAATTTAACCAAGGAGGTGAGAGACTCATACAATGAAAAGTACAAAATATTGCTAAAGGAAATTAAAAAGGATATAAATAAATGGAACACATCCCATATTCATGGATTAGAAGACTTAATATTGTTAAAATGGCAATACTACCCAAAGCAATCTGTAGATTCAATGCAATCTCTAACAAAATTCCAATGATATTTTTTGCAGAAATAGAAAAACCTATCCTAAAATTCATATGTAGTCTCAAGGGACCCTGTATATGTCCTAAAACAGCCTTGAAGAAGAACAAAACTGGAAGACTCACACTTCCTAATTTCAAAACTTACTACAAATCTATGGTAATCAAAACAGTATGAAAAACAAACCAAAAAACAGTATGGTATTGGCATAAAGACAGACATATTGACCAATGGAATAGAATAGGGAGCTCAGAAATAAACATGTATGGTTAAATGATTTTTGACAAGGGTGCCAAGACCATTCAATGGGGGGAACAATCTTTCCAACATATAGTGCTGGGAAAACTGGATATTCACATGAAAAAGAATGAAGCTGGACCCTGACCTAACATCTTATACAAATATTAATTCAAAATAGGTCAAGGACCTATATGTAAGACCTAAAACAATAAAACTGTTAGAATAAAAAGGACAAAAGCTGCAAAACATTTGATTTGGCAATGATTTCTTGGATATGACACCAACGGCACACATAACAAAATAAAAAACAGACAAATTGGATTTCGTGAAAATTTTAAAATGTTGTTCATCAAGAAACAGTATCCACAGAGTAAAAAGGTAACCCACAGAATGAGAGAAAATATTTTCAAATCATATATCTGATAAGGGATTAATATTCAAAATATACAGAGAACTCCTAAAACTCAACAACAAAAAAACCCAATTCAAAAACGGTCAAAGGACTTGAATAGATATTTCTCCAAAGAAGATATACAAATAGCAAATAAGCACATGAAAGGAGTTCAACATCACTAATCCTAAGGGAAATGCAAATCAAAATTACAATGAGATACCCACCTCATACCCATTAGGATGGCTACTATCAGAAAACAACAACTGTTGATGAGGATGTTGAGAAATTAGAACACTTGTGCACTGTTGGTGGGGATGTAAAATGGTACAGCTACTGTGGAAAACAGTATGATGGGTCCTCAAAAAATTAAAATTGGAATTACTATATGACCCAGAAATTCCACTTCTGGGTATATACCCAAAAGAATTGAAAGTAGGGTCTCGAAGAGATATTTGTACACCCGTTTCACGGCAGCATTATTCACAATAGCTAAAACATGGATACAGCCCAAGTGTTCATCAATGGATGCATGGATAAGCATAATGTGGTATATACCATCAATGGAATGTTGTCCAGCGTTAAAAAGGAAGGAAATTCTGCAATATGCTATAACACGAATGAAACTTGAGGACGTCTGCTAAGTGGAATAATTCAGTCACAAAAAGACAAATACTGTATGATTTTTGTTATGTGTATATATATATATATCTTTACATATATAGGGATGTGTGTGTGTGTGTGTGTGTGTACAGGCGTACCTTGGAGATACTGCAGACCACTCCAATAAAGTGACTATCACAACAAAGCAAGTCACACAAATGTTTTGGCTTCCCAGTGCATATAAAAGTTATGTTTACACTGTAATGTAGTCTACTAAGTGTGTGATAGCATTATTTGTTAAAAAAAAATACACACCTTAATCTAAAAATACTGCTAAAAACTGCTATCATTTGAGTCTTCAGTGAGTTGTAATCTTTTTGCTGGTGGAGCGTATTGCTGATATCTGATGACTGATCAGGTTGCTTAAGGCTGGGGTGGCTGTCACAATTTTTTAAAAATAAGGCAGTGATGAAGTTTGCTGCATCAATTGAGTATTCCCATCGTGAACGATTTCTCTGTAGCGGCAATGCTGTTTTATAGCATGTTACCCACAGTAGAACTTCTTTCAAAACTGGAAACAGTCCTCTTAAATCCTGCTGCTGCTTTATCAACTGAGTTTATGTAATATTCTAAATCCTTTGTTATTTTAACAATCTTCACAGCATCTTCACCATGCATAGGTTCCATTTCAAGAAACCACTTTCTTGGGAGTTCCCTGGTGGTCCAGTGGTTAAGACTCCCTGCTCTCAATGCAGGGGGCCCAAGTTTGATCCCTGGTCAGGAAACTAGATGCCGCATGCCACAACTAAGAGCCCACATGCCACAACTAAGTGCCCACATGCCGTAACTAAAAAAAGAGCCCACATGACCCAGTGCAGCCAAAATAAATGAATAAATATTTTTTAAAAAGTAAAGAAGAAAAAAGAAACCATCTTCTTTCCTCAACCATAAGAAGCAACTCCTCATCCATTAAAGTTGTATCTGGAGGTTACAGCAAAGCAGTCACATCTTCAGACTCCCACTTCTAATTCTAGCTCTCTTGTTTCCACCACATCTGCAGTTACATCCTCCACTGAAGTCTTGAACCCCTCAAAGTCATCCATGAGGGTTGAAATCAACTTCTTCCAAACTCCTATTAGTGTTGATGTTTTGACCTCTTCCCATAAAGTACAAATATTTTCTTAATGTTCTTAATAGCATCTAGAATGGTGAATCCTTTCCAGAAGGTTTTCTTCTCTTTTTTTAAAAAAAATATATATTTATTTATTTATTTTTAGCTGTGTTGGGTCTTTGCTGCTGTGCATGGGCTTTGCTGCTGTGCATGTGGCGAGAGGGGGCTACTCTTCGTTGCAGTGCGCGGGCTTCTTATTGCGGTGGCTTCTCTTGTTGCAGAGCACAGGCTCTAGGCACACGGGCTTCAGTAGTTTTGGCACGTGGGCTCAGTAGTTGTGGCTCACAGGCTTTAAAGCACAGGCTCAGCACTTGTGGCACACAGGCTTAGTTGCTCCGCAGCATGTGGGATCTTCTTGCACCAGGGCTTGAACCCATGTCCCCTGCAATGGCAGGTGGATTCTTAACCACTGCACCACCAGGGAAGTCCCCAGAAGATTTTCAATTGACTTTGCCCAAATCCATCAGAGGAATCACTGTCTATGGCAGCTATAGCCTTATGAAATTTATTTCTTAAGTCATAAGACTTGAAAGTCAAAATTTCTCCTTGTGCAGAATGGATGTTGTGTTAGCAGACATGAAAATGTTAATCTCATTGTACATTCCATCAGAGCTCTTGGGTGACCAGGTATATTGTCAGTGAGTAGTAATATTTGGAAAGGAATCTTTTTCTGAGCAGTAGGTCTCAGTGGGCTTTAATTACTCAATAAACTATATTATAAACAGATGTTCTATCATCCAGGCTTTGCTGTTCCATTTATAAACCGTAGGCAGAATAGATTTAGCATAATTCTTAAGGGTCCTAGGATTTTCAGAATGGTAAATGAGCACTAGTTTCAAATTAAAGTCACCAGCTGCATTAGCCCCTAACAAAAGAGTCTGCCTGTCCTTTGAAGCTTTGAAGCCAGGCATTGACTTCTCCTCTCTAGGTATAAGAGTCCTAGACAGCATCTTCTTCCAATATAAGGCTGTTTAATCTACATTGAAAATCTGTTATTTAGTGTAGCCAGCTTCATTAATTATCTTCACTAGATCTTCTGGATAATTTGCTGCAGCTTCTGCATCAGCACTTGTGGCTTCACCTTGCACTTTTACATTAGAGATGGCTTCTTTCCTTAGACCTCGTGAACCAACCTCAGCTAGCTTCAAACTTTTACTCTGCAGTTTCCTTACCTCTCTCAGCCTTCATAGAATTGAAGAGAGTTAGGGCCTTCCTGTGGACTAGGCTTTGATTTAAGGGAACGTTGTGGCTGGTTTAATCTTCTAACCAGGCCACTAAAACTTTCTCCATATCAGCAATAAGGCCATTTTGCTTTTTTATTTGTGTGTTCACTGGAGTAGCACTTGTAATTTCCTTCAAAAACTTTTCCTTTGCGTTCACAACTTGGCTAACTGGCACAGGAGGCCTAGCTTTCAGCCTGTCTCAAACTTCGACATGCCTTCCTCACAAAGCTTAATTATTTCTAGCTTTTAACATGAGAGACATGCGACCCTTTCTTTCACTTGAACACTCAGAGGCCACTGTAGAATTATTAATCGGCCCTGTTTCAAAATTTTTGTGTCTCAGACACCAAGGGGGGAAAGTGGGGGGGGGGGTGGCGTTATGAATTGGGAGATTGGGAATGACATGTATACACTAATATGTATAAAATGGATAACTAATAAGAACCTGCTGTATAAAAAATAAATAAAATAAAATTCAAAAAAAAAATATGAAATATAAAAAAAAAAATTTGTGTGTCTCAGAAAATAAGGAGGCCCAAGGAGAGGGAGAGAGATGGGGAAATGGCTGGTAGATGGAGCAGTCAGAATGCCCACATTTACTAAGCTCACCATCTCATGCGGGCAGGTTTCATGGTGCCCCCAAATAATTACAACAGTAACATCAAAGATCACTGATCACAGGTCACCATAACAAATTATTTCATAATAATGAAAAAATTTGAAATATTGCAAGAATTAGTAAAATGTGACACAGAGACATGAAATAAGCAAATGGTGCTAGAAAAATGGTGCCAGTAGACTTTCCTCAATGCAGGGTTGTCACAAACCTTCAATTTGTAAAAAGCGGAATATTTGTGAAATGCAATAAAATGAAGTGCAATAAAACAAGGTATACCTGTACTATACACACACATACACACACACCACAGAGAGACAGAGAAAGAGAGAGAGAAAGAGGTACTTTAAGGGATTGGCTCACGTGACCGTGGAAGCTTGGTGAGTTCAAAATCTGCAGGATAGGGCAGCAGACTGGAGACCCAGGGAAGAGCTGCAGTTCAAGTCCAAAGGCAGTCAGCTGGCAGAACTCTGTCTTGCTAGGGGGAGGTAAGGTTTTTGTTCTATTAAGGTCTTCAACTGATTGAATGAGGCCCACACATGTTATATAGCATAATCTGCTTTACTCAAAGTCCACTGAGTTAAATGTTAATCGTATCCAAAACACACCTTCACAGAAACATCCAGAATAATGTTTGTCCATATATCTGTGTACTGTGGCCCAGTCAGGTTAACACATAACCATCACAAGTCCACCCCTTGTCTAGTTGGCACTCGTATGTATCTCCTCAAATTTAATAATTGAATAAAGACAGTAACGAGGTCATAAGTTTGCCTAACATGATACAACTCTCCTGCATAGACAACTGAAAACACCCTAACCCTTTCCCCAGAAGAGAATGCAAAGTCCTTGGGTGATGTTTATTCTTCTTCCTGATACCCCATAACTTAAAAACTATGCTATAAAGTTAACAATAAATACTATGACATAAAGTCAATAATGTTACATGACTATGTTACATGATAAAGGAATAAGAGAGAGAAGAAAACAAAGATATTTGCTCAAGACACACGCACACGTATTAATAATAACATAAGGAAAAAATACTCGACAAATACAGTCCTCGTTTCTGTAACTGGTCGTGTGGTTGCTGATGGTATTTAGAACTACCTTCTTCTACTCCCATACAGTGTTCCTGTTGCCCTCAGCAAGCACTTCAGCAAGTCACAGTTCTTTATTTGTTGGAGTGGCCCAAATCTTCATGCCTGAAGGGTCCTGGGCCATTAATAATCCTGCCTGAATTGAGTTGTTACAGTTTCCCACTGACTTTAATCACAGGCATGGTAATACTAAGAGACACCTTGTGGGATCTCTTGTATCCCAGACTATCTGTGTTGTGGAGGACTAGTCCAGTTTCCCTTTGTTTTTTTTGGTTTGTTTTGTTGTTGTTGTTGCTGTTTTTGTCTGCACCGTGCAGTTTGCAGCATCCCAGTTCCCTGACCAGGGATCGAACATGGGGCCCTGCAGTGAAAACGCTGAGTCTTAACCACTGGGTGCCAGGCAATTCCTCAATTTCCCTTTGGTAGTCAGGATCAATCACCCCAGTCAACCCAGTAAAACTCTTCTTTCCCTGTTGACCCAGAGGCATGAGGAGCTCAAAGTGGCTGAGTGGCAGTATTAATTTCCAGTTCCATGGAATTATTATTGTGTCTCCTAGTAGAAGCATTTCTCCCTTTGGAACTAAGACCTGTAGGCTAGTAGAACATAAGGTCATGAGGACAGGTAGCGAAAATTTTACTAGTGGGTCACTAGGGGTGCCACTCTCATTTCTACTCCTAGATACCTGTAAATCCTGGCTGTGAGAGAAACAGCACTGTATATTGGACATTGATTCAGAGCATATAAGCCTCCTGGAGAACTTTTTCCCAGCCCTGCAAGGGACTGCCACCTAGCTAGCCCAATAACTGAGTCTTTGAAAAGCCATTCTGCCATTCTATCAAGCTGCTTCAGGAGGGTGGGGAACATGGTAACATCAGTGAATTCCATGAGCATGGGCCCATTGCTGCACTTCCTTTGCTATCAAATGAGTTCTTTGAATAGAAGCAATGCTGCGTGGAATACCATGATGGTGGATAAGGCATTCTCTAAGTCCACGGATGGTAGTTTTGGCAGAAGCATTGTATGCAGGGAAAGCAAATCCATATCCAGAGTGTCTATTCCAATAACAAAACGTTGCCCCTTCCAGGACAGACGTATGGTGCAGTGTAATCAACCTACCACCACGTAGCTGGCTGATCACCCCAGAGAATGGTGTCATATCAGGGATTGAGTGTCATATCACTCAATCTCAGTGCTCAGATTGAGCACTCAGCGGTGGGGGTAGTCAAGTTAGCCTTGGTGAATGGAAGCCCATGTTGCTGATCCCATGCATAACCTCCATCCCTGCCCCCAGGGCCACTTTTTTCATAACTTCACTGGGCAATGACAGGGATGGCTAGGGAAGGAGGCCAACTGGTATCCACAGAATAAATTATTCTAGCCACTTACGAAAATCTTCCTCTGCTGAGGTCACCCTTTGGTGAGCATTCACATGGGACACAAATATCTTCATGTTGTTCACCCATTCAGAGAGGTCAATCCATGTATCTCTTTCCAAGACTTCCTTGTCACCAATTTTCTAATCATGTTTCTTCCAAGTCCATGACCATCCAGCCGAAGCACTGGCCATAGCCCATGAACTGGCATATAATCACTCATCAGGCCTTTTCTCTTTCTAAGCAAAATGAAAAACCAGTTGCATTGCTTGAAGTTCTGCCCACTGGGAGGATTTCCTTTTACCATTATCCTTCAGGAATGTCCCAGAAAGGAGCTATAGTACTACAGCTGTCCACTTTTAGGTGGAGCCTGCATGTCCTGAAGAACCATCAGTAAACCAGGCCCAAGTTTTCTCATCCTCTGTCAACTGATCACAGGGAACTTCCTATGAGGCCATAGGTGCAGGCTGAGAGAGAGAAGGTAAGATAGCATGAGCTGGGATCATGGATATTTAGGCCACTTCTTCATGTAACTTACTTGTGCCTCCAGGGCCTACTGAGACTTTAGTCTAGTTACAGCTTCAGAAGCAAAAAGGGGTGAGTCCTGAAGAGAATCACCAGTATTTTGCAAGGCAACTGCCTCAGGGGAGGCCATTACAGTTTCACAGAGCAACGTAGCGTAAATCTCCACACACAGGGTTAGAGAGGCTGCTTCTACTGGCAAAGAAGATTCAACAGTATGTAGGCACTCAATGTCCCCAGCTTCATCAGGGTATTCTCACACGTCCCACTCCAAATTTCAGATCCCATTCCTTCCTCATAATGCCCTCACTTTTCAATTTGCATTGTAATTCAGCCACTCACATGATAAGATTTCAGCAATCTCAGCCCTGTGGCTATAGGAGCTAAAAGTCTCTTTCAGGATAGACATAGAAGATTTCAGGTGATTTATATATTGCTTAAGCTGGGAATTTGAATCCCTGATCTCATCCTTTTCTTCCCCGACTTTGTCCAGTGACATTAGAAGCAACCAGCCAACCTCATTATATGCATTAGTTTGTCAAAAATGTTCGAAGGTATCATATATATGGTTACCCAGGTCCTTGCCCCTTGTGTTTGATTAGGAGCATCCAATTGGGATATTTTGCATATTTCTATTTTCATAACATGCCATGAACTATACCACTACTACTACTCTCTTTATTATTAGAAACAGAATCATTAGTCTTTAAATCTAATATTAGAGAGCCAATTCCAAAAACCCCAGAACCAATTCAGAAAATTCATCCTTAAGATTCTGCTCCTTTAGAAGCCTTATCAGCACCATAATCTGTATTAGTCAAGATTCTCCTGAGAAACAGAACCAATGGAATGTGTATCTAGATATCTATCTATACATATCAATCTAGATATATAGATATACAGCCTCACAGCGTATCTACTGTTAAAGTGAAGACATGTAGGGCATCATCCACGTTAAAATGAGAGATTGATTGATTTACTTTAAGGAACTGCCTCACATGATCATAGAGGGTTGGTAACCCAAAGGCTGTCTGCTAGCAGAATTTATTCTTGCTAGGGGGAGATATGTCTTTGCTCTATTAAGGTCTTCGGCTGATTGGAGGAGGCCCACCCGTTATTGTAGGATACTCTGCTTTACAATAGAGTAAATTTAATGTTTAAATTTTAAATCCACCAATTTAAATGTTAATCTTATCCAAAAAAAAAACACCTTCACAGAAATGTCCAGAGTAATGTTTGACCTAATATCTGGGCACCATGGCCCAGCCACATTGACACATAAAATTAACCATCACAAATGGTCACCTCTGAGCAATGAGATTATGAATTTATTTTAAATTTATTTGCTTCTGCTACTTTTTCTATAATGATTATGTATTATTTTTGTAATAAGAAAATCAAATATATTTTTTCAATAGTTAAGAAAAAGATTTGCTTTAGGAAGTCTTCTCTAAATAGCATGCACTGAGATTATACATACCACAACAGGTCTTTAGTATATTGTATATATTATGTATGTTATTGTGTGTTTGTCTCTCTACACTGGGAAGTCTTTGAAGGGGCCTTCTCTTTTCATGTGTATATTTACTCCAAGCACAGTACTCGGCAACACAGTAGACACTCAGAGAATGAATGGCCAACAACAGAAGAAACATTACCTAAAATCAATATTGTTACCCCACCTCCCCATACAAAACCTGCCCCTTCTCTGGAATTTCCTTGACCTCTTCAGACTCCTAGACTAGAAATGGTAACTATGTAGCACATGTTTCGAAATTCAGTCAATTTTATATCAGAAATGCCTCTAGCCCCTGGCCTTTTGCTATCTCCACTTCCATTGCATAAATTTGAATATTCCACCTGTTAAAACATGTATTTTACTTAAAAAGTAATAAAAAAAGATTTTAAAAAACTAGATTAATTCTATTATTTATTTAAAAAGAAAAACAAACATGCAAAATAGCCAGAAATTTTCTGAAAAAAGATTGATGAAGAGGATCTGGCCCTACCAAATTTTGAAACACACTGTAAAACTATAGTAAATAAAACAATATGGTGTTGAAACTTACAACAGTATGGAACTGAATATAGTCCAAAGTAGATCCAGATACATCTGGGAATGTAGCATATGCTAATAATTATATTACACATTAATGGTGGAAAACATTAATTATTCTGGAAGAAAAATTAAATTGGATTCTGTGTTTTTCCCAAGCACCAATTCTCAGAAACCAATTATCTGATTCTCTACCACCAACTGGGCATCCAGCAACTCAATCCTGACACTATCTGGAGTTAGGGCAACCCCCACAGTTAAGGGTTCAGACCCACAGGACTGCCTCCACTCAGACACTAGTTGCAAGTCCCAGGTCCCTAAGCTACCCACACTTCTGTCCAACTTGGCTACAGATTCGGGGGTTCCCACAAAATCCCCTCCTTAGGGGAAACTGAAAATTTTTGAGACTGACCCACAACTCAGGAAATCACTTGACTTAGGTTTAGTAGCTTATTAGAAAGGATACAACTCAGGCACACCCAGATGGAAGAGGTGCACAGGACAAGGTACTGGGGGAGTGACGCAGAGCTAGCATGCCCTCTGGGTGTACCACCCTGCCAGGACATCAATGGGTTCACTCACACTGATTGTTCAAGCATTTTTATAACCCATCTCCAGCCCCACTCCACTCTCCAGAGGTTGGAGGCACGGGGCTGAGACTTCCCATCCTCTAATCACATGTTTGGTCTTCCTAGTGACCAGCCCCCACCCTGAGGCTATCTAGGGTCCCTACCTTGACTCACCTCAATAGCACAGACTCAGGTATATTCTAAAGGGGACTGTAATGGATAACAAAAGACACTCCTATCTCTCAGAAAACAAATGGTTTAGTTCTGTTCCAGGAACCACAGACAAAGACCAAATATATATTTTTATTATATCACTGATTATCTCATTCCTCACCAAAATAAAATAAATTCCAAATGACTCAAAGATTAAAATGAAACACAAAACCTTAAAAATACAAAAGAAAACATGGGAGAAATTTAAAAATATTTTTTGGGTGTAAAGCTTGTTTTACACAGTATAGCACAAAATTCAAACACACATAAAAGAAAAAAGATACAACTGACTACCTGAAAAAAATACAACTGACTACCTGAAAAAAATTTTAACGTTTAATTGGAAAAAAAGGCATAAATACGAAATATAAATAACACTGGGACAAATTAATTGCAACACAGAAAACACAGAGAGCTCCTGCAAATCCATAAGAAACCAAATAGGAAAACAGAAGATGTAAATAGACAGTTCACAGAAAAAAACCTACAAACGAATCTTACATATAAGATGTATGCTCAGCCTCACCCTCAACAAACAAAACTATAAGGGAGTTCCCTGGTGGACCAGTTGTTAGGAATCCACGCTTTCACTGGTGGGGGAACTAAGATCCTGCAAGCTGCACGGTGCAGCCAAAAAAAACCCCCAAAACTTTCAGATACCATTTTTCACCTATAAAATTGGCAAAGGTAGAAACAAAATGTTCAACATTTTGAGGATATCCTTCCTGTCCTTTATATATATAAATATTTAATATATATATGTATTTTTTTGGCAGTGTCACATGGGATCTTAGTTCCCCGATCAGGGATCGAACCCGTGCCCCCTGCAATGGAAGCGCAGTCTTCACCACTGGACCACAAGGGAAGTACCCTAAATATTTAATATTTTTATGAAATCATATGTGTATATACATGATTTCATAAAAATAAGACACTGGGTATACTTTGTATATTTCATATGTTCATGTATATAATTCTGCATCCCGCTTTTATAGATACATAAATTGGGGGGGCTGCAAAAATGAAAACATTATAAATTTTTTTAATATAGTCAATGTTAGTATCTTTTTAAATTTTTATTTGGCTACGCCGGGTCTTAGTTGAACACACAGGATCTTTTAGCTGCAGCACGTTGGATCTAGTTTCCTGACCAGGAATGGAACTCGGGCCCCCTGAACTGGGAGTGCGGAGCCTTAGCCACCGGACCACCAGGGAAGTCCCCAATGTTAATATTTTGATGCATATCCTCTGTCCTTTTTTGTATAGATGCATGGGGAATGGTTTAAAAACTGAGAACATATTATACATGCTATTTAAAACATGATTTTCCCCCTTATTTATGTTATTAAAAATGTTTCATCACCTTCTGCATGGACTTTTCAACCCCTTTCTTTCTGATTGCCCTATCCTCAGTCTTCTCCCTTAGTTCATCCTCCATTCCACCTCCAGTGTTACCTTCATCACTAGTTCTTTGGGTGGATTCTCACCAAAGAATCCAGCTGGCAGGCTTAGGCCCAGACTTCTTAACTAGCAAACCAGGCCCTAACAGTCAGGACAAGCTACTTCACCAGATTTGTCTCTTGCAAATCTTATCCACCCACCTTCCGCTGGGCATGCCAGGCCCTTCCACTGTCGCTCTCTGTCTGATATCACTCTCCTAAGCCCTCTTCTCCTGCAAAGTATCTATGTATCATTCAAAACTTACCTCCTCCAAGAAGCCTTCCCTGATACTCTGAGTTAATACGTTTGTGCTCAGAGCACTGCATTCATCCCTTAAATAAAACATCCTATACTTTACTGTCATTTTTTTACAAGTTTATCTCCCTAACTAGGCTACCTGCTTCTTGAGGATTAAGGATCTCCAGAACTAATCATGCATCTCCTTCTACTATGTAACTCAAACTTAGATGCTTTCGCGATTCTCAAATACACAAAACCACTTAAAAGCATTATATACCAAGGCAGTCGCTAGGAGAAGACTGGGAACAATCTAAATGTTAACCAGTAGGTGACTGGCTAATCAGGTCATTCTTACAAAGAATATCATGCAGCTGTTAATAAGAATGAGGAAGACGTATTTGTATTGATATGTAACAATCTCCAAGATACTTTAAGTGTAACACACCCAATAGTGCATATTATAAATTGCCATTTTGTGTGGGGGAAATTTCTTATATTTATATACGTATTTATTTAGAAATTCAGAGAGCATCTGGGGAATTCACACTATCTAAAGGAAACTTATGTAGCTAAAGGTACCTGCCAGGAGGAAGTTGAACTAGAGGAGGTAGGAAGACCTTTCACCATATACCCTTTGGCACCTTCTGAATTCTGAACAGTTTTAGTCATTACCTATAAAAATAAAATACAAAACATCAGTGAATACCTGGTATCTAGGCAGGGGGCGAGAACTGGATACGAGAAAACAGTTGTGGACATCTTTCAGAATAAAGGAGTCCTCTCAAAGGCCGGACACCACTGCTCAACAAAGTTTGAGTTTTCAAAATTGCCTTGAGGGCCTGAAGCCTCAGCACTGTGTCGTGTGCCCGAAGGGTGGACTGACTCTTGCTTTTCCTCAATTGCCATCGCACCAATCACGTAGCTTTCTAAAGGCTTCTAGCACTTTCCACCTCACATTATATCTCTTCGTCTTCCCTACGCCTAAAACACCTACGATACTGGTCGAGGGTCCTTATCAGATCCACTCTGTTACCCCCCCGCCCACAGCACCTAAAACACCGTCCAGCACACACTACACAGTCAAGAAAACTATTGACCGGGATGAAAGCAGCAAGGCGATAAAAAGGGCAAACGGCGCGAGTAGGGGAGGGAGGAGGCCCACCCTACACCCTGCGGCCGGAGACCTCCGGGAAAAAGCAGCCGCCTCTCCCCTCACGCCCTGACGCACGCGGCCAACAAGCCCGCTCCGCCTACGCCCTCTGGTCCGGGGTCAGCAAAACCCGGCGCTAGGGAGCGCACGGGGCACCCTGCGAGCCCTGGTTGCCAGGGGGAAACGCTCCTCCCGAGCTCAATGGCGCCGCGGCCAATGAGAGGGGCGGGGCTACGTGCGGCCGCGACCCAATGAGTGGCACCGGCCGACCCAAGGCCCAATGGCGGCGGCGCGCGGGCACGCTGGAGGCGGGCCCGGCGCGCCCGACTTTTCCAGAAGACCCGGATAGCGCCTCACAGCCACGCTGAACCGGCTCTGAGCTCTCCGGATACCGGGTTCCCTCATTTTCTTCTGCTGGGTCAGCTATGGCGGCCGTGAAGACCCTGAATCCCAAGGCTGAGGTGGCCCGAGCCCAGGCGGCGTTGGCGGTCAACATCAGCGCGGCCCGGGGGCTGCAGGACGTGCTGAGGACCAACTTGGGGCCTAAGGGCACCATGAAGATGTAAGGCGGGGCTGGCGGGGAGGGCTGGGCTGGCATCGCGCACCTCGCGCTGTCGCGGGCCTGCGCCGGGGACTGAGGCCTAGAGCCCGCCGCCTCCGGGCCTCTGCGCTCGCCGCGGCGGCCTTTCTTCCCCGCATTGTCCCGGGTCGGTCCTATTTCTTGCCCTGGCCGTTTCCTTTGGCGGTCGATGCCGCCTCCGCCGAGAACAAAGCTGGCCGCGTGCGCTGCGCGGCCCTCGCCGCCCCGTGCGCTTGGGACCTAAGAGACCCTGAGGACTGTTTCCCAGACGGGAGGGGTGGGCATTGCACCATTCCTGTTACCGGAATTAGAGAACCAACCCTTGGCCCCAGCTCCTGAGGATCTGGGTAAAGCCCGATTTTTATGGGCCTCTTAATTTAGTCTCTATTGAAAAAGTCACACTGTGATTCATTTCTGCCCATTGAACAGGCTTGTTTCTGGTGCTGGAGACATCAAGCTCACTAAAGATGGAAATGTGCTGCTTCATGAAATGGTGAGAGGCTGCTAGACTAGGTCCAAAATGTCTTGGTTTTCCGTAGTACATTTGATTTGTAGGAAGACTTTTACTATTTTACAAAGTAGGAGAAAATCATATTCATCCTTCTCAACAGGTAGTTTTCCAGACAACAGAAGAAGTAGAAAAAATGTAATCAGTACTGTTGTTGACAGTAGGATACAGTGAGAGCCCTGGAATCTAATAAACTTCCTTTTGAATCCCTTGCCCTTGCCATTTAAAGCCTTCGTTAAAGGGTTTTAATTACTAAAATTCTAATAAAAACTGAGAGCAATTGACATAATCAGGGAAGCAAAATGTGACAGGATGGTTATACTTTTTCAAACAGCATTTCTTTTGTTATATCACACTTCTCCACCACCAACTGGAGGAGAAATAAAACTACCATTTTTCAAGTCCCAGTGACTAAGAATCTGAGGTTAACTGAGAAGAGCAGTCATTTTACTCATCCCTAAGTTTCCAAAACCTAACAGTTCAAATCCTAGAAAAGGAAATGACTTGCCTATGTTTTGAGTTTAGAGTAAAATTTAGAGTTTTGATAATAGCATATCATGCCTTCAACATTCCAGGTGTTTGTAAATATCTTCAGTAAGGAATAGCTAACCTAGAAGGTGTAGTTTTTGTTCCGTGGCTTAAGTGGTGGCCTGTGCTAGCAGAGAACGGTAGGAGCCATAGTTAGTTTAAACTTGATGTCAGAAAAGCCGTCTCTACATGACTTTTAAATTTTCCCTAATTGAATGATAGTCTGCTTAGATTCTTAAAACTGTGAGTGTCCCCAAAGACATAAAAGACTGGACAACTGTACAGGATTAAAGGAGTATAAGAAGACAAAAGCAGTGCAGGAGCCATGTTGGAGCCTTTGTAATTAAGAATCTGTGGGTGACAAACAATGAATATTCTGTTTTTCCAAAACCTTTCCAGAGTTACTTAGCATCCACTGATGATCTTTGCTAAAGAGGCTAAGTTTTTCTTTTCTTTTCTTTTTTCATTTTAATTATTTGTTCAGTGCCAAGTAAACTGGGCAGCCAGGCTTTCATTTAAAGGGCACTTGGTTTATTCTCACAAGAATCTTAAAATTGTCATAAAGAGGCATGCATGGAACATGGATTTGAAATTATTGTTCTTGTTAGTTCTATCCCCTTGAGTTAACCTTAACTGGGTCTCACATTTCCTCATTAGTAAAGTGGAGATAATCTAAGAAGGAAACAAATTTATATAGGAAGGTGTTTCTGTCATCATAAACTGATAGCTAATGATGAGTTTTTAATCAGAGTAATATGTAGCTGTACACTTGGGCATTTTGTGCAGATAGATTAGCCTTTCACACATTTTAAGGTATATTTGGGCTGTTTTCATTTTTAAGTTGTTCCACGAATTTTTTTCTTTCTCTACCTGCAGCAAATTCAACACCCAACAGCCTCCTTAATAGCCAAAGTAGCAACAGCCCAGGATGACATAACTGGTGATGGTACCACTTCCAATGTCCTAATTATTGGAGAGCTCCTGAAGCAGGCGGATCTCTACATTTCTGAAGTATACATGATTCTCGTGTTTCTGTGATATTTTATTGTGTATAGGAAATAATCTTACTTTTACTTATAAAAACTGATGTGCTAGTGGTAACTGAGGCCATATAATAGAATGTAAAGAGCATGGGGTTAAATATGGGAACAAGGGTCTGTATCCTACTCTGACACAAATTTACTATGATCCTGGATGAGTTGAAGAATCTTCCTTGGCCTGAAATGTGTTTTTTATCAAGTTGCATTGCATATACAGTTTTTATATGCCTATAACAGATTAATAATTGTGATGCAGAAATGGAATATTCAGGATTAGGCATATTTTTAAGGAAAAAGCTAACAAAAACCTTGAATTTAAATAAGAATACTACAACTTTTTTAGCCCTCAGTAGTTCCAAGGTTAAAGCAAACCTCAGTGAGTACTAATCTGATGTTAGGAAGAATTCCTGGGAAGAGAGAGAAAGCAGACTCTTAGTCTCCCTGTTTATTTTATTAGTAAATGGTGTGAATTAATTTCATATCACCTATAGGAAAGATATAATGGTTCTATTGACTGCCAGTTGTTATGACACAGTATTGAGTTTTGGGTGTTATCCCTTGTGGTTTGCACAGTGAACACCCAAGTGTGCTTTATAGTTCCCTTGGCTTTGACTCTGTGCTAGAGCAATGTCTGTTCTTTTCCTCTGCATTGAAAGGACTCTTTATCCTTTTAAATGTATTCAGAAAGTCAGCACATTATATTAATTGTGTTTAAGGGTATGAATGATCCAGAATATCCCTTCATAAATTTGCTTTATCGTGAGCTATAGTTGCATCTAACTGAAGGTCTCTGTTGTTAGTGGCGGTTTTGTAATTGTGTGTTTATTATAGGGTCTTCATCCCAGAATAATTACGGAAGGATTTGAAGCTGCAAAGGAAAAGGCACTTCAGTTTTTGGAACAAGTCAAAGTAAGCAAAGAGATGGACAGAGAAACACTTATAGATGTGGCCAGAACATCTCTACGTACTAAAGTTCATGCTGAACTTGCTGATGTCTTAACAGAGGTATGTGTTAAATTTGATATGTGTCTGGTACATTACATCTATACTGAAAACCCCTGGCAACTGGAAACATCAGTATTCTTACTAATTCCAGTTATAGAGTGCCATCTGAAGTCTTCACAGTACCATCCTCTGTGGAGTAAGTAGGTTCATTTTTGTGGCAGTGATAACCTGATCTGTGGCCCTAAAAATAGAAAAAATAAGTAAAGTGAGAAAATCGTAATAGCATACCTGGCCAGGTTATGAAGGTATAATCAGAGCTTTCAGTAAAAGAGGTTTCTAAAATGGAGATTTCCTTATTAAAAAGCCACTAGTAGTAGAGATGTCAGTGATTCTTTAGGTAATTACACATTGAGGTTTCAGAAATGTAGATGACTTCAGCCCTTTACAAATAATGCATTCTATTAGCGTGTAAAAAAAAGACTTGGGGGGCTTCCCTGGTGGCGCAGTGGTTGAGAGTCCGCCTGCCGATGCAGGGGACACAGGTTCGTGCCCTGGTCCGGGAAGATCCCACATGCCGCGGAGCGGCTGGGCCCGTGAGCCATGGCCGCTGAGCCTGCGCGTCCGGAGCCTGGGCTTCGCAACGGGAGAGGCCACAACAGTGAGAGGCCCACGTACCGCAAAAAAAAAAGACTTAGACCAGTACAGACGTTTTTAAAGACGAGAAGCTGTCTGCTTTAAACTTTTCTGAAGATTAAACAAACAACATAAGTGTCTCAACTTCTGCTAGTCAAATTCATTGAATGGTTATACTCTGTTGCAGGCTGTAGTGGACTCCATTTTAGCCATTAAAAAACAAGATGAACCTATTGACCTCTTCATGGTTGAGATCATGGAGATGAAACATAAATCTGAAACCGATACAAGGTAGGTGGTAGAATGCTATGAAATAAAGAGTGTTTACAAACTCGAAGGAGTTTATACAATACATATATTTTGCCTGTTGTTTTTTTTTTGTCTTTGAATTAATGTATATTGCCTAGATGAGTATTTCATTTACTCAGTAGTATCTGTTTCCTCTTGAAATGAAGTTAATGGTATGTATTTTTACATAGAATGATTCTGGATAGTCAACTACATCAGTCATTTGGCATTTATTGAACAAAGCATATGGGAGACTTCAGGGAATTTTAAAGAAAATTATTTAAAAGACCTAGTTTGGAAGCGTTTTTTAAATGAGGTGATCACAGTTTAATAGCCTACCAAACTTGTGACTATTTCTCTGCAGAATCTTCTGCACAAGACGGGGTTGTTACTTTCATTTGAATGGCTTGTTTTTGTCATGTTCTGGAATTCTGCTTTTTCACAATTGAACCTTGCTACGTATTACCCAAAAGTCCTATTCAAATAGCTCAAGAAATAAAGCTGATTGTGTGAAAATTATCAATACAGTCTCAATTCATTGTTTTAGTTTTGTTAGCATATGTTACACCCCATCTGGAAATCAATAAGAATATAATTTTTATGTGTTGTAACAGCTTGATCAGAGGTCTTGTTTTGGACCATGGGGCACGGCATCCTGATATGAAAAAGAGAGTAGAAGATGTGTACATCCTCACATGCAACGTGTCATTAGAATATGAAAAAACGTGAGTTTATATATATCTCCTTAAAAATGGAAGAGAGGTGGAAGAGCTTGATATTCGGGGTAAGTCACTTTTTTGTGAGAATCAGTTTCCCGGCTGTACGGACAATAATGCCTCGATGGGGTTTCGGAAAATTACAGGAAATAGTCTCTGAAAACGTACCAGGGGTAGAATTGGAGCTCGGTGACTATTTGCTAAATATTTCCTCCCCTTTCTGTAACTTCCTTTTTTTAGAGAAGTGAATTCTGGCTTTTTTTACAAGAGTGCAGAGGAGAGAGAGAAACTAGTGAAAGCTGAAAGAAAATTCATTGAAGACAGAGTTAAAAAAATAATAGACCTGAAAAAGAAAGTCTGTGGTGATTCAGATAAAGGATTTGTTGTTATTAATCAAAAGGTGAGAAATTTTGTTTCATAAACTAGTGTGTATCTTTTTATTTTAAAGGTAAAATATTGAAACATTTTTTGTTGTTGTTAACAGGGAATTGACCCCTTTTCCTTAGATGCTCTTGCAAAAGAAGGCATAGTAGCTCTGCGCAGAGCTAAAAGGAGAAATATGGAAAGGTACGGATACAGATTATCTGTGATGTGAATTTAACTTATTTTGCAAGTTAACTTAAATTATTCCTTTTTTTCCTCTTATTTTTGTGATTTTTCTTATTTTTTATTGCGATAAATATACATAATATAAAATTTATCACATTACCTGTGTTTTCCAGGATCACATTTCTTTTTAAAGATAATATTCCACTGTATGGGTATATACCACATTTAGTTTCGTTTATTCCTTTATCTGTCAGTGGACATTTATTTGGGTTTCTGCCTTGGCTGTTGTGAATAGTGCTGCTATGATTGTTGATATACTTGTTTTATTTTTAAATGATGACCTATACCGTACATATTTTTCCATGTCAAGAGACAGCATCAAGGGTTTCAGAGGAATACTTTCTTCCAAAGAGCTCACCATGATGAAGAGCTCTGTGCACCTTTAGATTTCGTATCAGAGGAGTATTTGCTGACTTAAGAGTGGCTTAAATGGAGAGTTAGGAGAAAAGACCAGTTTTCAGCTAGTTGGTGGTGAATGGAAAGGCTTAAGCTAAAATCTATTTTAGAATATAATTTTCGCATGTAATTCTGATAAAGATTGCTTTCTAAAAATATTAATCTCTAAACATAACTAATAAAATCCCTTCTGCATCTCCCTTAAAACACTTGAATATTTCAGGCTGACTCTTGCTTGTGGTGGGGTAGCCCTAAATTCTCTTGAAGACCTAAATCCTGATTGTTTGGGACATGCAGGACTTGTCTATGAATATACATTGGTAAGTGTATTTTCTTTCCAAAATAATACTACTTTTTGGCTCATGAATTCTTCAGTAGTTAAAAATTCATTCAAACTTCGGATGATATTTTTGCTTTGTTAATATACATTTTGATGATTTATATGTAGTAATAAGCCATTGATGGGAAAATCACATTTCTTTTATGTGACTTTTTAAAAGAAGTTACTTGCTTTAATGTGATCAGTGCTGTGCCCTATTAATATGCTACTTATTCCTTCATAAGGCCCTCTCATTTGGTCATTCTTTGCACAACCGTATCCTGGTTTTTGAAAATACTGTCTCTTCACACAGGGAGAAGAGAAGTTCACCTTTATTGAGAACTGTAACAATCCTCGATCTGTCACATTATTGATCAAAGGACCAAATAAGCACACACTTACTCAAATCAAAGATGCAATAAGAGATGGCTTGAGGGCTGTTAAAAATGCTATTGATGATGGTAAGATCGTCACTGTATTTAAATTATATTCTTTTGCTAGTCTAAAAGGCATGGCTGAATACTGTGTTCTTTTTATCAGTAGTTTACACAGCCAGACACCATGCAAAAGTAAAGTTTTACCTTTAAAATGGCTATGATGGTATGCTAAGTTTTTTCATGGCATGCTGTTGTTAAAAGAAGGTACAAATAAATGAACTAATACTAAGAGCTTTCAGGATTTTCCATGTGCTAGTTAAATCATTCTGCTGTTTGATAATGTTGCCTGTATTGCTTTCAAATGTAATACTAAAATTGCTGTGGTTATACTGAATTCTCAAATTAATGGATTTCCTGTGTGTTTTAATTTATATATTTTCTTACAATTGCCCATACAGTTTTATTTTCTTTGTAGCTTAGCATTTCTCTCTTCCTCCCACCCAACAGGCTGTGTAGTTCCAGGTGCTGGTGCAGTGGAAGTGGCAATGGCAGAAGCCCTGATTAAATACAAGCCCAGTGTAAAGGGCAGGGCCCAACTTGGAGTTCAAGCATTTGCTGATGCATTGCTCATTATTCCCAAGGTGTGACTGCTTTAACTGTTTTCTAAACTACACCAAAATGATTCATCTGATGAAAACTTTTTGCTAATGTGGGTTTTTTCATAATGTGGATTTTGAATAAAAAGGGTTCATCAGTTTTCACCCTAACACTAGAACAGGTATTTCTTATTATCTGAATGTATTGGTTCCTCTGGAGGGGAGGCTTGAATATCTGATGTTTCAGATGGCAAGAGATAGCTGTTTTAAGAGGGTTTGCAGTGTGCGGGGGTACAAACTTGCTTTTTGTTTTTGTTTTAAACTAAGGTTAATACTGTGATTTTTCTATTGTATGCTTACTTGAGGGTACAGTTTATGACCAGTGTATTGCCGGGCTTGGGGTGGATTAGTGAGTTGGTTGGTAATGTATATCTAGTCATTCTCTAAAGTGAACATAAATACCTGTCTGTTTTCACTTATTAAAGGTTTGGTTTTTTGTTTTGTTTTGTTAACTATTAATTGGAAATACTGTTCATTTATTACAGACTTGACTATCTGTTATTAGGTCCTGTCTTTTAAATAAATTTGTTTCCTTTAGGTTCTTGCTCAGAACTCTGGTTTTGACCTTCAGGAAACACTAGTTAAAGTTAAAGCAGAGCATTCAGAATCAGGTCAACTTGTGGGTGTAGACTTGAACACAGGTAAGGAGGATGTGACTATTTGTAGGGGGTGAACTAGATACTATAGGTGAGGTAAGACCAGGAAGGACAAAAAAAAATGGGAGAGAGAAGAATCTTGGAGTTGCTTTTGCTCTTTGACACCAGTGCTATCCGGGATCTCTGGATTCTAAAGTATGACACAAAAATGTAATGACTAGATACAGAAATAAAGGGAATTGAGGAGACATTTGAATAATTTAGAAGAGTACAGATTTGTTGATATTGCTGAGTTGTGGTAGGTGGTTTGGGTTAATGTTGAAGGGTTTCATGTTGAGCTTGCTTTACTGTTTTTTATCAGGGACTTTGATTAAAATGATACATTTCATGATCATACTCATGGGTGAAAAAAGGCTGAGGATAGCAAAAAATGCAGGAAGAGGGAACCAAATCTAATAAAATGAGTGAAACCCTGATCTTAGGCCAGTGTAATCCAAATTATACAAGTACAAAGTGGAAGAGAGATAACTGAGATACATCTGTGCAGTATGTGTAAGACCTATTGTGAACAGCATCATTCACATTCAAGTTAATATAAAAGGTTTCTTTTTTTTAAATTAACTTTTATTGTAGTATAGTTGATTTACAATGTTGTGTTAGTTTCGGCTGTATGGCAAAGTGAATCAGTTATACATATACATATATCCACTCTTAGATTCTGTTCCCATGTAGGTCATTACAGAGTATTGCGTAGAGTTCCCTGTGCTATACAGTAGGTTAGTATCTATTTTATATATATATATAGTAGTGTGTATATGTCAGTCCCAGTCTCCCAATTAATTTAAAAGATTTCTGGAATGAGGGTAATGATAAGCCTGTTTTGCCAGATTATAGTTCAGGTGCTGTACTTTAATATGGATAAATAGGAACGTCTCCAGAAAAACAGATGTTCAAAAATTTGATAACCAAATAGAGCATTCCTATCACTGGAAGCATTCTAAGTAGAGGTCAGTCGCTCATCAAAGCTGCTGTGCACAGGAGTCATGGTCTGGAGTACAACATTGGGCTAAATTGAGGAACTTTGGGTTCTCATAGATAATACTGGAGGAAATGAGTGACCATTGATGAGTGAAGCAGCACAAAATACTCTTATTAGTTCTTTCAGACAGTATTCTGATCATATGACCTGTTCTATATGATTTTAAGAATACTGGGTTACTTTTCAGGTGAGCCAATGGTAGCAGCAGAAGTAGGCGTATGGGATAACTATTGTGTAAAGAAACAGCTTCTTCATTCCTGGTAAGTTTGGGAAAGCCAAAATTATAACATTTGGGGAATATTCATACTCTTTAAAATTGGTATGTTTAATTTTCTTTCCATAAGAAAAGGTAATCAGTCAAAGGCAGCAACTAAGTGAGCCTTCTGTGTATGGAAAGCAAAGGGGAAACCTGACTGGATATAATTTGTGCAATTTAGTTGGAGATTGAGTTGAATTGTGAGTTGAATTAGAGTTCATACCTCAAACCTGAGTAGTCTGATTTTTTTTCCCCCCTTTTCAGCACTGTGATTGCCACCAACATTCTCCTGGTTGATGAGATCATGAGAGCTGGAATGTCTTCTCTAAAAGGTTGAATTGAAGCTTCCCTTGTATCATCTGAATCATGAAGATTCTACAGAGTGATCCTAAGAATATAGCTATGGAAGTTTTGTCCAAGCTTCAAATGATTTTCAAAGGATTTTCTTTTCCCATATAAAAAAAGGAGAGAACACTGGCATCTGTTCAGATTCTGAAGTTCTGAAATTATAATTACAATATTTTTTAAATTGCACTGTAGTGTACACATACAGGCCATACTTACCAATAAACAGGATGTTTTGCTTTAGCTTCAGTGATATAAAAATACATGTTAGATAAGCATATATTATCTATCGTATTAAATATTCCTTGAAAAACATTTTAATGGTTTAATCTTCTAATGAATGTATTTTAATTTATCTCCAATAGTTCCCCGTCATTAAGCATTTAAGTTTTCAATTTTTATGCTAGTTATAAGTAAGACTTAAGTAACTTAAGGTTTTGAAAGCATTCCTGCTTCCTTAGTATAAATCCTTTTGAGCAGGGGTACCCCCAGCCCCTGGGCAGAGGACCAGTACTGTTCAGCGGCCTGTTAGGAACCAGGCCGCACAACAGGTGAGCAGGGAGCAAGCAAGCAAAGCTTCATTTGCTGCTCCCCATCGCTTGCATGACTTCCTGAACCATCCCCGCCCCCCTCGAAAAACTCTTCTGTGAAACCAGTCCTGGTGCCAAAAAGGTTGGGGACAGCTGCTTTTGAGTAAAAAACACTATTGGATAAATTGGACTTTTCATGCTTTTGAAGTAGCTTTGCTAAACTGCTTCCCAGAAATGTTACGTTGTAGTGAGTAGAAAGATGGAAATAGAGTCAAGGGAGTTGAAAGAGCTGCAAGTCTAAAGTGGCAAAATAGGAAAGGCAGAGGTTAAATACATGGCTGAAGGCGTAGTGACTGAGGACCAGGTGAGGTAAGAGATTTTCAGGCAAGACGGTATTTTTGCACATCGGAACCTTGCTTAGGCTGATATCCCTCCCAAACCCTCTAGTGTCCTATTTTTCTCACCCAAATTACTGTTCTACATGTTGCTACAAAATACAGTAGGTATATTTGAAGACCTTGAAAGGGATGTTGTGTTGCTAAGCTTTGCGTTAGGACTTCGCAGTTGCCTACAGTGAGCGTACAATAAATTGGAAGTTGAAGCCTTTTCTGTGATCTTGCGGTGGTACTCCAGGGCACAAAAGGGAAGGAAATCAGTCCGTCCAAATGTTCACAAGCTAAAGAAGGGGCTTCTGGAATGGCAGGGTCTCTCGACCCCAACGCCGAGAAAATTGACTTAATTACCTGGCCCGGCAACACTGGAGCTTCGGCCCCAGGACTAATTTCTAGGTGGGGCCGCGTAGAGGAGTAGTGCGCACGCGCGCGCAGGGCACGGCCGCCGACGTGATGCGCGCGGAGCGCGTGCGCAGAGGACGTGCACGGTGGCGCGTCTCCTCGTAGGGCTCCAGGGGTCGTGTTCTGGGTATGGGCACCTCGCTGTCGCCGCTGCTGACTCTGCTGTCCCTCCTCTCCGGCCCGTGGCTCGAACTAGGTCAGTGTGCTGGCCTGCCCAACTGCCCCTGGCGCCTTTCGTCCTTGGAGGCAGGAGAAAAAGGGTGGGGCGCTCGGCCCCTGCGGGGAAAGAGACGATGGCCGGTCTGCCAGCGTCCTGCGCTATCTTGCAGCGGCCGGAGGTGCCTCCCAGAGGCGGCCAACTTGGCGAGGTGTATCTCACTTCTTCTATAGTTTTAACTTATTCTGGAATCTTTTGAGCATAAAAAAAGAATAAAACGATCCTCTCCCGTCCACCACGTACCCGTTGCCTAGTTTAAACGGTTGCCAATTTATGGCTTTAACCTTGCTTCTTTGGGACCCTTCCCACTTTCTCCTTCCCCTGGGAAATTCATTTTGGAGTGAATCGAGGCACGATACAATTTTATTCCTCAATATTTAACTTGAATAGCCAAAAAGACAAGAAGTCACGGGAAAAAAAAGTATCACTCACTTTCCCACCTAAAACATTAACCGTACTCCTTAACACCATTAAACATCCAGTTAGTGTTCAAGTTTACCTACTGTAAATGTTTTAAAATTATAGTTTACTAGTTGAATTAGTGTCTGAATAAAATTAATATATTGTTAGTGTGTGTGTGTGTGTGTTTTGTTTTGTTTTGGCTGTGTTGGGTCTTCATTGCTGCGCGTGGGCTTTAGTTGCCGCGAGCGGGTGTCCCGGCTTTTCATTGCGGTGGCTTCTCTTGTTGTGGAGCACGGGCTCTAGGCTCATGGCCTTCAGTAGTTGTGGCACGCAGGCTTAGTGGCTGTGGCTCAAGGACTGTAGAGCACAGGTTTAGTAGTTGTGGCGCACATGCTTAGTTGCTATGCGGCATGTGAGATCTTCCTAGATCAGGGATCGAACCTGTCGCGCTGCATTGGCAGGCAGATTCTTAACCATTGCGCCACCAGGGAAGTCTCTGTGTGTTGTTTCTTAACTCCCTTTTAATCTGAGAATTTCCTGCTTTCTTTATTCCAACGCTCACCCCCCTTAAAGTGGACGAAATCATGTGTGAGTGTGTCAGAATGAGAATGAGAAAAGGGGCAAAGATGGGATACTGGGGAACATGAAAAGATGAGGACTCTGCCTTTAGAGAAATTATAGTACTTAGACACTGTTAGGTAGAAACATAACAAAATAGTATGTCAAGCCAGAGAAGTGTGACCTTTTGAAAATAGCACTGACCTGGAAGTAAGGAGACCCGGGTTTCTCCTGTAAAATAGCTCTTTAAGTCATTTCCCTTTTGGGTTTTGGTTTTCCCCTGTCATATGAGGGGGTTGAAATAAAGATCCTTTTAATTCTATGATTTTTGGAGGTATCCAAACAGGAAGTGTAAAGCAGTTCATTCAGTCATTTGATGATAATTATTGTGCACTTGTGCTAGGTGCCAGGGATACACTGGCAACAGATGTAGTTCTTTTCTTTCTGGAGCATATGATATAATGGTGAAAATCATTACGAATTGATAAGAGTTCAAACGAGTGAAAAGGAAGAGTCAGAGAAACATGCGCAGTAGTATGGGTAGAAAATTGATAGATGTGTTTCAGAGTATAGTGTCTAGATTTATCTCGCTGGGACAAAAGGTTGTCGTGCAGAAGAATAGAGAGGTAAGGAAAGGAACTAAACATTTGTTGAAAACCTACTGGGACTTACCTGGTGGTCCAGTGGTTAAGACTCTGGGCTCCTGATGACTTCCCTGGTGGCGCAGTGGTTAAGAATCCGCCTGCCAATGCAGGAAACACAGGTTCGAGCCCTGGTCTGGGAAGATCCCACATGCCACGGAGCAACTAAGCCCGTGTGCCATAACTACTGAGCCTGCGCTCTGGAGCCTGTGAGCCACAACTACTGAGCCTGTGTGCTGCAACTACTGAAGCCCATGCACCTAGGGCCCGTGCTCTGCAACAAGAGAAGCCACCGCAATAAGAAGCCTGCGCACCACAACAAAGAGTAACCCCCGCTGACCGCAACTAGAGAAAACCCGTGCACAGCAACGAAGACCCAACGCAGCCAAAAATAATAAATAAATAAAATTAAAAAAAAAAAAAAAGACTGTGCTCCCAATTCAGGGGGCCTGGGTTTGATCCTTGGTAAGGGAACTAGATCCCACATGTATGCCACAACTAAGAGTTTGCATGCCGCAACTAAGACCCGGGGCAAACAAAATTAATTTTTTAAAAAAAGAAAGAAAACCTACCATGTGCTAAACATTTCACACATTATTTTAATACAGCCATGCATTTGAGTTAGATATTATCCCCATTTTGTAGATGAAGAAATTGAAATCCAGACTAAGTAATTTGCCCAAGGTCACCCAGCAAATTAAGTGACAGAACAAGAATTTAAAGCCAAAATTTTTTTTAAAAATAAATTTATTTATTTAATTTTGGCTGCGTTGGGTCTTCGTTGCTGCACGCGGGCTTTCTCTAGTAGCGATGAGCAGGGGCTACTCTTTGTTGCGGTGCGCTGGCTTCTCATTGCGGTGGCTTCTCTTGTTGGGGAGCACGGGCTCCAGGCGTGTGGGCTTCAGTAGTTGTGGCACAAGGGTTCAGTAGTTGTGGCTTGCGGGCTCTAGAGTGCAGGCTCAGTAGTTGTGGCACACAGGCTTAGTTGCTCTGCGGCATGTGGGATCTTCCCAGACCAGGGCTCGAACCCATGTTCCCTGCAATGGCAGGCAGATTCTTAACCACTTTGCCACCAGGGAAGTCCTAAAGCCAAATTTTTTAAGCTTCCATTGTTTTTTTCATTATAGCATTATGAGTTTTACATATGATCCAAATATTGCCACTTCTTTTATATATATTAGACTCTTTTTTTCTCTGCAGGGAATGGGCAGATGACCAACATGGTCCAGCTACCAGGTGGGAGATTCCAGATGGGAACGAATTCACCAGATGGCAGAGATGGTGAAGGACCTGTCCGGGAGGTGATGGTAAAACCCTTTGCCATCGACATATTTCCTGTCACCAACAAAGACTTCAGGTACATCCAGTGTTCTTCCAGGAGAAGTAAAGGCTTTTCTAATCTTCATAATATTTAAAAGGAGATTAGCTTGTTCACTACCACATATCATCTTTGCAATGGTACAGTGAGATAAGTGTTATCTACGTTTTTAAGATGAAGAATCTGAAGTCCAGGGACTTCCCTAGTGGCACAGTGGTTAAGAATCTGCCTGCCAATGCAGGGGACACGGGTTCGATCCCTGGTGTGGGAAGATCCCACATGCCGCAGAGCAACTAAGCCCGTGCGCCACAACTTCTGAGCCTGTGCTCTAGAGCCCACGAGCCACAACTACTTAAGCCCTCACACCGAGAGCCCATACTCCGCAACAAAGAGAAGCCACTGCAATGAGAAGCCCGTGCACCACAACGAAGAGTAGCCCCTGCTCATCGCAACTAGAGAAAGCCTGCGTGCAGCAACGAAGACCCAACGCAGCCAAAATTAAAAAAAAAAAAAAAAAAAAAATATATATATATATATATATATATATATATATATATATATATCTGAAGTCCAGATATTAGTGGCAGAGCTGGGCCTGGAACTGAGATCCTCAGACTCTTGAGCCAGTGGATTGTCCAGCGCACTGGGCATAGCACTGAGAAATATGGGCAGAAGTCAGACACTCAACAGAAACCTCTGCAACAGGGGAGAAGGAATTGGGAGAAGGGTCATAGTAGCTGAGAGTCCCTTAAATTCCCTTTACATTTACTTAGGGAAATGGCATTGTTTCCAGAATCAAACATTTTGGTTCCAGCTTAATCTAAGAAGCCATGTTGAGCTGCGTCAGTGTCCCCAAGGTGATGTTTTGGGTAGGTTTAAGTAGAAAATGATCCAGGACATACCTATAACTACCTTCAAATGGTAGAGGAGGGAGTATATAGGGAGGAGAGGGAAAGGAAGAGGAGGGGATGGGAAGACAATAAAGCAAATGTGAGAAATGACTTTAATGTTACATTTGTGGACTTAAAACTTTTCAGGATAAAAAGTTTTGGGGAAAATTTGATTCAGGAGACACAGGCTGAAATAAGCATAAGGATTGTCAGTATACTCCTCAGGCCTTTTGACTCATTGCTTCCACCTCTAGGGATTTGTCTTGAAGAATTAAAAGTTGCCCAAAAACATTTAGCTAAAAAACGTTTAGCTATTGATACAACGCTAATACATTTACAATGTCATCTTGTAAACAAATGTTAACAACTTTAGGATCACTTACTTAAACATATTGTATCAATATAACAGACTACTTAGCAGCCCTTAAAAATCCTGTTGTCAAAAAGAGATAGTTCTGAAGTGTTAAGTGAAGAAAGTAGGTTACAAAATACTAAATAGGGTATGATCCCATTTTTTAAAACTATATGTATAGAATGTATATGCATTAAGAAAGACCTGGAAGATGCAACGTGGCATTAGGTGACGGATTCTGCTCATGTTTTTGTAACTTCCAAAGGAAAATGATTACAGGAAGCACCTTCTGAAAGCTATTTAAAAATCCTTGGCTGTGGGGTGAAGGGGGAGAGAATATGGACAGGTATATCTTAGTTGGTATGATAATGGATGATTTTAGTTTTTTTCTTTTTACCTACCTCTGTTTCCTTGTTTTTCTATAATATGATGTTATATATGCTTTAAAAAAATATTTTTAAACAGGAAAGTTATTAAAATCAAAGGAGAAATCACTTCTGATCAGGCTTGCACCGCATCATGACAACCAGAAATAGCTAGCTAGGTAGATGCATTCTTTTTTTTTAAATTTAATTTTATTTATTTATTTTTGACTGTGTTGGGTCTTCGTTGGTGCGTGTAGACTTTCTCTAGTTGTGGCCAGCGGGAGCTACTCTTCATTGCGTAGGCTTCTCATTGCGGTGGCTTTTCTTGTTGCGGAGCACAGGCTCTAGGCACGCGGGCTTCAGTAGTTGTGGCTTGCGGGCTTTAGAGCGCAGGCTCAGTAGTTGTGGCACACGGCCTTAGTTGCTCCGCAGCATGTGGGATCTTCCCAGACCAGGGCTCGAACCCGTGTTCCCTGCATTGGCAGGCGGATTCTTAACCACTGTGCCACCAGGGAAGCCCTAGATGCATTCTTTCATATTTTAAATTGACCTTTTATATTATGGAAATATAATGTCACCTCCAGGAAGCCCCTAAACTTTGCTTAGAACCCATAATCTGTCTTCGCCTCTCTGGTAAAAGAGTCTCAAACCGTTCAGGTGGCAGAGGTTGGTAAATAGCTGTTGCTACCAAATCTCATCTCCTCCTCCATTCTCAATGTCCCTTTGATGGGTGAACGATGTCTTCTCATATCAGAGGTCTAGCACAGATGGAGTACACTTAGCCCAGTGAAAACAATCCATCTTACCCTGGAAATCTGCTTGCTGAAATTTGCTCAGCCATACCAAACTATATGAAAATCCATTCTAAAATCTCGGCAAGTCATTTTTGTTTGACTCAATCTCCCTCATCTGTTAGAGGGAGATAATAACCCCTGTTCTGCCTCCCTCCTGTGATTGTTGTGACATTAGGTATGTGACGAAGACCTTTCCGAAGAGAGACCCATTCCCACCCTTGAATCTTCTCAGCAGCTTTATTATCTCCAAAAACTGGAGGTAACCCAGATGACCTGCAACTGGTGAATGGATAAACAAAATATGGCCTATACATCCAATGAAATACTACTCAGCAATGAAAGGCAACAAACTGCCAAAAAAAAAAAAAAAAAGGAACAGGGATGAATCTTGGAAGCAGTATGCTAAGTGAAAGAAGCCAGACCGCCCCCCACTACATACTACTGTATTATTCAATTTATGTGAATGTATATTCTGGGAAAGACCAAACTATAGAGACAAACAACAGATCCGTGGTTGCAGAGGCACAGGGGAATTTTGGGGGGTGGTTGATGGAACTGCTGCTCTGTATCTTGATTGTGATAGTGACTACGTGCTTTGTCACAACTCACAAAACTATACACCAAAAAGAGTGAATTCTCCTGTTTGTGAACTGCACACACAGCAACAGATTTTAAAAGAAAATCTGCTCAGACTCTCAGGTGAATTCCTTGTAGTTCATGAAAATTCTGTGATGTGTGACTAATAGGATAAGGGTGTATGAGGTTTTCTGGAACAGGAGAGGGTGAGGGTGGAGCACAGAACCCTATTAACTAAACCGTATGAAACATCTCTTTTCAGGGAGTTTGTCAGGGAGAAAAAGTACCAGACAGAGGCTGAGGTGTTTGGGTGGAGCTTTGTCTTCGAGGACCTTGTCTCTGATGAGCTTAGAAACAAAGCAACCCAGAAAATGCAGGTAAGAGAACCTAGGTTTGCAGCTGAGGGGATGGGAGTGGGACCTAGACAGAGAATCCTGTGGGATCTGGGGTCCCCTGGGCCACAGTAGAGAATCAAACCTGAGAACCAGAGGCAGGGAGGAAGCAAGAGAGACCCACGCTGGAAGAGTCAGATGAACACACACTCCCAGGAAGTTCACCCTGTGCTGGTTTCTGTATAGAGAGACTCTGTAAAGATGCAGACATACACAGCGTTCAGTATACTCCTTGGACCAGCAAGAGAACCTCTTGAGAAGCCTCCCTCCAATACGGGTGGTGAGATTTTGGACACAGCCTCACTTGGACCACCTGAGTCTCAGCCTGAAGTCTCTGCTTTGCCTACTGGGTGTCAGTCAGGAAGGTGCCCTCGCTGGGTCAGAGCATCTTTTTAGTCATGTTCCTTCCTTTTTGCAGTCTCTCCTCTGGTGGCTTCCAGTGGAAAGGGCATTCTGGAGGCAGGTAAGGGTTGGTTCCTCTACTTTGTTTTCTCCCCCTGTTGACTCTTGGGAGGCCTGGCTTCCCTAGACCCTTGCCCATCTAGAAATACTGAGTTTAAAAGGATGACAGAGAAATTTTAGGGAAGCAGCCAAGCCACCCTGTTTTCTCTGCCCTAATCCTTTTACCCCTGGCCCATCCCATTTCTCCCTTTCGTCTCATGTTTAGTCCTTCTTTCTGACTCTGGACCTCTCCTCACTCACCAGGCTCTCTCTTCCCACTTCCTTGCTCCATCTGTGGTAAAAGTTGAACTCAGGCACCCTAAGCCTAGCCTTCCTCAGACTTCCACGAGCTCCCAGAAGCTTGTCTCACTTCATCCTGGCTATCAGCCTGCAGGTCCTGGCTCTGGCATCCGAGAGAAACTGGAGCTCCCAGTGGTACACGTGAGCTGGAATGATGCCCGTGCCTACTGTGCTTGGCGGGGGAAACGGCTGCCCATTGAAGAAGAGTGGGAGTTTGCTGCCCGAGGGGGCTTGAAGGGTATAGAGATGCCAAGCGATTTCCCTTTATTCTTTCTCCCCATCCTACCTTGCATGGGGGGCTTTAAAGGGTGGGATAGGTTTGTGCTCCCTAGAGCAGTGCTTCTTTTTTAAATTTTATTTTATTTATTTATTTTTGGCTGCATTGGGTCTCTGTTGCTGTGCACAGGTTTTCTCTAGTTGCAGTGAGTGGGGGCTACTCTTCGTTGCGGTGCGTGGGTTTCTCATTACGGTGGCTTCTCTTGTTGCGGAGCACGGGCTCCAGGCGCGCGGGCTTTGGTAGTTGCAGCACACGGGCTCAGTAGTTCTGGCTCACAGGCTCTAGAGTAAAGGCTCAGTCTTTGTGGCACACGGGCTTAGTTGCTCCGTGGCATGTGGGATCTTCCCGGACCAGGGCTCGAACCCATGTCCCCTGCATTGGCAGGCGGATTCTTAACCACTGCACCACCAGGGAAGCCCCGAGCAGTGCTTCTTACACTGTGTAGTGATGGACCAGTTGTTGGTGTTATTTCTAATCCATCTCAGACCAATATTTCCATAAAATAGCGTAAAAATTAGTAACTGGAAAATGAAATGAAAAAAACAGACATATTTTTTTAATTATTGGAGAGTCTACAGACAAGTTCCATTTCAATAAGTATAATCAGAACAACATAGCATAGGGAAAAAGAAAAGGATTACCTATACTGTATACCTTTTCCATAGCTGTATAGGAATTAATATAACATTGCTATTTGTTTATAACTTTGTTAGTTTGCAATCCTAGCTAAACAGAAAGTTAGAGTGAAATAGCAATTTCCCATATTCAACACCTCTACACAGTCTTTGAATGAACACTGGCTATACCAATAGTCAAAGTTATTAATGTGATAAATGAGGTTGCTTGTTCATTTATCCAGTCTAAGTCTAAAGAACAAGTTTCTCCATGCTTACTCTCAATTTCTGTACTTATCCCAGCATGAGCTGGTAACAAATAGTTTGCAGAATGACATTGGTCAGAACCACACCTAGAATTGTCCTGTCCTGGAGCAAATCAGAAGCCAGGGCCTCCGAGTGCAATACTGTGAGTGGAAGGGAGGGGCGTGGGAAGTAAAAGTAAGTAATCTTATTCTTCTGTTCTCATCACTTCCTTTCGGTTGCCTCGCTCTTTCTACCTTTCCCTTCTTCCCCAACTCCTCACCTCTCCCTCCTCCGCTGTCTCCTTGCCCTCCTGGCAGGTCAGGTTTACCCCTGGGGAAACGAGTTCCAGCCAAACCGCACCAACCTGTGGCAGGTAAGACACACGTTCCTCACTCCTGTCCCTTCTCAGAGTATTGATTGAGACCTGCTGTGGGCTAGACACTGTGTTAGGCTGTGGGACTCAGAGGCCTTCGTGTTGTAATGGAACTGAAAGCTGGTAAAGGGGTAAAGCAGAAGACAACGTGGTGGGACTATATAGTGAAGATGTGCAGCGTGTGCTGGGGGGTGTGCTGGGAGTGTGCTCTCTTGTGCTGCAAGAGCAGGGCGTGACTTCACAGTGAACATGCCATTTGAGCTGACTGAACCGGAGTTTGCCATGAGAAAAGTGGAGGAAACAACATGCATGTCAGCAGTGGATAAGGAAAGGGTGCTGTGTGTTCAGAGACATGCCAGACTCGGAGAGGCTAGCGCACAGGGAAACAGGAGGTATAGGAGATGAAGTAGGCAGTGGATTGGAGGCAGATTATGAAGGACCAGGGGTGCCAAGATGTGGTTTTAGATTTTACCCTCCAGGCAGTGGGGAGCCGACAGAAGTCTTGAAACAGGGGAGCGACAACATCATTTTGATTTGGGGGATGCTGATTGTTGAAAATTTGTGTGGGATCAAATGAAGTAGAGCTGCAGGAGGTCTCTGAATCCGAGGCTGCAGCCATGGCCCAGGGATGTGAACACTTGCATGAAGTGGAAGTGAAATCGAGAGGAAGCCAGGTGGGAGACGCCTGCCTGAGAGGAGAGACAGGGTTTGGTACTTCGCCAAACATGGAGGAGTGGAAGAGAGAAGGACTCAAGCATGAATCCAAGCTTGGGCAAGAGGGTGCTGGTGTGACCATTATCCAGAATAGATAATATGCGTGTTGGGGGTCAGAGGGATAGAACTTGGTCAGTTTAGGATCAGCCTAGCTTAAGCTGCCTTTGGGTCATGGATATGCTCAGTAAGAGGTTGAAAGTATGAGTTTGGAGCTTAGGACAGAGGTCTGGGTCAGAGCAACTGGTTTGGAGTCAACAGCTTACACTGTAGGCAGGAATGACATCCCCCAAGGGGACTCTGCAGCATGAGGGGAGCCCAGCACCAGCATTTTAGGGTGAAGCCTTGAAAAGGGCCTCAGGGGTAGACTGACCTTTTAGATGATCTTGGGATCAGAGCTTTGCAAAAAGTCTTATCTGACTTATTCACCATGGGATCTTTGTTAAATTAACTGTTTTGAGTCTCAGTTGCTAGCTTTTTTTTTTTTGGCTGCATTGGGTCATCGTTGCGGTGCGCGGGCTCCTCGTTGCAGTGGCTTCTCTTGTTGTGGTGCATGGGCTCTAGGAGTGCAGGCTTCAGTAGTTGTGGCACATGGGCTCAGTAGTTGTGGCTTGTGGGCTCTAGAGTGCAGACTCAGTAGTTGTGGCACACAGGCTTAGCTGCACCGTGGCATGTGACATCTTCCCGGACCAGGGCTCGAACCCGTGTCCCCTGCATTGGCAGGTGGATTCTTAACCACTACACCACCAGGGAAGTCCCAGTTGCTAGCTTTTTAAAGGGAGAAAATACTTGCCTCACAACCTGGTCAGGATTAAAGACATAGATGTAGCAGCCCTAGCACATAGTTGGCGATGAGTAAATTGTAGCCCCTTCATCTTCCCTTTCATAAGATCAGCCCCCATAGAGCAGGGGCAGCTGAACTCCAATTTCAATGAGAAACAGAATGAACAAGTTGAACAAAATGCATCAGCAAATACAGGTTACTTTTCCAGAATGTTGGCGGTAAAAAGCAGGAGGTGAGGAAGGCAGGGTCAGAGCAGATGAGGGAGAGTTAAGCCTGTTGGTGATAGAAGGGAAAGCGATGGTACAGGGGAGCACAGGATGAGCGTCTCGTTCCTGAGGAGACGGGTGCCGGTCATGGAGGAGGGGAGGCAGAGCCTTTCTTCTCAAGGCACATGGGGAGGAAGTCGAGAAAGTGGGAGTGGGGCAGACTGGTGTGGACACAGGGGAAACGACACATTTCCTAATCCAGCCAGGAGATCATAGTAGAGGACACGAGGCAGCTGGTTAGGGAGCTCAGGGTGGGAACCTAGGGTCACTGCCCCGTGCCCTTCCCCTACCGCAGAGGATACCGCAAGATGGCCTTGGTTTAAGCTCCTCTGGGCAGGTGGGAGCAGCTGCCTTGGGACGGGATGGTAAATCTTTGAGCCTAAATTTCTCCCTCCCTCAGGGAAAGTTCCCCAAGGGCGACAAGGCTGAGGATGGCTTCCACGGAGTCTCCCCGGTGAACGCTTTCCCCCCACAGAACAACTACGGTAAGATTGCTCGTCGGGTTGCTGTCATGTCAGCGTTCACAGCTCGGCTGGTGGGATGGTCCTGCCTGAAAAGTGAGGTGGAGAGAAGCAGCACAGGGAAGCATTAGCTCCCCAGGGCCATCGGGTGGCGCTCCCCAGCCTGGGCCAGACCTGCCGCTGTGCTTCAGGGCTCTTTGACCTCGTGGGCAACGTGTGGGAGTGGACAGCGTCACCATACCAGCCTGCCGACCAGGACATGCGTGTCCTCCGGGGGGCGTCCTGGATCGACACGGCCGATGGCTCTGCCAATCACCGGGCCCGGGTCACCACCAGGTGAGGGGCTCGGTAGCTGGGGGCTGAGGGTCTGGGTCCTGGTCTCCCAGAGCACAGGTGGCACCAGATCTGGCATGGCTGCCGCTGCCGTGCCTCCCCCTCCACTGGGGGCTGTGGGTTCAGAAGAGGAAGCAAGCCACACTTGCCATAGAAAGCCAAGAGCCCGGGACTGCTGGTGCCTTTTCCTGCCAGCTGTCAGCCCCAAGGCAGACCCTGTGTCCAGCATCTTAATTATGTGGTTTCCCCTCTTGTCCTCCGAGCTAGGCTTGCAGAGAGAGGGAAGTGGAATGGCCACATCGATAGGTCATGGCCAGGGGTCATGGAAACATTGACTCTTCCAACGAGTGTGCACATGAAAAGTCATTTTCTACAACCGTTTTGTCTTACAATCAAGAAAAACTAGGCTCAGGGAGGTCCTGGAGCCTGCTCATTTCACACAGATGGCTAGTGGTGGCACCTGAATGGTGGAGTCCCCGGCTCCCGAGTCCCCTTCTAGGACCCTCCACCTTGTTCATCTGTGGATTTATTTTGGTTAATCTCCCTGCAACTCCTCCTGCTCCTGGGTTCCGGAAGGACTGTCGAGAAGCCACTGTTCCTGTGGCCTCAGCGTGTCAGGTTTGCAGGCGTTTCTTTGATACACTGAGCCCCTGGATTTTCCTCACCTTTTTCTTTAGGACAAAGTAGTGGAGAAAGTATTGGCCTGGGGACCAGGAAACTGGGTTTGCCACTGATTCTGTTGTGCCACTAAAGCAGTGGTTGGCCTTGGGCAAGACATTTAAATCTTTCTAGTGTCTGACTCTGGGTCTGTGAGATGGTGAACAAAACACACCTTCCAGAGCAGTAAGGGAAATGGCAAATGAAGGAATACGTGTGAAACTTCTCTGGAAAGTGTGAGGTATCGATTGGTGCTATGATAGTCTCACTTCTTGCCGACAGGCTTTTTTTGGCTGAGTTATTCTAAACTACCGACAGTCGAAGTTATTACTTGTGGCCTTTCCTTCCTTCCAGTTCAGTCTCTCAGGACCACCCTCACTTCCTCCACCCAAGGTCCCTTCTTACCCCCTTCCCCCAGGAATGGCACACCCTCAGGCCCTACCCTCACACACCAGACTGTGTATGCCCCCCCCCCACCAGTCCCCAGGCGCCCCAGACCACAGCAGGCCCTGGGAGCTGGAGCAGGAGAGTTGGGTAAGGCCCTGGGTCCCTTTCTCAACAAATGTCCATTCTCTCTCCCCTTCTCTGGTGGCAGAATGGGCAATACTCCAGATTCAGCCTCAGACAACCTAGGCTTCCGCTGTGCTTCCAGTGCAGGCCGACCACCTGGGGAGCTGTGAGCAGCCACACAGAGATGAGGAGAGTCCCCCGTGGCACCCGTGGCACTCCCTGGCCACATGCCAAACACAGCCAAACTCGGGACTGCGTCCATCCCCTCCCCCCTCCCTGTGGCAGACACCTCTCCCCCGGGCAGGAAAGGACCCTGACCTCCACGGAGGGGCACCACTGTCTCCTGGAGAAGGGGCCCACCTTACTGATTGTGTCCAGGAGCCGGACGTTTCTCTTAGAGGTCAAATACTGACCGTATGGGGGCCACATACTCAAAACATTTGGGGCGCAGTGCTCTGAAAGGCGGTTAGTGAAAATATTTTAAATCTGCTCCCTCCAACTTTCTCACTGTCTGACCCGGGGACCTGACATTGTTTGCTCAAGGCAGAATTTCCCCAGGTCTCCTTGTTTTCCCAGCAAGTTGCTGTAGAAGGAAAATGATTCCTTCATTTGCCTTATTTGTGGGGTTTCATGCACCTCCGAGGGAACCTAGTTTCCACCGTATGTGAAATGCAGTTCTGTGGGCTCTTTAAAGCACACTGTCAGTCTTAAAAGGGTCTAGGAGAACGACGGATTTACCAGGCGCAACTGTGTATCACGGGAGGCACAGAGTGAATAATACTCCACAAAGACAAACAGCAGAAGCTTTCCTTTCTATTATTCATTATATAAGGGCTGCCCTGTGCCTCTAAAAACATGGCCCCAGAGAAGAACCTGCTCCCGTGCTGTCACTGGACTTTGTGAGGTCAGTAAAAGCTCCTGTGATTGCGATTCTCAGACTGTTCTCTTTCATCCTCACCCTGGGACCCTAAAGGCGGTGCACCGAGTGTCAGTAACTGTGGGCCTCCCGTGAGGACAAGCGGACATGGTGGTATAGCTGGGCTGTGGAGAGGCAGGGTGCTTCTGGTTCTGGACCACAGTGGGTTCTGGACCACCCACTCCGTGGGCCTGGCTCCAACTGCACTGACCACCGCGTGACGCCTCCAAGAGGGGAGAGTGGCTGGGGCCAAGTGCCCCTCTGGACAGAGGCCTGCACCCGCTCTCACTCCTGTGCCCTCCATATCGGTGGCTTCTCCTCCCGGCCTGACCCCCGTCCCACCTGGCCTGCCGGCCTGCCCGTCAGTAGACCTCCTCAGCCAGGGAGAGGAGCACAGCCTTGGGTGTGTTCTCGAAGAGCGCTGCCCGGTTCTGCTGCTGCCCCTTCTTTACCCAGTGGCCATAGAGCCGGAAAGCGTAGGCGTCGATGAGTCGCCGCAGGGGCCGGAGGGCATAGGGGTCTCGGATCACGATCTCCCGGGTCACGGGCTTCACCCGGCGGTACTGGTAGTAGATCCGCACGGAAGCCAGCACCGTCAGGGCGATCACCTGCGGAGGGCCTGGCCTGAGAGCTGGACCCGCCCCGCGGCCTGTTTCCTTGCCGGTCCGGTCCGTGACGGCAGGCCCTGAGCTTGTTTGCCACGAAGGCTTGTGTGGTTTCCGCTGGGCCTGTCCTAGCGTTCCCGCCTGCCCTCCCCCCGCCCCCGTTACCCCCATTCCCACCCGAACAGCAGGCGCAGGGCTTAAGGCTGTCGGAGCCAGAAGCCAGAAGTCGAGCTGCAACCATCACAGGGCTGGGCGGGAGGAGAAGGGCGGGTGCTCTGGAAACCCCGTGGGCGTAAGGAGTCCCCAAGAAGGGCACCTGGAGCTTCGACTTCAGGGGCCTGTGGCACCTACCCCGGGGCCCTGAGTGGCAGGCGAGCTTAAGTACCTTGAACTTCCCCCGGGGGCTGAAGTGACGCACTTCCTCCACCTTGTACTGCTGGAAGAAGGGATGCGCTAAGGCCTCTTCTGCCGAACAGCGGCCTTTGGGACTCACCACCAAGAAGCGGGAGACCTGAGAGAACGAGACAGAACAGAAGACGTCTATGGGGGGGTCCCTCCTGGCAGGGCCTCCAACCCGTGGCATGCACGGTACACTCCCCTCTCCCCACTGTACGTGCCCCTCGCCTGAACCCCGAGCCAGGAGGCCTTTCCTCTCACCAAGTCCTTCACAGTGTCCGAGTAATCATCCCATTCTGGTGAGCCAAACTGGTAGTTGCCACTCATGATCATCCTCAACATCAGCATCTGCTTGCGGTGCCAGAAGGGTGGGGAGCCGGCCAGCAGCGTGTACATGATGACCCCCGTGCTCCACCTGGCAGCGGGCAGCGGGGAGGAAGGCAGGCGGGCCAGCTGTAGCTCCCACCGTGCCCTCCTCCCCAGCCAGGGGCTCCCAGCCATGGGGGCATCCCTGTCCTTACAGGTCACCTCCCTCCCCCCAACACACTCACATGTCCACCTCCTTCCCATAGCCAGGGTGGGCATCATCCATGGAGCACTCGATGATCTCAGGGGCCAGGTAACTGGGGGTCCCGCAGACCTCTGCAGGGACAGTTTCCATCGGAAGAGGTCAGCAGAGGCACTTGGAAGAGGAAAGCCCAAAGAGACAATGGAGAAGGAACTGAAGTGGTGGCTGGGCTGGGACTCTCTGAACACGGGCCTGGCCCAGGGCCAAGGGCAGGGCCAGGGTGCTGGGTCCTGTGGCCACCCGATGGGGCACCGTCACTGGCCTGGTCACTTCTAGCTATCCTGGCCTGGAATGCAGGCAGTGGGAACCTGGCTCAGCCCAGTCCGGGGAAGAAACACCCAGCCCTGAAATGGTAGGATTTTTACTTTGTGGGGGAAACCCAGGCAACCTCTGTTCCTAGGAGAGCTGAGGAGAGAGCCTGAGCCCCTGACATGGGCCAAGGCCATGTTACCGGACCTCGCAGCTTCTCTCCTGGCTTCAGCTGGCAGGAAAAGCCAAAGTCTGTGAGCTTGATATTCATGTCATCATCCAGGAGGATGTTCTCAGGTTTCAGATCCCGATGCACGATGTTGAGTTTGTGCAAGGTGAAGATCACCTCCAGCAGGGTTCTCATGATCTTTCTGGGGTGGGACAGGAACAGGTTACTTTCATCTGCTACTCTGCAGGGTCAGGTAACAGGCAGGGACACCAAAGCCCGTAAGCCAGCTGGACTGCGAGTGAGGGAGGACTCAAGACAGGCCAGGCCTACCCTGGCTGAGTCAAGGAGGAAAGGAGGCCACCAAAGCCAGCGGAGCACACTGCCGACCCAGACGGGTGCATGCCACGCCTCCTCCAAGACCTCAGCGCCTAAGCCAGGGACTCAGGCCAGAAGTAGGGAGAGGGGCAAGTGGACCCTCACCTGGTTTCCTTCTCACTCAGGGTGACCTTCTCAGTGAGGTAATCGAAGAGCTCCCCTCTCTTCATCCTGTGGGGACAGAGGGTTTGTAGCTGGATGTGCCCCAAGGCTACCCCCTCCTTACCCTGCTCCCAGAAAACTGTTACCCACCCTAACACTTCCAGGGGCAAAGTGGGCTGCTCCCCACAAAGGACCAAGGTCTGTGGGGAGGAGCTAGGGAAGTGAGTGGAGAGGCTGTCTCGGAAGGTTGAAAGAAGAACAAGGGAGACTGGGGGCTGGGGGATGGCACCCGTGCGAAGGTCCCCCCATGTGTGGGAGTGACAGCATGGACTGGGGTCCAACAGGGTCAAAATCAGGGTTGGGAGGGGGGAGGGAACTTGAGCCACTGGCACAAGGCCCCAGACCCAGATCAGAAGGACAGGAGTATCCTGATTTTTCCCAGGAACAAAGAGAAGCAACAGTAGTGATGGAAGAGCAGTTTTACCTATTTTAGGATTTCTCAGGATTAAGAATTGCGGTTCCATTTTCTCACTTGGGATGATCTAGAAAGAGGTTTCTGCTAGAATCATCTAGTTATACCCTGAAGGGCAATTTGGGGCAGCATTAAAAATAGCTTCCCCAAGCAACTTCTTCAAAGGTTAGAGACATTTGAGCTGCCCCCAAGGGCTCTACGGGACAGTGCCACCGAACCGAGTTGAGACAGCTCGAGCTGGGCGAGTCTGGAGGGGTCCTAGGAAAGTCTCCTTTGGTTAAATAGGAAAGGTGCATCCTGCCTGCCCCTCCAGGAAAAGCAGGGCCCAAGGGAAGAATTCTGGCCAGTATCTGAGGGAGGCAAGAAAATCCTTGAACTTAACTGGTGGGGCGGGGAGTTGAGTTCTGTTTGAGGAGCAACCCAGAAATTACAGAAGTGAGCCTTGTTTCATACACGATTGGTACTGTGTCCCCAAAAGGCAGTGTGTGCCTCCAGTTTTGATCACTTTAATTCCATTTTAAACACGCTAGGAGAACTCACTAATAGCAGCAGCAGCAAAAAGATTTACCAGTCAACACTGGGACCCCGGCAAGGTCCATCAGCAGGCTCCTGCCTTCCTGGAGCTGGTGGTTGAACTGTACACACAGGCCAAGTTAAACTGTGTCTCCAAGAAAAACTTAACACTGCACGTGTTCGGTATGGCTACAAAATGAAGTGTTCCAGCAACACAAAATCTCCTTGAATAATTTTCTCAAAGCTAGTCCCTAAATTAGCAGTTATGTATGGAGAAGTCAAGACAGCTCTCCAACAGTGATTCGTGCAACAGAGGTGTGTGTTCTTTAGTGAGGACTCCAATGGAGCGAGGGCATGGGAGCTGGAGAGTTCCCTTCCTTGGGAACCTTTTCCAGTAACAATGGTAAGAAGTCTGAGTGCACGGTTCACAGAGCACTTTGTGTTGTTCGAATTTGATGCTTGGAGCCTGGTGAGATGGACAGTATCGTTTTTCCTTTCCTGGGAAAACAGAAGCTCTCCCAGCTAAAAGGCCCACTGGTCCCTGGGGGCAGAGGGCCCTGTGACAAGGAGCTCATCTCAATAGCCCTGTTGGTGCACAAGCAGGGGAATAGTGACACGTTGCTGCTGATGCTCCTGCTGATGACAACGACGATGATGTCAATCTTTGAACCACATCCCAAATACAATCTCTACCACCTGTCTCCCTGGTGGGCCTCTTGCCCCCATATCGCTGGCTTCCTCCTTTCCACCCTTGCCCCTTACAGTCAGTGGGATCCTTTATAAAAGTCAGTCAGATCACATCACCCTCCTGCTCTCAGCCCTCCAAAATTCTTACCTCCCAAATGCCTGCATAATCTGCTTTTTGGTACTGACCGACCTTGCATCCTGCCATCGCCACAGGCTTGCTCCCCCCCATCCTGACTTGCTTGCCAAGCCTCAAACATGCCAAGCCCACCCAGCAGGGCCCCTGCTCTGGCTGTTCCCTCTGCTAGAGGTCTCCTTCATCCAGGTCTCTGCTCAGGTCACCTCCTGGAGAGCATTCCCTGCCCACTCCCTCTGACCCCCACTCAGCTTTACATATATGTGTATATGTATAACTCTGTGTGTGTTTTATGACTTGCTTTCTGTTCACGCCCTGTGAAAATTAGTGCATGAAGTAGGACTGCGTATCCTCAAGGTCTAGAATAAGTATTGGATGACCACCATGGTCATCATCATGGTAGTTCATATTTATTAACATTTACATTGTGCCAGTCACTGTGCCATTATTACTCCTGCAATACCGATGGGAAAGCTGATACTGACAGAAATCATCCAGCCCATAAGTGACGGACCCAGGATTTAAAACCTGGCAGCCTGACTCCAGGAGCTGGTCTGCCTAAAGCGTCTATGACCTTATTTGGCATCCACAGTGTAAGGGGCTGGCTGCTCGTCTCCAGGAAGCCCTGGGTGGGGGACTACAATAGAAGCCTCTCCAATAGGCCCCAGGCCTGGGTACTTACAGATCAAACACCAAGAAGAAGAAAGTGTTGGTCTCATAAGTGTCCTTCAGCTGTACTGAAATGGAAATGGCTCGCTCGTCTCAGGCAACAGAGGAACCCAGGCGGGGGCAGTGGAGGGCGGGGGCAAGGGAACTAAGGCCGCTGTGGCCGGACTCAGAAGCTGGAAGGGGTATCGCGATGGTGTTCAAAGGAGGCGCACCAGGGGAGGGGGCACCCAGGGACTTCACACTCCCATTCCCGCACCTGCACCCGGCCCTGCCTGTCACCCCTTCTGTGGGGCTGGAAGGGGGCTTAGAGCTGACTCCCGAGAGCAGTGAGGGTGGAGCCGGGAGCCTCAAGCCTCTGGGCACTAGGCTTTCAGGGCCTCGGGGTGCAGGAGACACTCTGGTGCTTCTGGCTCCCTGCACTGGGGCCACACTCCCCGGCTTGGGTTATCAGAGCACACCCATGGCAGGGCACCGCGCCGCGGCTCGGGGCCATCACTCACTGATGTTGGGGTGTCCTGAGACCTTGCGCAGGATGTCCACCTCCTTCTGCGTGGCCTCTCGCAGCTCCTGCACCTCCTCGGGGCTAAAGCTACCCCCACCCGTGACGTCGATGATCTTCACAGCGTACTCCTGGGATGTGGGCTTGTGGATGCAGCGCCTGACAACGCTGCTCACTCCCCTGGGGGTGCAGAGGACAGATCATCCCCGGGGCCCCTCACCCCAGGGGGAGGCCCAGATCCAGGCTGCAGCAGATATGTCCTGCCTTGTCCCCCAACTCCCTGTGAGCTTTGGGGGATGGTAAGATGAAGAAGGCACAGAGAGGGCGATTTGCCTGGAGTCCAAGAGGAAGAAGCCTGCTCTGGGGCCTCCTAGCTCCTAGTTCAGTGCTCTTTCTCGGCACGGAGGAAGAAGCTGTACCCCCTCAGGGCCATACGCTTCTCTCTGACACCTGATTCCTGACCCTGGCCCCAAGCTGGGGGAGCTCTTGGCTGGGAGAGGTCTCTAATCTGGGTGCTCTTATACCCGCTTCCTCCATCCTGCTGCAGGAGGGCAGGACCCCGAACTGAGAGTTTCTCCAAGTGGACAGTGCTTTCAGGATGGAAATGGGGTCAGTGCTCAGGGTCAAGCAGAGATTGATCCCGCCCGCAGTGCCGGCCGGAGCCCAGGACAGAACTTCATGGGGAAGGTCTGGGCTTTACCTGCCCAGGATCTCCTTGGTCTCGTAGTTCTCATAGAAGCTCTGTGCGGAACGGGAGTCTGGCAGTGTCTTGTACTGGGTCATGTTCAGCTCCTTAAAGAGGGGAACAGAAAGAAGCAGTCAGCCTTCCTGACCTGGGGGGTGTGCTCTTTGAGGGCTGAAACCATTTCTCCCTTTTTTTTTTTTTTTGGCTGCACTGCACAGCATGTGGGATCTTAGTTCCTTCCTCTGGTAACCAGGCACCCAGCAGAACCAGGGATCGAACCCGTGCCCCCTGCACTGGAAGTGCGGAGTCTTAACCGCTGGACTGCCAGGGAAGTCCCTCTCCCTCGTCTGTGTATTTCCTGGCATCGGTCTGGCCTCTTGTGAATATTCAAAATAAATATTTATGAATTTTTAAAAAAGCTTTGCAAAGAGCCCAACTTGCTTCTCCCCACTGGCTGTAAGCTCCCGTGACCCCAGGTGACCATGTGGCTCCCCGCATGTTCTCGTTGTTAGTTGTTGCTCCCCGGTAGGAGCAACAGATGGGCAGCCAGGCCCAAGCCCAGGCTCGAGGCAGGAATCGGGCCACCAGGCTGCAAGGTTAGTTCTGACAGGGCCAGCACACGCTTGAGTTTAGAAAGCACCACCGAGAAACTCTGCAAAGGACAAATTAAAGTGCTCTTTCCTTTCCTCTTTGAGGCGACGTGGCTGGTCCTGCTTTTCCTCGGCCTGCTCTCTGCACTTCTGGAAAAGGTGAGAAGCTTCATGGTTTCATTTTCAAATATGCTGCTCCCATAACCTCTCCTTATCTCCCCCACTTGTAACTGTCCTACCCAGAAAACACCCCTCCTTCTGCGACAGCCTTGCTGTGCTTCCCATTGCTGCTTCTTCACCCATTCTGCCCTTAGTTTTTGTGATCACTGTCCCTCCTTCACCCTTCCTTCCTTCCGTCCTCCCTCCCTCCCTCCCTCCTTCCTTCCTCCTTCCTTTCTTCCTTTCATACTCTGAGAAGTACTGTGCCAGGTGCTCTGAGGGAAGCAGAGTTTGATGAGTGAGTCCTGGTCCCAGCCTCTGGTATCACTTGTTCTCTCATCTCTTTCCCACCGTGATCATCTCTAGATCATCCCAACCATCCCTCCCCACTGTGCCCAGTGCAGGTGTGTCACAGGTGCTGCTCCGTAGATATGTCAATGGCTGGAGGTGTCCCTTTGGTCCAGGTTCCTGCCAGCAGGATGGCCATGTCCTCAGAATGCCCTGTGTCCTACCTAACGATGGCCAATGAGCCCTGAGTGGTCCTGCTGCAGTGTGGGGCAGAACGGAGCCAGGACACTCAGGCCTAGACCTAGAGGAGCTGGCCGGCTTTACTTCAGGAACACAGAGGCCACTGGGTACGAACTCCTACCTCACACGGAGGATTTGAGGAATGGAGAAAATGCTGTACCAACAGGAAGAGGGACAGATAGAAAATGGGCACGAGCTGCCTCTCAGCAGGGCCAAAGATGCCTCTGGTCCCATTTCCACCACCCTTTCTGGGTCCAAGAAGGTCTGGCCTGTCAAAGAGGCCCATTTGCTGACCAGCCAAGCAGCAGCCCTGGCTGCCTCAGGACAGGCTGGCTGTTCCAGGAAGGCTGGTGTCCCCACTGCTGGGTGCCTGGTTACCAGAGGAAGGATTAGAATAACAAGTCTCCTCTGCCAGCAGCAGGCTCTGGAGCTGTCTCTGCTCCACCCCCATCAGCAACCCCAGCTGAGCACTGGAGTATCTGTTCTCCATAAAAACGAGCCCAATTCCTGGTAAGCCGCTTAAAGTTCCCACGAGGGGCATCTGTTCTCCCTCCTCCCCCCACCTCCCAAAGCTGGGTAAGGAAAGGTCTCTCCCTTCCTGCAGCCCTCCCCGCGCAGATGGTGTATGTGGACCCAGCCCAGGATGCCGTCCCGTCGGGGTCCGTTCCCTGGCACAACCGGCCCCACTGAGCCCCAGCAACACTCCCTCTCCTGGGGTGGGTGGCGGAGGTCTATCTTGCCTCATCCCCTTACTCTAGGCCTAACCTGGGGCCAACTTCACGCCTCTGTCCACTGCCCCTGCCTGCATTCCCCATGCCTTACCAAGATGCCTTTGGAAAGGGTCCCCAAACAGGAGTAGGTAGCCTGGTCCTTTTTGGAACATGACATCCCTCCCTGAAACTTAGAGAATCAGTGCTGCCATGCCTCTGGGCCCACGTACCTTCAGAAGCAGGGAGAGGTGGGTCTAAGGGACGTGGGGGGTTCTGTCTTCCCTATGCCACAGCCTCTCCCGCTCCCCACACAGCTACTCACCTCTATGTCCTCGCAGGCCCTGGAATAAACGTGACAGGAATCCCAAAGGTCCAGGAGCCCCCTGGGGACAGGGGACAACAGAGGGCTGAAGCGTGTCCCGAGCCGACGCTTGTGGCCAGAACAGGATATCTTGCTGCTCTTCCTTCAGGCTTTGCTACTTGAGGACGGAAGGCTGATGTGCCAAAAATAAATCCCAGCTGCAAGGCCCAGCGTGACAGTGCACGAGTCGGGGCCGAGGCTCCGCAGGGGTGACCTCTGGTGGAGGGTGAGGGAAGCTCCGGTGGCCTGGGAGCAGGCAGGACAGCACAAGGTGACCCATCTTCCCTGTGGCGCTCACTCAACCTCCAGGCTTAGAGGAGATAAAGCCAGCTTGCTGGGAACACGCTGGCTTCTCTGGGAGCCATTCCTGTGTGTGCTGAGAGCAGAGCCCTGGAGACACCCCAGCACACTGGTGTGCCCACCCTGCAGCCCTGGCTGCTACAGGGACCCGCTCAGCTACAGTTTGCGTGGCTGCCTGACCCAATGCAGACCTCAAAGGCTAGGGAGGCTCCATCTCTGATCTGCCTCCATTGCATCCTTAACTTCAGCCTGCAGTTTCTAATGAATGAGAGGAGTTCCATGTGCCAGGAAAAGCACATGGGCTCTAACCGTGTGTGGCTTTAGGCTGTTTGGGTGAGGGGCCTCATCGGTGTGAGTCTAGCTTAAGAGGCTGACAGAGCTGGAAATAATGTATGCAACATGCTGGCACACAAGCAGACACTTTTTAAATGCTCACCCTCATTCTAAAGCTACCTGTTCTTCAAACCCCTGGTTCTTCTAATATACCAAACGAAGAAAGGGGTAATACACTGCTTCATACAGGTGCTGAGCCCACAAAAACCCATTTAACGAGCATTTTACAATGCACTTCATATGCACTTTCATTGGGCCCCCAAAACTCTGGTATTAAGCCAACTTTAGAGAGAATGTGACTTGCTCGATGAGGTGAGTAGGAGGGCCTAGGTGAACCTCAGATGTAGGCTCACGTGCTCTTTCCATTGTATCACACTCGCCATCTCTTCCGCTCTGGGGAAATACTTTGCTGAACTGTTATATAGGAGTTGGTAAATGACTTTGTCCCTATCCTTACAGGCCTCCAGCTTATCGAGATGCAACATCTGGTTCCAAAGATGAAAACACTGAATTCTCCTTTTACTTACTGTCAATAAGCCTTTTTCCCCGATTCTAAGCTGCAGACGCCTGCTGGCTTACACTTTCAATACATGACAAAAATCCCTTCTGACTTTAGGGCAAAAGGCCAATACACCTGGTGGATTATTCCCTGTGACCTTCTCTGTGTAGCCACGGCTCCCACCAGAGGCAGGCCAGGTCAGCCAGACTCTTGCATTTTATTGTCAGTGGTTCATTTTCCTTTGATTCAGTGATTCAACCATATTTCGGTACCCACCATAGAGCATCATGCCTTGGACATAAGGGGCGTTAACACTATGAACTCAGCCTTTAGGAAAATGGGCAAGAGCCCAATGATGAACCCAGGAGGGAATATGCTGGGGGACTGGCCAGTAGTGAATTGTCTGTGGTCATTTAGGTCCTTGAACAAGGTAGTCTTGGCCTCTTTCAGGAAGTGAATGATTAGGTACAGAATGGAGCACTCTAAGAACACCGCTGAGAACGAGGTAACAACTGAATAATTCACTTACTCAACAGCACTTCACTTACCTTGCAGTAACAGAGAGGAAAAAAAAAATCAGATAATGGAAACTCTGAAAGGTATATTTGAAAGTAGGAAAACTGCAGAGCATAATGGAGACTGGAGGTCAACTCCCAGAAGTAAATGAAATTTTGAGCTCTTTGTGAGGGATGGAGCTGGGTTCATTTAAAAAAAAAAATGATGCCCCCCAAATTGAGTCCAACATGGACTTAAGACAGCTTGGAGAGGGCAACTTGAGTCTTTCAGGAAGAGAAAGCTACAATGCCTTAAGTAGAATAAAAACATCTGCAGGGAAACTGCCTATATTAAGAGAATGAATTTTCATCTCCAACCAATAAATTGGATAATCTAGGTTAACAATGACGTGTAGTGCTGACCTGGCCACAGGGAGCCCACACATGTAATGGGTCTGCTCCCACATTTCCTGTATCATTCACCTGATTACAACAGTTAGTATTTTAGTTTCATTACTGCTCAGTTTACTGCACATTGGCTCCAAAGGCCTGTAGCACCTGGAATCTTTTTAATGAGCAGCACGCTTGCTAGGGAGCTACTCCTTACATAACTATTTCTCTACCAAAGCTCCTCAGGAAGCTCTGCCAGATCCTCCAGGCGGCCACTACTTTAATATCCAGAGACTACAGACTAGATACACATAAAGACATGTAGAGACAACTGTGTTCTTCTGCAAAATGCATTCTGTTCACCATGTGTATACCATGTGTGATTTATAACCTTATACTTAAGAGACACATTTGGAAATAAAATCACTTTATTCTAATTAATTCACAAACAAAAGCATGTTTAAGAGGCCACACAAACATTCGCCTAGCCCCAAACTCAATATCATCTCAGGGAGCTTCTATATGGTGAGAATACCCTCTTCCACTGCAATCCTGAAGCACAAAAGCTACTAATGATTGAGGGGCGGTTAACTGGTGGCTTCACACTTTATATCTTCACTATCAATTATATTTTTAATGCTAAATCAACCTGGTCATGAGAGATGATTTTTCATGCCTTCAACTGGAACTTCTTGATTAAGCTAACCCTGCAAACAGAAAAGGTTTGTTAGAAGAGCACTAGCTACATATTCTCAACAAAACCAAAGTCCTCCAAATTATGAAAGCAGGGGTGAAGCCCAAGGTTATTAGTTTCTTTCATAAGCTGTTTAAGGCTGCAACCAATAAAACTTCAACTCTACACTTTGAAGCAGAAATATAGTTACTTTGGTATTAGACATAGTTTCATCAAAGACTTCTGATAAACTTGGCCATGCAATGTCTTAATTCCACAATTCGACCACCTATAAGGATTAACTTCTCCCCATCCCTATTTCCTACATAAATGAAGGTGGGGAATTTTGAGAACCACTAGCCCAGACCAGGGTTTTAAAACGTTTTTCTGTAATCAATCAGGTAAATACTTTTCGCTTTGTGGGCCATATAGTCTCTGTCACAACTGCTCAACTCTTCCTTTGCCATGGAAAGCAGCCATACACAACACCTAAATGAATAGGAGACGGCTGTGTTTCAATAAAATTACTTACAGAAACAGGTGTCAGGATGGCTTTGGTAAAGGGACCATAGGTGGTCAACCTCTGGCCTAGACCAATTCAGTATAAGAAGCCTGAAAAATGACTCTGTATATATTAAATATACTCTGTGACTCCATGAGAATCAACTATAGATTTATCCACAAAAACCCTTTCTAAGTTTCTAAATAAAATCTGCAGAACTATAAATAAATAAATAAATAAATAAAAATGCAGGCGGGAAAATGAAAATAATCATTTTTAATAGGTGGTGAACTCTTAGATTGATAGGAGGAAATCACACAAAAACAAGTTGACTGCCAACATTCCAGAGAACCTATATCTCTAAGTCCCACCGAGGGATTTAATAAACTTATCTCTCTCAAACGAGGTGTGCAGAATGACAATGCTCTATCAGATCTTGTGCTCAGTCCTGGCCTTTGGTGAAATCAGCACTAAGGCTATGCAATAACTACAATAAGATCTTGGCACACTAATCTATACCCGCCTAAGAAAGAATCAGATTCAGAACGTAACTGAATCTGATTCTTCCTTAAGCAGGTAAAAGCCTAAGATAATGACTAGAAAACTTTGGACCAGCTCCTTGTTAGATTATTTTTAGAGTAATTTAAACAAAATCTCCTCTAATTTGTCAGTTTAATTTATTAAACACAGTTTTATAAGGTCCAGGGGTACCATTCAGTGAATTAAGCAGATGCAAGTTCAACCATGGATTGATGTATCTATCACCTACCGTTCGCCAGTCTGCACTGTTTCAGCACCTCACTGAAACCTTCACAAAGCTTAAGGTCACCCTGGTTCTGGGCACACTCCAAAAACTGTTTCACCTCAAAAAGGCATGGGCCATTCTGCTGCTGCTGTGCCAGCTGGGTTCCCTGAGGCTCCTGCAAAGGCATAACATTCAGGACTGTTAAGAAAGGAAATCAGGGACTTCCCTGGTGGCGCAGCGGTTAAGAATCTGCCTGCCAATGCAGGGTACATGGGTTTGAGCCCTGGTCTGGGAAGATCCCACATGCCGCGGAGCAACTAAGCCTGTGAGCCACAACTACTGAGCCTGCACTCTAGGGCCCGTGAGCCACAACTACTGAGCCCGCGTGCCTAGAGCCCGTGCTCTGCAACAAGAAGCCACTGTAATGAGCAGCAGAGCAGCCCCCTCCCAAAGCCTGCACACAATGAAGAGGAGCCCCCACTCGCCGCAACTAGAGAAAGCCCACGCACAGCAACGAAGACCCAACGCAGCCAAAAATAAATGAATGAATGAATGGAAATCAGACTTATACCCGAACAAAGAGCAATAACCACTCTTTGAGGTTAATTGGGGGAACAGAACTAGAACCAGATGCAAATTAAAGTTTCTATCTAATAACGTGGACAGTGAAAAAAATTAAAGGCAGAAAGAAATGAGCTTTAACAAAAATCCCAGTTGTCATCAGAAAGATTCATGAACAAAGATGCAAATTAAGTGGTTATCTAGGCATCTAAACACCAGTGGTTCAATGATGTTTCATGGAGGAAAAAATGGGCCTACTACAGAAAAATAGATGGATGAGAGTTTTAAGTACATTAGAAATACAGTAGAGTATACACCCATGCTCCTTAGAGGAGAAAATTCACATATCTCAGAAAGAAGGGCAGTGGCAAATATCAGGTAAGAGATGAGAGAGCACAGAGTCATCAAAAATATTTCTGAACACTTAACAAAGATTGAGGCTGAATTAGTTAAGTGTGACCATGACAAACACAACATATATATGTGTATATATATATGTATATATTTATATTCATTCATTCATTCACTCATTCATTTATTTATGCCAGGCCACACGGCTTCTGGGGTCTTAGTTCCCCAACCAGCGATTGAATCCCGGGCCCACGACAGTGAAAGCGGCAAGTCTTAACCACTGGACCACCCGGGAATCCCCCAAAATATTTAAAATGAGGGGTAGGTGGCTGTTTGACAGTCCATCAGGTTGAACTGCCACAATTCTACTCCTTGAGAAGAAATACCATTTGTCCAGGACTCTCTGACGCTGGCCTAAGTAAGGTACTAACTCAACTGCTGCGAAATATGGATAAACCATTCTCCACAGGTGCAGACAGTCCCAATACATAAGGCACTTACAACTAACTAGGTTTTCTCATAAATACACCACCGAAGAGAATGCTGCCCCAAATCTTACCTGGTAAGTGATGTCAGGCCTTGAGGGCTCAGCATTACTTCCTCCACTGAAGCCACCAGTGATGGCATGACCCAGAGTGTGGCCGACGGCAGAACCCACAGCCACGCCGGCTGCAGTGGTTGCCATCTGGGCCATCAGACCTGGTTGCCGAGGAGCAGCAGCAGGTGAGCCAACAGCAGATGGTGGAGCCACTGCTGGTGGCTGAGCTGCGGGCGCTGGCCTGGGTGCAGTTCTCATCTGAGGCGCCCGGCTGTGAAAGAAAGGAACAGAAAGTATAAAGTTCCCACTCCCAACCAAGTTTGGAAATTGTCAACTTTTTTTTTTTTTTTAATAAATCCAACAGGATATTAAGTCGATGCTATATTCTTTTTTTTAAAATAATATTTATTTATTTGGCTGTACGGGTCTTAGTCGCTGCACGCGGGATCTTTGTTGCAGCATGTGGAATCTTCAGTTATGGCATGAGGGATCTAGTTCCCTGACCAGGGACTGAACCCAGGCCCCCTGCATTGGGAGCGAGGAATCTTAACCACTGGACCATCAGGGAAGTCCCAGGAAATTGTCAACTTAAATAAACAAACAAACAAACGAAAACCCCTTGTATATTAAAATAACCTCAGGATTTCATTTTAAATTATTAAGTGCAAATACTACATACATACAAGAAAACCTTACAGGACACAATTCCCTGAACTATTTACATCATTTTCTCTTTAACCTTTTACGGTTGTAATCACCAAGTATAAATGTTTTTTTCCCTGCTTTTTTTCAACCATTTCCATGTATTCACAAAGTCTATAGTATCTTTAGAGAACAGTTATTCCAACATCATAAAAATCAATATAACTGTTAATGAGACAAAAGCCTCTACCTTCGTGGAGCTGACATCCTATTGGGGGATCAAATAAATGTTAAGAAAAAAATATTGAGAGCGAGGGCAGCATGTTGTGGCATACTGCAATTTTAAGACAGTCAAGGGAGGTCTCGCTAAGCTGGTAACAATTGAATGAACACGGAAAGATAGCTATCTGGGGAAATAAACTAATCCAATTCCTTCATTTTACAGATTAGAAAACTGAAGCCCAGTAAGTGGAAGTGACTTGCCTGAACTGTTATACCTAAACTGATTTCAACTATTTCCCATCTGTAGAACATTTGGATGCCTTCAAAATTTCACTAATATGTCCAATGTTGTTCCAAAAATCTTTCACACAGAAGATTTCTGCATTTTTAGATTGTGGTTTCCCTTCCTTTGGATAGCAGCGTCTTTCCATTACGTGAACTCCTTCCCTACGCTCCTAGCACGCAGTTTGAACACAATTCACCTTAGTCTAGAGAAGCAACGTGGTCCTCTGCTAAATGTTCTGAATTTGTCACCGGATAACTCAGGTCTAAGACCTGGCTTCTCTACTTATTGGTGGCATGACCTTGGACAAGTCACTTATTCTGAGTCTCCAGTTTCCTTATTCCTGTAAAACATGAAAATATCTACCTCTAAGGCTATCAGGAGGTGCAACTGGCAGTACATTTTACAAGTATTTTATCAACTAGAAAACGTCATGTACATGTGAGGCCTTAGTGACTGTGTCCCCTACTGGGCCGAGCCCTTAGAATGCTCACTGCTCCTGGAAGACGCTCAAAGATTATTTACTTAATTGAAATACTATCGTTTCTCCTGATTATACTACCTTGCACTTTTTTTCTTGCTATTTTTAAAAAAAATTATTTATTTAATTTACTTATTTTTGGCTGCATTGGGTCTCCGTTGCTGCGCGTGGGCTTTCTCTAGTTGCCGCGAGGGGGGGCTACTCTGCATTGTGGTGCGCGGGCTTCTCATTGCGATGGCTTCTCTTGTTGTTGAGCATGGGCTCTAGGCACAAGGGCTTCAGTGGTTGTGGTGTGCGGGCTTCAGAAGTTGTGGCGCACAGGCCCAGCACCTCCGCGGCACATGGGATCCTCCCGGACCAGGGCTCGAACCCACGTCCCCAGCACTGGCAAGCGGATTCTTAACCACTGCGCCACCAGGGAAGCTCTTCTTGCTATTTTAGACGTTTCAGCCAGATTACACTTACGAATGTCCATTTCCTTCTAGAAGTGGCCTGTTTTAACTTAAAATGGACTCTAAGTATTTTAAGTAATAATTCATGGACATTCCAAATTAACAAGTTTGCCACTAACGGGAAAACTAGCCAAACCAGCTTACGGCGACCGGATGCGGGCCCACGCCGCCCCAACCTTCGGACGCCCCAGTCCCCCGCCGCCCAGCCGCCCCGAGGCCCAGCGCAACCTCCCTCTGCGTCACGGCGCCGGCAGGGCCCCAAACCTCGCGGTAGCCTCACCTGGCCGGAGGGGCGACGCGGGAAGTGCGGCTTCGGCTTCCACGAGGCATCTTAAACGCGGGACGAAGCAGGGTCTACAAACGCAACACTCGCAGGAAACCCTGGCTGCTTCTGCGACGCGCGAGAGCGGAAGTTGGAAGGCGGGGCTGGACTCAGTGCGCGGCCAATCAGAGCACAGGCAGAGGCCTTCCTTTCGCCGACGTCTCCGCGGGTCTGAAGGTCACAGGAAGAGCAGGACGTCATGGCGGCGCCTTGTCGTGCACGGTTTACGTCAGGAGCTCGGCGCCAGGACTGTTTAGAAAATTGGAAGTGGCCGTGGTTGTCGGGCAGACCTTGTCCTCCGAGCCTAGCGCGAGTCACAACCGCTAGCTGTTTGCTTCCTAGGGCACAAGGACCGTCGCTACTACCTTCAAACGTTTGCCTTATTAACATGGTAGGTCAGCTCCAATCTTGAGTGAGTGAGTCAGAGCTCTGGCGTGATTGTCGCTGGACCTTGGGCCAGTTACTTAACCGTTCTCACCCTTAAGTTACTCATTTGGGTAAATATTTTTTGAGGCACAATGTGGGCACATAATAAGACGGAAAACTTTAGGGATCGACAGAGCTGAGTTGGTTCTACTTGTATTTTGTCCGTGGATCCAGTCAACAAAAGTTAAATTCAGACAGTAATAATGCCTTACATTTATGTATTTCATACATTTTCAAACCCCTTTCATATATTATAGAATTTGTGCCCGTAATTGATAAGGTATTCGTTCACTGATAATTAAGTGAGATGTTCTGAATGATCTCCAAGTGCTAGCTAGGTTCTGGAAATAGAGCAGGAAATAAGACTACCTCCAAGGGGTTTAAATTCGGGGAGGCAAGAGACAAACACCTACATAAATTAGATGGTGGTGATATGAAGCGAAAGCAGGGTAAGGGTGGTAGGGAGTTAGGGGTTGGAGAGGGCATGAGTCTTTGAAGAGGAAGTATTTGAATGGAGTCCTTGAGGAAGTGCGGAAGCAAGCCTCGTGTTTATCAAGGGTACGAGCATTCCTGGCAAAGGGAATGGCAACTGCAAAGGCCCCAAGGATCTGTGCTTCAGTGATACTTGGTGTGAAATGCTTTTAACAGTACATTTTAGCGCCTCTGCAGTAGGGGACAAGTTAACTAGTGGCATTTCATGGGGGGCTTCATGGGACCGTCCTTGGGGGTGGGGTGGGATTTATGGAGGAGAGAAAGCAGAGGTAGAACCTCCATTTATGCTTGGATGCCAATCAGAAATTTCCCCCTTCCACCAGAGGTAGCAGAGTTTAACACAGCCTTTCCAGCAACAGCAGAATGTTTGTGGAACTGAGGGGTAAATAATGCAAAAAACCTTTGTGAAAAACAAAGTTTTATTTTCACAGAACTTTTTAAAGAAATGAAAGGTTTACAAATGATAAGCCTTTGTATTCGCCTTTGGATAATTCATAAAAAGAGATGGGAGAAAGGAACTTTATTTATAAAGAACATTCTGGCACCAGAAGAGCTCAGAGTGAGCAGAGCTTTGGACAGACAGGCATGCAGACCAGAACAGAGACAATTTTAATCATACTTAGCTAAGTCACTAATTCCTAAATTGAAGAGAGAAAATTAGATGTTTGTACAAGGTTATTTTGTGATAGTAAAAGATTAAACAATCTAAATTCCTGTCAGCAGAATACAGGTAAAAAAAAAATATGGCACATTCACACAATATGCAGCTATAAAAAAGAAAGAAGTTTTTCTGTGTATTGATATGAAATGATTTCCAAGGTAAATTGTCAAGAGAAAAAAAGCAAGGGGCAGAATTGAGTATAGAGTGCTGTTTGTGAAATGGAGAGAAAAGCCCATAGTGTCCATGCATAAAATATCTTTAGCTGATAACACTGGTTGCCTTCAGGCAGTGGCACGGGGTGAGACTTTTACTGATAACATTTTCTATCTCTTGGATTTTGAAACAGTTAATGTATTACCTCTATTCAAAAAAAAAGAACATGTAAAAAGTTAAAATGAATAGCAAAAAAGTGGGAATTGAAAATAAATAGAATTCTGCTACCTATCATTTGCAGTTTGGTGGGTTAGGTGTGCCGAAGTTCACACTTTAGTAAAATTTATATACCAACTTATTCTGTAGTGATCACAGTCATCCTCAACAAATGCAATTACAGTGATGAAAATTTGAACAACGAACTCTTGCAGGCATTGTTACAGATATTTGATACAGATATTTGGCTGAGTGGACTTTTGATGATTGCAATAAAAATTCTACTGAAATTAGGTGGTAAATATCAGAAGTTTTAAAACTGTGCAAACTCTGTTCCAGAAATTCCATGTCTAAGAATTTGAGAAAGTCATGAATGTGAAAGAAATTAGCCATAAGGATGTTGATTTAACAAAATGTATAAAATAGGGAAAACGTGAAATAACCTAAGTGTCCTGCAATATACAATTAGTTAAATAAGTTGTAATACATACATACAATGAAATGCTATGCAGCCATTTAAAATGTGAAAGAATATGTGAAGTGAGAATTATCTTCACAAAACACCAAGTGAAAGAGCAGGTTACAAAGTAGTACACATAGTATGTTTGTATTTTGAGAAAGTTCTATTATATTTTAAAGGCTGTAATTATATACATCCCAGTAGTGATGTTATTCATTGGATAGTGATTTCTTTCTTCCTTCCTTTTTTTTTTTTTTTGGCTTGTCTGTATTTTCCAATTTGTCTACAGTGAACACACAATAATTAAACCTACATTGGTGGTTTAAAATATGTCCTCAAATTCCTTGACACTCCCTTCAAAAGGTGGAGCCTAATTCCTCTCCAGCCTCCTGAAAGACCCTGAGTTAGAATCATCCAGCTAAGCCACTCCCAAATTGTTGACCCACAGAAACTGAGATAGTAATTTGTTACACAGCAATAAGTAACTAATACACATAACTTCTACAGTGAGCATATTTAAATTTTAAAAGCTCTAGTATCTAAAATGAGCAAAATCTAGTTAGAACATCTTACAGTGTTGCTTTAACATAGCTCATGTCTGGGTATGCTGTACTTCACAGCAGGAATTGTGTAGGAACTGAGATGTTTAAGACATTAAGGTCCATACACTGTAAATGCAGTTTTTTCTTTGGATAACTAAGACATCGTTATATGAATATAGTGCCTTGCACATATCAGACAAAAAAGAATGAATGAATGAATTAAACTGTTGATCTGAAAGTACAGAATACTATAAAACAAATGGTTAAGTGGTGTTTATATGAAGTTCTAAAGGATTTTAAAGGAATGGACATTCAGTGTGGATGAATGCTTCTGGGAGAAAGTGGCACTTGGTGCCACTTTCAGTTAGGTGAAATTAGTTTTAGAAAAATTAAAATTGTAAAGGGCACACTGAGTAGCACAGCACAGATTCAAAGGAAGGAGCAGAATTGAATATGGTGAAGTTAGAGGACAGAAGACATGTGTCACGAACCAGTGTGTTTTTGGAAGTTATGAGAAACAAACCTAAGAAAATCCAATAGATGGGGACTTGCCTGGTGGTCCAGTGCCTTTCAGCGCAGGGGACGCGAGTTCCATCCCTGTTCGGGGAACTAAGATCCCACATGCTGCGAGGCAACTAAGCCTGCGTGGCACAACTAGAGAGAGAAAACCCACATGCCACAACTAGAGAGAAGCCTACGCGCTGCAAGGAAAGATCCCATGTGCCGCAATGAAGATCCCATGTACCACAGCTAAGACGCGATGCAGCCAAAAAAAAAAAACAGAAATGCAATAGATGATTTGCAGCACAATATAAGGCATCTAAGCTTTTTGGCCTGCAAGGTTAGAGCAGCACTGAGGATCTTTATATTATTAAAATGGTCTTCTGAAGATTAATCTGGACATGTCTGAGATATAGCAGAGGGAGACTAGGGGTAAGGAAAAAAATCCTGAAGGCTAAGACAGTGGTGATGTGGACATTATTACTAATTATTTGAGTGCCTATTGTATACCAGGCACTGAGAGCTTTACGTGCGTTATTTCATTTATGCCTCACAAGAACTCTTGAAATAGGTACTGTATCATCCCTATTTTATAGGTAAGGAAACAGATGCTTAGAGTTTAAGCAACTTTCCCAAGTCCATACAGGTGTTTGACTCCAAAGTGAAGACTCCTACCATACCACACTGCCTGAATGTTGGAGACATTTTAAAATAATGAAGTGAGTGAAAGAATTTAAGACTTCCTTGGCAGTCCAGTGGCTAAGACTCCGCACTCCCAATGCAGGGGGCAAGGGTTCCATCCCTGGTTGGGATACTAAGATCTTGCATGCCGCATGGTGCGGCCCAAAAAAAAAAAAAAAAGGACTTCGTGACTAGAGAGGAAGGAGAAGAGGGATCACGTTCTGTAAACTTAAAAATAATTACCATTGGGGCTTCCCTGGTGGCGCAGTGGTTGAGAGTCCGCCTGCCAATGCAGGGGACGCGGGTTCGTGCCCCGGTCCGGGAAGATCCCACATGCCACGGAGCGGCTGGGCCCGTGAGCCATGGCCGCTGAGCCTGCGTGTCCGGAGCCTGTGCTCCGCAACGGGAGAGGCCACAACAGTGAGAGGCCCGCGTACCGCAAAAAAAATAATAATAATAATTACTATTTATTGAGCACCGGTTATGTGCCAAGCCCTTAAGGGTGTCACATTTTATTTATTTTATCTATAATCCTGTTTGGCGAGGTAACCCAATATTATTCCCATTTTACAAATGCAAAACCTGAAGCATGGTGGAACTTGAAAGTAGCTACCACTCAGAAGTTTGCTGAATGCCAGATTGATGAACACCCATAGCTAGGATTAAAATTCAAGTTGCTCCTTCCAGAACACCACCCTTCTCCCCCAACAAAGGACTCACCGCTGGGCGCAGAGACCTGACTGAATGCAGAGTGAAGAGAAAGAAGAGGGACCCTGCCATACTCTGCATAATTTTTAAACTATAACCCTAGTTCTTGGACATGGAGTTTGTGGGTGGTTCTGAACCACAGAAGGATGTCTACAGTTGAGGAAAACTGTGATGCTGGGAAGAGTGAATGTTTTTGAGTATCTGTTATGCCAGGTTTTCTAATTAGCTGTATGACCTCTGGAAAGTTACTTGAGTTCTGTGCCTCAGAATCCCGTCCGTAAAATGGAGCTAGCATTCGCTTCAAAGGATTGCTGTGGGGTCAAAGCGCAGAGAATTCCTATCTTTGTTCTGCCCACATTCGTCTTTGTGACGTCTTCTTTGCAGATAAGAACTCAAATATTTGTGTACTTGAAACAAGTTACCACAGCAACTTAAAAAAAACACCAGCAGAGTTAAAATGCCATTCTTGCTGCTCTTTTAATTAAAAACCCTAAACAGGCATACCCACTTGGATGTTACTTAACAATTAGTGAGGAAAAGATACTGAACTTAAGCGATGTCGAAAAGAAGTTCTGTTGACCAACATGGACTGTTCCCCTTAGGACCGGAGTTATAGCTGGAGTCAGAGAAAATACTTTTATCAGGTCCTTTGGGTATGGGTATCCTGTTGAAAACCAGACAAAAACAAAAATCAATTCTCTTTAGTCCGTGCATAAACACTGGAAGTAAATCCCTTACTTGTATTTTTAGAAAGATGTTTTCTGCGTTTCCTAGCCCCTTCTATCCAACTAAAAAATTCCAAAAGGTAGAATTTTAACTGCCGCCGGGAGACAGGCTGGGAGTTTAGGGAGCCCAGCTAATGACTCGCTACGCGGGGCAGCCTCAGGAGGGGGCGACTGTGCCCCGTTCGAGTCGCAGGGGGCGGACCGGAGCGTTACCAGGGCGCTCGCGCGGGCCCGCACGCACCAGCACTCAGGCGAGACGGGTGCGCGGCCGGGGCTGCAGCTGGCGCTGGCGACGCTTGCGCTGGCCGTTGAGCTTCTGCGCGATCTTGCGCTCGTGGCCGCCGGGCACCCGCCAGTTGGTGCGCAGTTCCCGCTCGCGCCGCGTCCGGCCCTTGCTGCGCCCGGCCCCGCAGGCCGGGAAGTCGCGCAGGTAGTAGTAATCCAGACAGTCATAGAGCTCCTCCTTGGAGCCAACCAGCGGCCACGCTTCGGGTGGCGGCAGCTGGGCCTGACCCTGGACACCAGGAAACGCCAAGTCCATCGCGCCTAGCCTCAGGGTCTGCCGCTAGCGCGCCCGTGCGCGCAAGTTTGTGGAGGCCCCCCCCCAGCGCTTCGATTGGCTCCGCCGAAGGGGGCGGGGCCTAGGGCTGACGTCACAGGACCGGGAAGGTACTCAGCGCTAGGCCTCTGCGATCTGGCACCTGGAACCATGATCCTTTCCTCCATCCCGGCCTGTGCGCCGCCTGAGCGAGAAGGGTATTTGGCAAAATTAGACCAAACACTTGTTTATGTCGGTCAAAAATGGGAAATTATCCAAGTATCAAGTGTCAGGGAGCTGTGCATTACTCCGGCGGACTTTTATCAGCATTGAACATTTTGTTAGGCTATTTGATGACAGGAGTAAGTGCTCAATAAATGATGCAAAGTGAAAAATGAGCTTCTGAAGTAATATCTCTGGTATCCCAGTAATATATATTTAAAACATGTCTGGAGTGAAAGGAAATGCGGTGGAATGCTAAAAGTATTTCTGGCTGGTAGGGACATACACACATTAGTTCTTTTTTCCTTTCCACAGTCCACGTGTTTGATAAGGGGTACGAATTAACTGTATTAAGCGAGCGAGCGATTAAGAAGGGAAAGTCACCCTGCCTGGTGCAAGGCCGGGAACCGCGTGCAATTTCGGATTATCAGCAGGTGCCCAAGCCCTGCGGCCAGGGGACGCTAAAATTGTGGTAGCTTGATGCGCCGGCAGTTTTGGGGTGAGGGCCGAGAGTTGGGAGCGGCCGCGCGGGGGAACCAGCGCGAGCCCAGCGTCCCACCCGCCAGCCCCGGGTGCGCCCAGCCCCGCGGGCGTTGGGGGAAGGATGCTCCCCGAGAGCTGCAAAGGCGAGAGGAATCAGGCCGAGTGGCCTACGCTCAGAAAAGTCCAGACCTACCTCCTCGCCGAGGGCAGCTGCACAGCTGAGCAGGAGTCATTAACACCCTGCGGCACCCGAGGCTCTGCGGTGACTACCCGGTCTAATTACCTAATTACTGTCTCCGTAAACGCTGCTCTCAGGGAGTTATTGCGAAGAATGCCTTTGTTTTGGTTTGGTTTAACTAGCGCAGATAATTCTCTTCCCAGGAAAATTGCATCTATCCCCTCGGGGATTTTCTTTTTAATAGATCGAAAATAATTCAATACTTTAAAAAAAAGTCCTTTTCAGGTATTTGATCTTGCTGAGTTTCTGTCTGTGACCAAGTTGCCAATTTGAGTTTTTTTCCTGCTCTCTGAAGTATCCCTGGTGGGGCGTGGCCTACATACCACGCTCTGAGGGCAATTTTGTTAGTTCCTTAAATGAGCAAATCCCAAAAGAGAGTTTTTAATAAAACGCAGAGAGGATTTTCTCTTCCACCCACGTGTCTTACACCTGCTACTGGGAAAGAGAAGCTAATATTTATCCCTCTACCACCCTCCCACACATCATCTCTTTTAAAAACTCTCTTTAGAATTTGTTATGAAAATATTCAGACCTTCTCAGAAGTGAAAATAGAACAAAGAACTCCCGTATCCCATCACATGGATTCAACAATTATCAAGATCCTGTCAGGTTTGCTTTACCCCTTTCTGTTTTGCTCTGCTGCAGACCTTATGTCATTTTACTCCTGTATATCTCAATATACAGCTCTAAAAAACTAGACTTTTTTCCATAACCTCAATGCCATTTGCATACTTGACAAAGTCAACTTGGCCCTGTTATCATCTAAAACCCAGTCCAGAATCAAATTTCTCTGATTGTCTGAAAGACAATAGAAAACATACAACTCAGAATACATACAGAATCTACACATGAAATTTTCTTGTATGGTGTTTAAGTCTCTTATAATCTAGGGTGGGCCCCTGCCCTTTTCATTTTTTCCTGTCATGACTTGCTGCAAAAACTGGGTCAGTTGTCCTGTAAAATGCCCCACTTTGTGGATTTTTCTGTTTCCTTGTCGTGTCATTTAACTTCTTCCTCTCTCTCCCATATTGTGTAAATGGAGGTTGGCTCTAGAGGCTAGGAGGTGATGTGTGTTGGTATCACACCAGGAGACCCGCAATAGCTCATGGTCCCAGTTTCAGTGATCAGTAGGCTCAGGTGGTGACAGCCTGCCCCTGCAATTGTATAGTTCCACATTAAGCTTTTATCTAATAGTTTCAACCATAGTTCATTGCTTTATTTGCTGTTTTGTTCATCTGCTATTATCTCATTAGGGGCTGTGAAATGGTAATTTTCTAATTCAATCCTTTCTTCCACACTTATTAGCTAGAATTCTTTCCCTCATGAATTCAGACTCTTTGGTTACCCTGATATATCTTTTTTCTTCCAGTTTTATTGGTATATAGTTGATGTACAGCACTGTATAAGGTGTACAGTGAAATGATTTGACTTAATACTTCATGAAATGAGGACCACAGTAAATTTAGTGAACATCCATCATCTCATATAGATACAAAATTGAATAAAAAAACATTTTTTTCCTTGTGATGAGAACTCAGGATTTCCTCTGTTAACTTTTGTATATCATATACAGCAGTGTTAATTATATTTATCATGTTGTATGTTACATCTCTAGTACTTATTTGTCTTATAGCTGGATGTTTGTATCTTTTGAATACCTTCATCCGATTCCCCCTCCCCCCCATACCACTCTCCCACACATTACCACTAGACCTGTCCTACAAGAAATGCTACAGGGATTCCTTCAGGTTGAAATGAAAGGACACGAGACAGTAACTTGTAGCCAGATATAGACATAAAGATCCCTGTTAAAGGTAAATACATGGGCACATATAAAAACCTATTGTTGGGGCTTCCCTGGTGGCGCAGTTGTTGAGAATCCACCTGACAATACAGGACACACGGGTTCGATCCCTGGTCCGGGAAGATCCCACATGCTGCGGAGCAACTAAGCTCATGCGCCACAACTACTGAGCCTGTGCTCTAGAGCCCGTGAGCCACAACTACTGAGCCCACGTGCTGCAACTAGGGAAGCCCGCGCGCCTAGAGCCCGTGCTCCACAACGAGAGAAGCCACCACAATGAGAAATCTGCGCACTGCAACGAAGAGTAGCCCCCACTCGCCGCAACTGGAGAAAGCCTACACGCAGCAAGGAAGACCCAACACAGCCCAAAATAAATAAATAAATAAAACCTATTGTTATAAATTTTTTTGTAACCCCACTTTTAATTTTTCACAGGATTTAAGAGACAAATGCTACAGTAATCAAAACATGTAGTACTGGAATAAGGCAGACATATACACCAATGAATCAGAATAGAGAACCCAGAAGTAAGCTCTTGCATATATGATCAAATGCTTTTCAACATTTGGTTCTGGGTAAACTGGATATCCATATGCAAAAGAATGAAATTGGACCTTTACCTTACATCCAATACAAAAATTAACTCAAAATGAATCAAAGACCTAAACATAAGCTCTAAATCTATAAAACTCTTAGAAGCAAACATAGTGGAAAAGCCTTATGACATTGGATTTGGCAATGATTTCTTGGATATGACACCAAAAGCACAGACAACCAAAGAAAAAATAGATAAATTAGACCTCATCAAACTTGAAAACTTTTGTGCATCAAAGAACACTATGAAGAGAGTGAGAAAGCAACTTATGGAATGAAAGAAAGTATTTGTAAATCATTTATCTGATAAGGGTTTAATATCCAGAATATATGAAGAACTCCTACAACTCAACAACAACCAAAAAACAACCCAGTTTAAAAGTAGGCAACAGACTTGAATATACATTTCTCCTTTCCTAACCTTCCTTGCCATATTGATTTCTAGCCCCCTGTGGTACTCCAGCAGCTGTGATAAACAATATGGGGTCTGTGCCAGTTACCAATTTATTGCCTTTTGGCTCCAAATTCACCCTTCATTGCTTGCTGTGCAAAAATTGGTGCTGGACCATTTAAGTATTTTTTTCTTTACCAGTTGGCACAATGTTAGTCTTTGTGAGGTGAGGGCTCCGGAGAGTAATTGCAGGAGGAAGGGGTTTCCTTTCTCATTCTAATGTCCTCTTTCAGCAGGCTCCTGCAGCATGCATGGGTTCCTTAATGCTCAGCTCCTGCAGTGCAGATGGCTTCCCCAGCACCAGGGTTCTGCAGCTCATGTAGCTCTTCCAGAGCCCCGCTCCTGCAGTGACAGTGGCCAGCACCACCCAGCCAGTAGTTTTCCCCTGAATCCTCCCATCCTTGGTTGCCTTTGTGTCAGGGTGCCTCCATTGAGACACCTCTCCAAGAATGACTTTCCTTGACACCCTAGAAGGTAGGTTTCTGGCAAGTTCTGGAGGGCAAATTTCCAGCAACTACCATTGCTGTGTAAAGCTCAGCTTCTCTGTACACCGGTCCCAAATCTCAGACACAGAGTTTTGGGTAAAGTAGAAAAGGATAGCTTTATTACTTTGCCAGGCAAAGGGGGACTCCTGCCTGGAAAAACTATGTGTCCCAACCTGGGAGGATTTGATGAGGGGTTTTACAACGATGGTTCAAAGGTGGGGTCTCTGACAAGATTAGGGTGAGTGCGCCCGCTTGCACTCCCTTAATCTCGTCTCAGATGGTGGGTCTCCTAATCTGGATGAACTTCTCTGGTTCCTTTCATCTGACCTCAGCTGGTTTCTTGCCTGCTCCTCCCTTGATGAGCAACTGTTCGAATCTGCCCTTTGGAATTCCAGGAGGGTCATGGAGACTGGAGTATTGCCTATAAGAAACAGGGGACAAAAGGGCCTCTATACCTGGGAGCCTCACAGGGCCTCTCTCAGTTTCACCACTGGCCCAGCATTGAGCGACTTCTGTGCCATCCAGTTACCCGCAGCTGTGTAACTCTCCACAAGGTCTGGATCTCAGCCCCGGTCCTCTACCTTAGCTTAGGGGGTGATGGGTGCACCTTACATATGCCAATCCTGTATCCTTTAGAGTTCTCTTTACTTTTTGGCTAGCAGCCAATCCCACTTTACTCAAATGCCCTATTATAGTTAACACTTACATGTATTAAAATTTCGCTGTTCAAATTGCTGTGTGGCTTCCATCTCCCAATTTGACCCTGAGTGATACAGGGTCTCTGCCCAACACAACAAGGAAGAAGGACACCCAGTCTCTCACCATTATACAATATGGTGTGCTACTCCAGTAGTGGGACAGAGTATTGGAGGTAGTGGGTAAGAAGATGCCTAGAGGGTCCATGAAGACTGAGAGAATTAAGCTGAAAGGATGAGGAGGGGATCAGGGCACTCCAAGTTCATCATTAACACCTCCTCTTGTCTTTCTTCCCACCATCACTAAATCTCTGAGTTATATCAATTCTATCTCCCAAGTCTGGTCCATGCTTTCCACCCCACTGCCGCATCTCATGCCAGGCCATCATCGTCTCTGCCTGGTTTATCGTGAGGGCCCTCTAATTATCGTCTTTGCTTCCACCCCTTGTTCAGCCTGTTCTCCACAATGAAGCCAGAGAGATTTTTCTAAAAGACAAATGTGAGTCCTTGATTAAAAACTGTTGGTCTCGCCCATTCCCCCAAGGACAAAATCTGACTCATTTGGTCACAAGGTTTGGAAAGATCTGGCCTCTGCTCACCTTTTCAGTTTCATCTTGTGCCACCCCTCCCTGTATTCTTACTCTCCAGCCACATGGAATGTTTGTTTCCTTAGGAACCTTTATTAGTACTGTTCGCTTTTCCAGGAAACCCTCTCCCTACCACCACCTTCACCCTTTCACTCTCATCTTTGCTTCCTTAGCTCATCCTTAGCCACGGCTAAGATGTCTACTCGGAGGAGGAGACTTCCCAAACCTATCTTTCTCTGATCTGGCTAGGCGCCCCTTGTGTATATTTCAGTCAAACCCGGTACTTTTCTCATAATGCTTATCACAGTCTGGTAACTGTTAACATGTATGTCCCCTCACTACTATGACATGAAATTCATACTTCGTGGCAAGAAAAGAAAAATTTAAACGTAAAAACTTTTCTCTGCCTTTTGGCCTCCTCTCTCCCCTCTAGTGTGCATTGTGTATCTGCATTATGCATCGACCAAACCTCCCCACAGGCAGAAATACCTGCTCAGCCATAAAGAGCAACATTCTCCTAGCACCAACAAGACAACTCCTTAAAAGATAACATTCCTTCCTGATTTTGTAAGGGGTCACGATGACCCACTACTTTGCACTCACAGATCTGGATTGTGTAAACTGTCAATAATACATCACTTAATGTACAGCCCCTTCTCTCAAAAAACTTACATAACTGCTTTGACTTCTAATGGGCGGAACAGTTCCTGGAGCTTTCTGAGAGGCTATTCTCAGGTTATAATCCTCAATTTGGCTTGAATAAAATTTTCCATTTCTTAGATGGACTGATTAATTTTTTGTCGACACTACACTACAAGCTCCATGAGGACTGAAACTCTCGTTCACCCTTGTTTCCTAAGCATCTATTAATATTATAGTGCATGGTACATATTAGGTGCTCAATAAAAGTTGGGGGGAAAAGAATGAACCAGCAAAGATAACAGGGAGAATGTGTGAAAGTATGTCATATAAACAGAGTGTAGGGACGTGGGTAAGAGTGGCTGGACCTGAAGGGCCCTGTAATTTATACTGAGCAATTTGTACTATAAAATATGAATCAAACACCCCACATTGGCTGCTGGTGATTGAACTGGGCTTCCTGTTCATACATTTGGTTTGACCAGCACAGTTTTAAGAACCTTTGAATGTGTATGCCTTTCAGTTTGCCACAATACCCACTGGTCCCCACATTACATGGGCCTCCTATCCTCATTGAAGCTGGCTGCCTGCCTCACTGAGATCTGTGTTTGCTATCCCTGCAGGTGGATGGGAGGTAATTTAAAGAGGGAGAGGATTTAAAGAGGGGGATTTAAGATATGAGTTCTAGAAAGATAAATCCACCCTCAGTGGCGGTGTGCTTTGAGGATTCCTCGGGAGAAGTGAATTTGTTTCATTCAAAGAGCCCTGGGAATAAAGGTAGACTCAGAAAATCAGAGGCATCAACCACATTTTGAACAGCTCACGTCTTCAGACTGCTAAGTTGGCCGTTGCCGGGCTGGGTCCATCCTCTCCTGTTTGCTTTCTGAAACACAAACTGCCCTGATGAAATCTGAAGTCAGAGCTGCAACATTGACTCAGCAGCCTGCCATATTGCAAGGCCTCGTGCCAGGAGCTGTGGGGGGATATAAAATGTAAGGGGAGGCTGGAATATAGCATCTCCTAGGATATATGGCAGCCGTGGCCACACAGTGCCCCACAGAGACGGGGGTTGGTGCTGTTAGGGAAAACTGGACTTGCCTCTTGGCAGGTGTGGAGCCAAAAGTCACAAGCCACAGAGCGGGAGGAGGACTTATTACTTGCAGCAAGTAAAGAGAACACTGGAGATCTTTCCCAAAGCAGTGTGTCTCCCCAAAGAGCAAAATTGGGGAGGTTTTAAGCTAAGGGTGTATACATATTCATGAAGGGGCTTGGGCTGTCCACAGAGTCCAAGCTTTAGTTGATTGAAGTATCAAGGGTCAGAAAAGGTCAACATCATCATCCCTTAGGTTTCAACTGATCTGGTAGTTGAGTCCCTAGGGGGGTTTAAATTCTGCAAAACACCTCAAGAAAGTGCTTCAGGCTAGTCTTTACCATTGAAACAGAACTTAGAGTCTTTACAACTGATTTGTTATCTTTGCTATTGTTTCTTCTCCTGGTTGATAACAGTTTATTCTTTTGTTCCCCTTCTCCTACAGTTTCCTTACATTTACATCTTGAAATATTGTGTTACGCTTGTTATAACTGATGAACCATATTGATACATTATTATTAACTAAAGTCCAATATTTTATATTAGGGGTCACTTTTTGTGTAGTACATTGTATGTGTTTTGAAAATTTGTCCCATCATTACTGTATCATAGAGAATAGTTTCGTTGCCTTAAAAATCCTCTGTATTCCACTCTTTGTCCTTCGCTCCCTTTCCCCAACCTCTGACAAAACTAAAACTCCCGGAAAATAACATAGGTGAAAAATCTTGGTAACTTTGGGCTTGGTGATGACTTTTCAGTTACAACACCAAAAGCATGATTCATGAAAGAAAAAATTGATAAGTTGGACTTTATTAAAATTAAAAACTTAGGGACTTCTATAGTGATCCAGTGGTTAAGATTCCATGCTCCTGGGACTTCCCTGCTGGTCCAGTGGTAAAGAATTTGTCCTGCAATGCAGGGGATGTGGGTTCGATCCCTGGTCAGGGAATAAGATCCCACATGCCGCAGGGCAACTAAACTTGCGCGCCACAACTACTGAGCCTGCGTGCCTCAACTAGAGAGCCCGTGTGCTGCAAACTACAGAGCCCACGTGCTCTGAAGCCTGCATGCCACAACTAGAGAAGAGAAACCCCGCACGCCACAACTAGAGAGAAGCCTACGTGCCACAGCGAAGAGCCTGTGTGCGGCAACAAAGATCCCGTGTGCCACAACTAAGACCCGACACAGCCAAAAAGAAAAATAAATAAGTAAATAAAAGATAAATTTAAAAAAAAAAAGGCTCTGTGCTCCCAATGCGGGGGCCTGTGTTCGATCCCTGGTCAGGGAACTAGATCCTGCATGCATGCCGCCACTAAAAGATCCCGTGTACAGGGAACTCTACTCAGTGCTCTGTGGTGACCTAAATAAGAAGGAAACCCAAAAAAGAGGGGATATATGTATACACATAGCTGATTCACTTTGCTGTACAGTATAAAATAACACAATATTGTAAAGCAGCTATAGTCCAATAACAATTTTTTTTTTTTTTTTTTTTGGCGGTACGAGGGCCTCTCACTGTTGTGGCCTCTCCCGTTGCGGAGTACAGGCTCCGGACACGCAGGCTCAGCGGCCATGGCTCACGGGCCCAGCTGCTCCACGGCATGTAGGATCTTTCCAGACTGGGGCACGAACCCGCGTCCCCTGCATCGGCAGGTGGACTCTCAACCACTGCGCCACCAGGGAAGCCCCAATAACAATTTAAAAAACAAAAATAAAAGATCCTGCGTGCTGCAACTAAGACCCAGTGCAGCCAAACGAACAAACAAATAAATAAAACATTTAAAAAAATGAAATGAAATGAAATGAAAAACTTGGACTTCCTGGTGGTCCAGTGGTAAGACTCCGTGCTCCCAATGCAGAGGGCCTAGGTTCAATCCCTGGTCGGGGAACTAGACACCGCATGCACGCTGCAACTAAGAGTTTGTGTGCCGCAGCTAAGACCCGGTGCAGCCAAAATAAATAAATAAATAAGTAAATAAAATAAAATAACTTTAAAAAACCATGCATTAAAAAAATAATATAAATTAAAAACTTAAGCTCTGTGAAAGACACAGTTAACAGAATGAAAAAACAAGTCACAGACTGGGAGAAAATCTTTGCAAAACACATATTTGATAAAGGAGTGGTATCAAAAATATATTTTAAAAAATCTCTTTTAAACTCAACAATAAGAAAACTAACTTCCTGACTAAAAGTGGGCAAAAGATCTGAACAAACGCCTCACCGAAGAAGATATACAGATGGCAAATATGCATATGAAAATATGCTCAACATCATATGTCATTAGGGGATTGCAAATTAAAACAGTGAGTTACCACTACACACCTATTAGAATGGCTGAATTTCAAAGCACTGACAACACCAAACATTGGTGAGGATGTGGAGCAACAGGAACTGTCATTCGTTGCTGCTGGGAATGTAAAAGTGTACAGTCATTTTGAAAGATAGTATGGCAGTTTCCTACAAAACTAATTGTAATTTTTAAGTTGGAAATCAAATATATAACTTGTTTGAGGTAAATAGTACCACAAGCAGATTTTCTTTAAGAGCCAAACAAATCTTTAAAAGCAAGTATCAATATAAGACAAAGCTTCTGGTATAGGATCAGTAGTAAAAAATAATGATGTATGAGTACTTGGATAATGAACCCACTTTGCAATAGCACAACTTTAGGTATATACTGTGGATTCTCTATAGTTCAGAATTCTGAAATATACAACAGGCTGATAGTCCCTAAAGAAAACTATTTTTAAAAAGGTGTAACTTAGGTGTTCTTGTATTTGACCAACTCCATCTAAGTTTAGATGTATTGAAGGACGTAGGTTAGTGGTTTTCAAAGTGTGAGCAAAGGGGACCCATGAGGTAAAAACCATTTTAACAACAATATTAAAGACATTATCTGCCTCTCACTCTTGTTCTCTCATTAGTGTAGAGTGGAATTTTCCAGAGGCTACATGAAGTGTGATATCACAACAGATTGAATGTTGATATGAGAATCCAGCTGTCTTTTATTAGTCCAGACATTAAGGAGATATGCAAAAATGTAAAATGAGTCCACTTTTCTCACTAGTGTGTTTTTTTTGTTTTGGAAAGTATAATTATTTTAAAAATACTTATGTCAACCTGTAATGGTTTTGTTATTATTTTGTAATGAACAAATATTTTAAAATTCTGTCTTGGGCTTCCCTGGTGGCGCAGTGGTTGAGAGTCCGCCTGCCGATGCAGGGGACACGGGTTCATGCCCTGGTCCGGGAAGATCCCACATGCCGCGGAGCGGCTGGGCCAGTGAGCCATGGCCGCTGAGCCTGCGCGTCCGGAGCCTGTGCTCCGCAACGGGAGAGGCCACAGCAGTGAGAGGCCGGCGTACCGCAAAAAAAAAAAAAAAAAATTCTGTCTTAATTTCTAATATGGAAACTTTTAATATATATAACTCATACAAACAAAAAGTCTTAGAGAGCTTCATAAAATTTTAAAATGTAAAGGGATGCTGAACGTCCAAAATTTGAGAACCAGTAATTTAGCAAGCCATGTGCAACTTGCTACTTGATGTATTTAAAAAAAATAAGGTATAGGATAGTGATAGTGAGATAAAGAAGAAAAACATAGGGCTCCCCTGGTGGCGCAGTGGTTAAGAATCCGCCTGCTAATGCAGGGGACACAGGTTCGAGCCCTGGTCCGGGAAGATCCCACATGCCGTGGAGCAACTAAGCCCACAGTACCACGATTACTGAGTCTGCGCTCTAGGGCCCGCGAGCTACAACTACTGAGCCCGCATGCCACAACTACTGAACCCTGCGCTCCTAGAGCCCGTGCTCTGCAACAAGAGAAGCCACCAAAATAAGAAGTCCACGCACCACAATGAAGAGTAGCCCCTGCTCGCCACAACTAGAGAAAGCCCGCGCACAGCAACGAAGACCAAATGCAGCCAAAAATTAAAATTAAAAGAAAAAAAGAAAAACACAGAGAAGTAAGTCCTAATGACTACTCATGTATATTCTTTTGACAACAAGAAAAAAAAAAGGCAAATAATTTTGCACAGGAACTTTAACACATTCTGTACAGTGGTCTCACTTTGCTGACATCATTTATACAAATTCTTCAGTTTTTTCTTGACTATTATTATCAATATCTGCTTCCATGATCATTTAATCAATCTTCTCATGTGTTAACTTTTCTTGAAGGTGTTTTATCATGTGATGTACTTATGTCGCACCAACACGGACAGTGTCATCCTTATAAAACACAAGGAATGTTTCTCTAATTTCTTTTTTATGTTTTTCATTTTTCTTGTCATCATTGTCAGAAAGTCCAGAAAGTCAATTGTACTATTTCCATCACCATTTGTTTCATTAATTTATCCTGAAATTTTGCTTCTAGGGAATTTTGCCCAAGAGGCCTCATTACAGTCTCCAATTTTTTGATGTTTGTCACCATCCTTGTCAAATAGTGGAAAGCTTCTCTCAATTCTGCACTCTGCTTTCACTTCAGCTGGTCAACCATGCTGCCAGTGCCATTTGTCTTCAAGTGACAGTCACACAAACGTTCGGTTCATTAGCTCCACTCAGACTCTCTGAAATACTATTACTTCTTAATGTTTATATGTTTATATTTATACATATTTTGAGTAAAACTTACATGGAAAAAGCTTCATTCGCTATTTTTTAAAATTTATTTATTTATTTTAATTGACGTATAGTTGATTTACAATGTTGTGTTAGTTTCTGGTGTACCTCAAAGCGATTCCCTCCCCCACCTCATCCTCTTTCTTGGCAACCACAAGTCCATTTTCTATGTCTATGAATCTGTTTCTATTTCATAAATAAGTTCATTTGTATCATTTTTTTAGATTCCACATATAAGTGGTATCATATGGTATTTATCTTTCTCTTTTTGTTGTTTTTTAAAAAAATATTTTATTTTATTTATTTTCTTTTACTTTTTTGGCTGCATCGGGTCTTCGTTGAGGCGTGCGGGCTTCTTTCTAGGTGGTGCATGGGCTCCAGGGCGCGTGGGCTCTGTAGTTTTCGGCACGCGAGCTCTCTTGTTGAGGTGCGCAAGCTCAGTAGTTGTGGCTCACGGGCTTAGCTGCCCTGTGGCACGTGGGATCTTAATTCCCCCATCAGGGATTGAACCTGGGTACCCTGCATTGGAAGGCGATTCTTTACCACTGGACCACCAGGGAAGTCCCTTTCTCTCTTTTTTTTTTTTTTATTTTATTTTGCGGCACGCGGGCCTCTCACTGTTGTGGCCTCTCCCGTTGCGGAGCACAGGCTCCAGATGCGCAGGCTCAGTGGCCATGGCTCACGGGCCTAGCCGCTCCGCGGCACGTGGGATCTTCCCGGACCGGGGCACAAACCCGTGTCCCCTGCATCGGCAGGTGGACTCTCAACCACTGCGCCACCAGGGAAGCCCCCCTTTCTCTTTTTGACTTACTTCACTTAGTATGATAATCTCTGGGTCCATCCATGTTGCTGCAAATGTCAATATTTCATTCTTTTTTATGGCTGAGTACTATTCCAATGTGTGTGTGTGTGTATGTGTGTGTGTGTGTATCACATCTTCTTTATCCATTCATCTGTCAATGGACATTTAGATTGCTTCCACGTCTTGGGACTTCCCTGGTGGTCCAGTGCGTAAGACCCCGGGCTTCTAATGCAGGGGGCCCAGATTCGATCCCTGGTCGGGGAACTAGATCCCGCATGCATGCCGCTACTAAGACCCGGGGCAGCCAAAATTAAAAAAATAAATAAGTAAATAGATTGCTTCCATGTCTTGGCTATCATAAATAGTGCTGCTATGAACATAAGGGTGCATGTATCTTTTTGAATTATAGTTTTGTTGGGATATATTCCCAGGAGTGGGATTGCTGGATCATATAGCAACTCTATTTTTAGTTTTTTGAGGAACCTCCGTACTGTTTTCCATAGTGGTTGCACCAATTTACATTCCCGCCAATAGTGTAAGAGGGTTCCCATTCACTGGGTTTTGCAAATTCATTGGTTTATTTGATAAATGCATGTGTCCATTGGTAACCACCCAATGAGAAAGAAAATGTCATTTGTTACAGTCAGGAGCTGGTTTTGCACTATCAGGCTTTGGCATTCTCTTGTTTTTTATTGCTGAGTACAAGTCTGCTGTATGAATATACCATACTTGGCTTTTCCATTCACCTGTTTGTAGTCATTGGGTTGTTTCCAATCTTTAGCTGTTAAGAATAAAAATGGTATGAATAAAAAGACTTTGTACATGTATATTTTGTGAACATATATTTTCATTACTCTTCTAGAAAATATCTAGGTGTGAAATTGCTGGGTCATATGGTAGGTGACATTTAGCTTTATGACTAGCTGTCAGATTTTCTAAAGTGTTTTACCATCTTACATTTTCCAACAATGTGTGAACGTTTCAGTTGCTCTTCTTCCTTGCCAACCAGGGTAGGCGTTGTCATTGTTTTCAATGTTAGCCATTCTAGTGGGTAGAAAATAGTACCTTGTGGGTTTAATTTGAATTTCCTTTTCAGAAAACATCATCCATCATATTAACTGAATGTTGTTCATTTGAATTTTACTGTTTCTTTAATATACTTTATATTTATATTACTGTACAATTACATTTAATTTTCTAACTTGCTTTGGTTTTATCCTTGTACAAGGAGCTATAAGAATAAGGCATTTATTTTATTTTTTAGAATAAGGCATTTATATCTACTTTTCTGTTTGTACATATTTAAGTAACATCATAATAAAAATAATATAGGTCAACATTTGAGGCTCATAATTTTTCCTTTATAAGATATAAGTGCATTGCTCAAGTCTGAACCGCTAACCCAGCCCACACATTTCTGCCATTCAAGTCTTTGTCCACTTTTCTTTCTTTAAAAATGTATTTTATTTTATTATTATTTTTTTAGAAGTCAGTTTTTTTTTTATTTAAATTTTTATTTTTTAAATTTATTTTTGGCTGCGTTGGGTCTTCGTTGCTGTGTGCGGGCTTTCTCTACTTGCGGCGATTGGGGGCTACTCTTCCTTGCAGTGCGCGGGATTCTCTTTGCAGTGGCTTCTCTTGTTGTGGATCAGGGGCTCTAGGTGTAAGGGCTTCAGTAGTTGCAGCACGTGGGCTCAGTAGTTGTGGCTCGTGGCCCCTAAAGCGCAGGCTCAGCAATTGTGGCGCACGGGCTTAGGTGCTCCGCGGCGTGTGGGATCTTCCTGGACCAGGGCTCGAACCTGTGTCCCCTGCATTGGCAGGCGGATTCTTAACCACTGTGCCACCAGGGAAGTCCCAATACTTATTTTTATTTTTATTTTTTTGCGGTACGCGTGCCTCTCACTGTTGTGGCCTCTTCCGTTGTGGAGCACAGGCTCCGGACGCGCAGGCTCAGCGGCCATGGCTCACTGGCCCAGCCGCTCCACGGCATGTGAGATCTTCCCGGACCGGGGCATGAACCTGTGTCCCCTGCATCGGCAGGCGGGCTCTCAACCACTGTGCCACCAGGGAAGCCCCCAATACTTATTTTTAAATAAAGATGTGAGAATTGTCCTCTACTCCTTAGCTCCATGCTCTTATTTTAAAAGATTATTACTGTTAACAATTTGGGGGCTTCCCTGGTGGCGCAGTGGTTAAGAATCCGCCTGCCAACGCAGGAGACATGGGTTTAAGCCCTGGTCCAGGAAGATCCCACGTGCTGCAGAGCAACTAAACCCGTGTGCCACAACTACTGAAGCCCACGCGCCTAGAGCCAGTGCTCTGCCGCAAGAGAAGACACTGCAATGGGAAGCCTGTGACCTCAACGAAGAGTAGCCCCCGCTCACCGCAACTAGAGAAAGCCCACCTGCAGCAATGAAAACCCAACGCAGCCAAAAGTAAATAAATAAAATTAAAAAAAAAAGAGGCACATTAAAAAAAAGTTTTGGGGGGTGGTGGGAGGGAGGTCACTTCATACTTTCCACTTTAATATATCATGGACACCTATACTTATATCTACTGATCTACCTTAATCTTTCTCGTGGTCACGTCGTGTTTCATTATATGGATGGATTACAGTTTTCTAACAAGTTCCTGTAGGCTTTTAGATTCCTTCTCACATTTGCTATGAGCTCTTTACATCATTAAAAAAATGAAAATATCTCACATTTCCTGGTAACATTTTCCTCTCTAAATTTTCCCCATAAACCTTTGAATGTTGTTAACTTTTCACACACCATTTAAAACTTTTAAGAACTTATAGTGTCTGTGTGTTCCTTCTTTTTCTCATGGTGTCTTCTGCTCTACTCTGGGCTTCACCATCTAGGAAGAAAGACTGAGGAGGCAACATGGCTCCTGTGTGCTGGGCGTGGGAGGGACACCCCCTCAGCTCTAACATCTCCTCCAGTGCCCACCCTAGGAAGGTGATATTCAGTGTTCTGGAATCAGTTCCCCCACCCCTTTATTTATTTTTTGCTTTATTATCCCCTGACATAACTTCAACTGCTCCCTCCCTATCTGCTTCAAAATCTGTCTCTTTAGCACCAAACTCTTCCCCAGATGCCTTCTACTCCTATCCAGATAGATGCCTTGTATTTCCAAGACAACAGCTCTCCAGCCAGACTCATTATACGCACCCACAAAAACTGATTCCCTTTTTCTCAAGACCTCCTAGTCTTTCACCATCCATATCAAACCAGTCATCACAAACCTTATTGATTCTACCTTCTAAGAATCTCTGGATGCTTTCTCTTCAAGCCCGCTGTTACCGTCTGGGTTATGGCAACTGAAATTGTCAAGTCCTGTGTATGACAATTATTTAAATCTTAGTACAACAACAACAAAACCCCCAAAACAAAACATAACAGAAAAATCTTAGTACAGTTGACCCTTGAACAACATGGGTTTGAACTGCACAAGTCCACTTATATGTGGATTTTTTTCCCACTGCATAAATATATACAGTAGTACAGGATGAGCAATTGGTTGAATCCAGATGCAGAACCACAGAGGGCCAAGGGCTGACTATAAAGTTATTGGAGGATTTTTCACTGGGCAGTTGGGTGCCCCTAACCCCAGTGTTGTTCAAGGGTCAACTGTAAATAGAAATGATCTAATTTCCTCCCTTCCTCTCTGTTCCTCTCCCTCCCTCCTTTCTTCTTCTTTGTCTCCCCATCCAATCCATCATCCATGCTGCCCCCCAAAGTTCTCTCTCCAAAAGGCAGATTTGGTTGTTACTCCAAAACTGTAAGATAATAAACTTGTGTTGTTTCAAGTCACTAAGTTTATGGTAATTTGTTACAGCAGCAATTGGAAATTAATAGTGGGGGTGGGCATAGACAGCAGTATTAAGTAGAGTGGTCAGGGTTGGCCTCATTAAAGTAAAAATTGAGCAAAATCTTGAAGGAAGTGAAGGAGCTGGCTAATGGTCTGCCTGGGGGAAGAGCATTTCAGGTAAAAGGAACAGAATGAAGGCCCTAAGAGGGAACTGTCTGGTGTGTCTGAGGCTTAGGAAGGAGGCCAGTGGAGCAGAGAGAGTGAGGGAGGGAGAAGTGGGGGAAGAGGCCAGAGAGTTGACAAGCTGGGGTCCATGCAGATCATGTGAGCCCTTGGAGGTCATTGCCAGGATTTGGCTTTTACTCTGACTGATATGGAAATCAGGAAAGGGTTCTGAGCAGAGAGGTGAGACAATCTGTCTCCTGATTTAAAAGGACCCTCTGGCTGCTCTGAGTTGAGAAGACTCCAGGAAGATTTGGGTAGAAGCAGGGAGACCAAGCTATAGCAACATGTGGGTGGGAGATGATAGTGGCTCTGACCAGGGTCATAGCAGTGGTGACAAGTGGTCAGATCCTGAATACGTTTTGATCATCAACGGGATTTCCTGACAGACTGGATATGGGGTGTCAAGGTTGAGTTTTATTTTTGTGGAATCCTTTTTTTTTAAATAACTTCAATATTCTCCTTTTATTAAAATGAGAATATTTTATTTTTATTATCAGAATACCTTAGATAGCTATAATTAATGTACTACACTGTAGTTCATTCTAACTTCTTTATATACATAGAACAGTGAGACTCTTACCCAAGGTTGTAGCTCACCTCTACTTCCTCACAGACTTTTTTTTTTTTAAACATCTTTATTGGAGTATAATTGCTTTACAATGGTGTGTTAGTTTCTGCTTTATAACAATCTGAATAAGTTATACATATACATATATCCCCATATCTCTTCCCTCTTGCATCTCCCTCCCTCCCACCCTCCCTATCCCACCCCTCTAGGTGGTCACAAAACACCAAGCTGATCTCCCTGTGCTATGCGGCTGCTTCCCACTAGCTATCTATTTTACATTTGGTAGTGTATATATGTCCATGCCACTCTCTCACTTTGTCCCAGCTTACCCTTCCCCCTCCCCATGTCCTCAAGTCCACTCTCTAGTAGGTCTGCGTCTTTATTCCTGTCTTGCCCCTAGGTTCTTCATGACCTTTTTTTTTTTTTTTAGATTCCATATATATGTGTTAGCATACGGTATTTGTTTTTCTCTCTCTGACTTACTTCACTCTGTAGGACAGACTCTAGGTCCATCCACCTCACTACAAATAATTCTATTTCATTTCTTTTCATGGCTGAGTAATATTCCATTGTATATATGTGCCACATCTTCTTTATCCATTCATCTGTCAATGGACACTTAGGTTGCTTCCATGTCCTGGCTATTGTAAACAGAGCTGCAATGAACATTGTGGTACATGACTCTTTTTGAGTTATGGTTTCTGAAACTTCTCTAGTAACAAACTATAGAAATGATCCCTGAAAGTATAGTCTTTATTTTTGTGGAATTCTTAAATGATTTTTAAAAATAATGCTGCCTTTCCCAATCCTACCAAGAATGGGAAGCTAGATTAAAGAAATCTCAAGTCAGACCAGTCCCTCTTTGACTATACAGCCCTTATAACACCCCAACCATACAATCAGGTTTTTGTTACTAAGAATTAGGAGGGACCCCTGCAGTTGGTGCCTGTTGTTGTTGTTTTTCATCTATTAATCAAACTTACTTTATCATTCTTTAAAAAATTTTTATTTTATTGAAGTATAGTTGATATACAACATTATGTTAATTTCTGCTGTACAACAAAGTGATTTGGTTATACATATATATATACATTCTTTTTCATATTCTTTTCCATTATGCTTTATCACAGGATAATGAGTATAGTTCCCTGTGCTATACAGTAGGACCTTGTTGTTTATCCATTCTCTATGTAATAGTTTGCTTCTGCTTATCCCAAACTCCTACTCCATCCTTCCCCCACTCCCACACCCCCTTGGCAACTACAGTCTGTTTTCTATTTCTGGGAGTCTGTTTCTGTTTCGCAGATAAGTTCATGTGTGTCATATTTTAGATTCCACATCTTTATCATTCTTGATAGTCTTGTATACATGCAGTTTTGGGAATTCTTTGAACAGCTTGTAACATCTTATTGGTTCCCTCATTAATTAATTTTTCCCTAATCAGTTTTGATAAATGAGGAAATAAAATTATGTTGTTTGCATACTTTATCCAAGATTGGAGTCATATTGGCGACATCAAATCAATGCTTGAGCAAATGTGAAATTAGAGCTTTTTTAGCCTGCAACATTCTGGGTGTTGTTATTAAAGAAGATTCCGTTTTATTTATTTATTTGTTTATTTATTTTTTCAAACAGTGAAGAGAGTTAACCGAATTTTGGCTGCATTTATTGATACATAGTGTTTATTTTTATTTATTTTTAAAATATTTATTTATTTATTTTTGCCTGCGTTGGACTTCGTTGCTGTGCGCAGGCTTTCTCTAGTTGCGGTGAACAGGGCTACTCTTCCTTGCGGTGTGCGGGCTTCTCATTGCGGTGGCTTCTCTTGTTGAGAACACAGGCTCTAGGCACGCAGGCTTCAGTAGTTGTGGCACGTGGGCTCAGCAGTTGTGGCACATGGTCTTAGTTGCTCTGCGGCATGTGGAATCTTCCCTGACCAGGGCTGGAACCTGTGTCCACTGCATTGGCAGGCGGATTCTTAAGCACTGCACCACTAGGGAAGTCCCTTACCGTACTTCTATCAAAGAAGTTTATTTAAGTCTCTCCTCTTCTGAACATCCATAGATTTTACTCTCACAGACCATATCTATTGTGACATCAGGCAGAGAGGTCACAAAATCCCTGTAACATCAATTTCATTGTCCAAAACCCAGAAAAATACATACTATTTGAGCATCATGGGAATATCACAGTACAGTCCCAAGATGATTTCAGCACACATTTTATATATATATATATATATATATATATATATTTATTTATTTATTTATTTATTTATTTTTGGCTGCACCAGGTATTAGTTGCGGCACGTGAGATCTTCGTTGCCACGTGCAGGATCTTCGTTGTGGCATGCGAAATCTTAGCTGCGGCATGTGAGATCTAGTTCCTTGACCAGCGATCGAACCCAGGCCCCCTGTATTGGGAGCACGGAGTCTTAGCCACTGGACCACCAGGGAAGTCCCTCAGCCCACTTTTTTAAAACATGTTTAGTACAATATTTTAGTAGAACTGAGATGTTTGGAGGGTCCCTTGGAGGTTTGTAATAAGAGAATGTGACCCATATCTCTCAGGTTATTCAACCTAATCACTAAATGATTAATGATTCAAGTCCTTTCTCTACCTCTGGGTATATAGGTGATTTTGAACATGGCAGATCCTTAGGGTAGAGGGTGAAGAGTGGAGACTGAAAGTTTTGTCTTTGCCGTAAACGAGCCTGCCAGACAGATGACCTGGGGAAGGCCATTTAGTCTCTTTGAGTTTCTCATTTGGGATCAGAGTTAAATATCACTACAGTTTCTCATTTGGGATCAGAGTTAAATATCACTAAGGGGCTTCCCTGGTGGCGTAGTGTTTAAGAATCTTCCTGCCAACGCAGGGGACACAGGTTCGAGCCCTGGTCTGGGAAGATCCCACATGCTGCGGAGCAACTAGGCCCGTGCGCCACAGCTACTGAGCCTGCGCCCTAGAGCCCGCGAGCCACAACTACTGAAGCCCGCATGCCATAACTACCGAAGCCTAGGTTTGTAGAGCCTGTGCTCCACAACAAGAGAAGCCATCGAACTGAGAAGCCCTCGCACTGCAACGAAGAGCAGTCCCCGCTCGCCGTGACTAGAGAAAGCCTGTGCACAGCAAGGAAGACCCAACGCAGCCAATAAATAAATATAAATAAATAAATAAATAAATACCACTAAGGTTCTTTCCAACGTAGAGAGAGTAGTATTTTCTACCCAAAGACCTGGATTTTAGTTTTTAGGCTTTGCCATTTATTAGCTGTGTGATCTTGGGCAAATTACAAAACATCTTTGAACCTCTGACTTCTCACCTGAAAAATGGGGATAATCATAATTTGCAAGTTGTTCCAAGCACCAAATAAACTGATATATGGGGTAATACTGTCTAATAAACCATAAAGGAACACTAATGCGGAGGTATCAATTTTTATTTTTAAGAGTAGCTGGTCATAAAGGAAAACAAAATAAAACACAGTTTTGAGTTGTGTTCTTGGTTTCTTCAGAATTTGCAAAAACAGAAAAATTGTAAATGTGCTTACTGGGCCTTTATAGCAACAAGCTCTTAGTTTGAAATACAGTATTAATGGCTTATAATATATAGACCGGTGCCCTCTGGGTGCCCTCTGGGAATGCTTGGTCGTGGTGAAGAGAGCCTATCAGCTCTGATATGGAGGTGCATGGAGCCCAGCATCAGGGAGCGGCTGGGTTATAGATCTCCAGCAGGACACAAAACACAGCACATCAGGTGGCCATGAAACACTTTGATTCTTGGGACCTTTTTTTTTTTAAAATTTATTTATTTAATTTGTTTTTGGCTGCATTGGGTCTTCGTTGCTGCACGGGCTTTCTCTATTGGCGACGAGCGGGGGCTACTCTTCGTTGCGGTGCGTGGGCTTCTAATTGCGGTGGCTTGTTGCGGAGCACGGGCTCTAGGCACGCGGGCTTCATTAGTTGTGGCACGTGGGCTCACTAGTTGTGGTGTGCGGGCTCTAGAGCACAGGGTCAGTAGTTGTGGCACACGGGCTTAGTTGCTTCCACAGCATGTGGGATCTTCCCGGACCAGGGCTCAAACCCATGTCCCCTGCATTGGCAGGCGGATCCTTAACCAGAGTGCCACCAGGGTAGTCCATGTGGCCTATCTTTAAAGCCAGCAATGGTGGTCGAGTTTTTCTCCTGATGCCATCCCTCTGGTTCTGCCTCTCTCTTCTGCATTTAAAGGATCCTTGTAATCACACCTGGCCCACCTAGATAAGATTTTCCACCAAAGTAATCTTCTTTTAAGGTCAGCTGATTAGCAACCTTAATTCCATCTGCACCCTTAATTCGCCCTTCCTGTGTAACATAACATAGTTACATGGGGACTAGGACATGGATGTCTTGGGTGGGGGGCATTATTTTGCCTCCCACAGTGACGATTTTGTCATTGTGCTAACAAGACCAAGTGCTGAGCTCAGCACTGGGAAATTAAGCATGAATAACTCGTGCTCCCTAATCTCCATTCATTCATGGGGAGAACACCTCACCTAGGTTTGGCAAATCAGAGTGGGCTTCCAGGAGGAGGTGATGTCAAAGCTGACAAGCGTCAGATGAGCAGGAGCAGAAGCAAGGCCAGTTGAGAGTAGGGGTTTAAGCAGAATGTTCCGAGCAGAGGGGAATAACACACTCCAGAAGCTCCCTGAAGAGAGAGCATGGGGGATTTGGGGGGCAGAAGAGATTCAGGAGGGCTAGACAGCAGGTAAAATGGAGAGGGGAAAACAGTGATGTTGCGAGGTAGGACAGAGCAAGGACCGTTAAGGAGTCTGGACTTTATCCCAAAGGCAAGGTATTTAAATGGGGGAGCAACACGATCAGATTCATGGGGTAGAGGCATCACTCGGGCTGCTGTGTAGAGAAGGCACTGACAGGAGCGGACAGCTCAGTGGGAGAACTGGAGAGGCCCAGGGGAAAGGCCGCAGAAATGGAGAGGAAGGATGGATGGATGTAGGAGACGCTGAGGAGACAGAATCATCAGGGGTGGTGAATGGAGTTAAAGGGAATGCCTGGGTTTCTGTTTGGGCAACAGGTGCTTCTGTTTGTGCTTTTCACAGAGACAGAAATGCAGAAATAGGGTCACATTGCGGCGGCGGGGGTGGGGGTGGGGGTGGGGCGGTGGTTGTAATAAGATGCTTTTAGGAAGCATTAAATTTGGGATGCTTGTGGCCATCCTAATGTGGATTCTAGTAGGCACATCAGTATGGAAGTCAGAGACCCAGAAGAGTCTAGGATGAAGATGCCTATTTTGGTGTGATCATCAACTAGATGAAAGCCATGGGAGGGGATGGTTTCACCCAGGAAGAGGGTGCAGAGTGAAAGTCAAGAAGTCACAGGATAAGGAGCACAAACATTGGAGGGGCTGGAAGGGCAGACTCAGCCTCCTATAACTGGAGGGGCCAGCTTCCTTTCCCTTCCTTCCTTCTCCTTTTCTTCCCTTGTTTGCTTTCTTCCTCACTCCCTTCTTTGCTTCCTTCCCCTTCCTCCTTTTCATTATTCCATTCTAATTCAGTCCAAAATTAGGCTTGACGAGCCCAAATGAGGTGGTCATGGTGGCCTGTGTGAGGACAGCAAAGAAATGGGGTGGCAGGGACAGCCCACCGGGGTCAACTAATTGGCGACATAGAGAGGATCGAGCACATGGAGACGGATTCTGAATATATATTGAGATACTGGGAGCCAAGTTGCTCACTGTTGGAGAAGAGAGGAAGAAATATGGTGGAAAGGGGAAACGAGAATGGGCCCTGTGTTGCTGGCTTGGGATTGCAACTGTTGGTGTAAATTCATGCTTTATAATGTAGAAAGATATACCTATAAAGAGAGATATAAAAGTGTATGTGGGGGGGTATACATATATTTATTCCCTGTTCCATCCACTGAAAGAGCCTGGGAGCTGTGACTCCTGATAGCACATGAAACCAAGGCTCCTTGAAAAATGACTAATTTCAGTCAAGGCTTGGGAATGTATAAGATGGACCTGGAAAATTTTGCTGTGGAAGAAGTGTTCAAATAATGATGGGAACGTGTCAAAAGACACAGAAGGTGATTTGAAGGCTCTCACTTGCCAAATCTGAGATAATTGGACCACAAAAGTAAATAAGGGTAATAATTGATTAAAACCAATTGAAAAAATACAGAAATTCATGAGTCTACACGGATCTAAAAAAATGAACAAATAAATGGGGAAGGGAAACTCTTCTTCATATAGTAGAATGTAAATCAACAAATGCAGAAAGAAACCAAGAGGGCCTAGAGATAGGAGAGAATTGAAGAAACATAATGGAAACCAGAAGAATGACATGTATGGAGGAGGGTGTGGTCAACAGTGGTGATTATTACTGAGGGGAAGAGCAAGGTAAATTCTAGAAAAGGTCTTATGGCTTTGGGCCCATGGAGGTTGTTGGTGAGAATCTATTGAGTGGGTTGAGGAGGGAATGGGGAGGGAGAAAGTGGACACACTGAGCACAGACAATTCCCTGAAGAAATTTCGCTATGAAGTGGAAGAAATAGAGGGGTAGCCGCAGGGAAACACACTGAGTTTAGGGAGGGCTTTTCGGAAATGGAAGAAACTTGAGTAGTTTAAATGCTAATGAGAAGGAGCTAAAAAAAAAGGGACAGGTTAAAGATACAGGAAAGTGGGAAGAAAATTGGTGTGAGGTTCCAGAGAAGGCAGGAAGAGAGGAAACCCCCCAGATGAGGGATTAGCACTTTCTTTATAACATGAGGGAAGGAGGAAAGGCAGAATACAGGATAATATGTAGGTTTAGGGGCAAAAAGTTGAGAGAGTTTCTGTCTGATGGCTTCCAAGTTTTTGTGAAATAGGAGATGGGGTCACTGACGGCAAGTGAGGGGCAGATGAAGAGCATAGAGAAGCATCTGGAAAACATGGGAGATAAAAAGCTGGCACACATGCAAACAACTCCTTGGAAGTATCATGGGTCCAGTGGAGGGTGGCAGTCATCAAGTTACAGTGGCCCCAACCTATGTGGTTATGGGGTCTTTGTCCTGTCCTTCTCAGACTGGCTCTGCAAACCTGAAAGGGCCGGCTTTCTTTTCCTTCCTTCCACCCTCCCTTTCTTCTTTCCTCCCTCCTTTCTTTGGCAGGTGGAAATGATGTATCATGTACCAGTTACCAATTGATGCCTCTTAGCTCCAAATCCACCCTTCATGGTCTGCTTTGCAAACGTGGAGATGGGTCCTTTTAAGCGTTTCCTTGTGAGCTGATGCAATATTAAGTATTGTCAGTAGAGGGCAATAGAGATCCATTGCAGGGACACAGGGCTTTTCTCTCTAGTTCAGGTGTACTATTCCCAGGCACCTGCGGTGCGCGTTGGTTAGCAGCACCTAACGGCCAGCAGCTTTCCGCAGCACACACCTTGGGTGATTTTATAATGGACTGCCTCCAGTGAGACATGTCTTCATTAACCGCTTAATCTAGCACCCCGAAAAGTAGATTTCCAGCAAGTTCCAGGAGGCGGATTTCTAGCACACCCCACCCACCACAACTCTACCATCCAATTACTCAGGACTGTGCCCGTCCCGCCTCCCCACCAATGTGGTCTGGATCTCAGCCCTGAGGGGCGGGGGGATCCTTCCTTAGGGATCATAGCTACTCTTTACATCTGCTATTCTTATATTCTTTAGAGTTCTCTTTACTTCTTGTTAGCCAGTCCTTAGTTCTTCTGATCCTGTGTTACAATAATTCTTTATTTGCTTAATTTTTGTGTGGTTTATGTCTCCTGATTGGATCCTGACAGATACAGGATTGGTACAAGCAGTGGTACCAGGTTTGGTCATGGCTTTGGCTTTGAGTACAGTGCTGAGCTCCTTGTCAATGGAAAATGGGATGCTGGTAATTTATCACATGAAGTGAGGTTGCAATTAATCAAGCTATTGTTTATTGTGATGAAATGCCAACTGAAGCACATACCTTGGAGACTAAGTGGCTGCTGCACTTGACAGTTACAACAGTAATGATGACTTTGAAGACTGTGGTATGAGACGGATTCTTGTGAGTGTACTTAAGCACTTACAGAGAGAAGAACCACAAGCTCAAGTCTTTAACTCTCAGCTTAAGTCATGGTTTAAGAACCTGAGATTGCCATGATAGCCCTCTTATTCTTATACAAGCATCTCTTATTTCTTGTATCAACAGGGCTAATATTGTTGAAAATCAAGCACAAATTTAAGTATGTGGGTTGTTGAATTACAGCAAGAGTTGAGCTCACAGTCTCACCACGTTTCTCATGTGAAAGTTAGGGCATAAATTGGTAAAGAATGGGATTCTAAAACTTGGAATGGGAACGTATGTTTGAATCCAGATGAAAGTGACGATTTCTCACGGAAGCTGAGAAGCCAAAGGGGTGGATTATCCAGTTATTAATTTATTGCTTCTCAGATCCAAGTCCATCCTTCATTGCCTGCTCTGCAAAAATAAAGATGGGTCCTTTAAATATGTTTTCTATGCCAGCTAGTATGATGTCCAGCTTTGTCAGCAGAGGTACTGAGGAGACATTGCAAGAGGAAGAAGTTTTCCTTCCTGCTTCTGATGTGCTCCTGTTGGCAGACTCCTGTGATGTGAGCAGCTTCTCCAGTACCCAGCTCTTGCTTCACAGGTAGCTTCCTTATCCTGGATGCTGTTTCCACTCAGTGATTCAGTTGACCCGAGAGTCAGTTGACATTTCAGTTTCCCCTGCTGTCCCATATGTTGACTACCAGGTCAAGTGGATTCTGTCTGCTGAATATTTCTCATCCCTCCTTCCCTCTGCCCCCCACCCCTACCCCCTCTCCATGCCCACTCCCACTGCTTCTGTTCAAGCCTTGCTTGCAGGGTTTGAGTAGCTCCTAGCCTACAGCCTCTGCCTGTATTTTCACCTCTATTAATTCACTCTCCACACTTCAGACAGAGTGATTTTACTAAAATAAGATCGGATCCTGTTGTTCCCTAGCTTAAGTTCTTCAGATGGGTTCCTGGTGCTTATAACAGTTGTCTCCAAACTTTGTTCCTACATCGCATCAGTGAAACGTTTTTGAGCATGCAACCACAGTCTGTGTACATTAAGTTATATATATATGTTCTGCTCTACTTAAAATTATGAATATGGGGGGAAGGATAAATTGGGAATTTGGGATTAACAGATAGACACTACTATATATGAAATAGATAAACAACAAGGACCTATTGTAGAGCACAGGGAACTGTATTCAATATCTTGGAATAACCTGTAATGGAAAGGAATCCAAAAGAGAGTATATATATATATATATATATATATATATATATATATATATACACACACACACACACACACACGGTTTTATATATATGTATATATATGACTAAATCGCTTTGCTATACACCTGAAACATTGTAAATCAACTATAATTCAATAAAAAATTTAAAAATACATTCCAGTGGGTAAAAATTATGAATATAATAAAATATATACAAAAAAGGAATGAAAATGTGCAAAGTAAAAATAAATATGAATAGAAGTTCTGGTATTTTCTTTCCACACTCAATAGTTATTTTTGGAATCTCCTGGGGGAGTATTTGCCCATTTTGAATACCACTTATTAATTGGACAAATGAACTGCTTAGCTTGGCATCGAAGCCTACATGATATCTTTTATTTGACAATAAAACTTGGCTTAGGGACTTTCCTGGTGGTCCAGTGGTTAAGACTTCGCCTTCCAATTCAGCGGGTGTGGGTTCAATCCCTGGTCAGGGAGCTAAGAGCCCACATGCCTCAGGGCCAAAAAAACAAAACATAAAACAGAGGCAATATTGTAACAAATTCAATAAAGACTTTAAAAATGGTCCACATCAAAACAAACAAACAAACAAAAACTTGGCTTAAAAACTGCCTCTCTAGGGGATATATGTATACGTATAGCTGATTCCCTTTGCTGTACAGTATGAACTAACACAATATTGTGAAGCAACTATATTCCAATAAAATTTTTTTAAAAAACCACCTCTTACCTGTGCTACCTTCTCTTACTTTTCCAGCTGAAGTTGGAGACTTCTGCCCAAGATCCTGTGGCCCCTTTTTTCATATTTTTACCATAGCATTTTCATTAGTGGCAACTCCAGAATCTCCACCTCAGAAGACATAGAGGCAGAAATCTGGTTGGGGTAGTTGGGTTTGGAGGGAGCTTCAGCTACCTGATTTGTCTTACTACTAAACACACACTTTTTGCTTAGACTGTAGGGACTTTTTGGCTGTGCCACCCAGGCCCACGGCAGTGAGAGTGCCAAGTCCTAACCACTGGACCACCAGGGAGCTCCCATTTAGGGACTTCTTTGGCGTGACTTTAGTGGAGGTGTTGAAGGTGATGAGGCTACTGAAGTACCCTGGCACCCAGCCCTTGGCACACCTGAGTTTGGTGCGAGGCTGTCAGGGTCTGTTTATAGGGGACTCAACAGGAGAAAAGAGCACCAAGGCACACATGTCTGGTTCAAGAGTGATGGGCCAGGATCAAGGGAAAGTGGTTCTGAGTTGCCTTCTCAGTCTGTTCCTCTCATCATCTTCCAGCCCACAGCCCAGAGAGAAATGCTGTTAGAGAGGCAGATGGGGCCAGAAGCTGCAGGGTCTCCCAGGCCATGGTGAGCCATTCAGGGTGTGTGGTGGGACCCCACTGTAGGGTTTGGAGCCAGGGAATTATATGGCTTGATTCATGTTTTACATCCACTACTCTCTGTCTTGTGGAAACAAGATTGTAGAGGGACACGTGGAAGTAGGGTCAGATTTGTGTGGGTCCTGTGGCAGCGATGTGACCTCAAGTGGACCATGGCCCTGGTAGTCATTGCTACGTGGGGCTCTCACGATGCTGGGAGACATGATTACGAGCATGCCACATCAGAGGAAGATCCAGTGGGGTAGCCTAGAACACGTGTCATACACACCCTGGGCAACTCAAGATTTTATGAGTAGGAGTTTCCAGAGAGCAAGCTGGGTAGGACCAAAACCATGACATTCTCTTACAACTATGATGGTGGACTCATTTTTCACCTCCAGGCTCGTGTTAGCATGGCCTGGGAAACGTGGGTGACACTTTTATTGCCATTTGCTTTTCATGTATCATTAAGAATTTTTGATCCATATAGTGTGACTATATATAAATGTTCATTACGAAAGAGATATTTGAATACCCAGAAATTGATAAGTTTCCTCAGCTTTTGAAACAACCCTTGTAACAAACACTAAAGAAGTACAAAGTATCATTGTTGATGAAAGTGGACAGAGGTGACGAGTCAATAGTACTTTGTACTTCAACCACCTTCCAGCAGAGCATCTCAAAGGGCTGGATATATATCTGAACATCACACCCTTTCACAGAGGTCAGGAGGCTCTGTGACAATGACTTCTCTTAAGACCTAAGTATGACCCTTGTCAGGGTGAAGTCACCAGCTATTTCCCCAATCATAGAGTTATTGAATAACAGCTTTGTTCAGGATATGAGTATTGCATTTGGCTTGTCATAACAGTTTCCTGGCTTGGGCAGGTGGAGTATTGCAGAAGTGTGTGTGTGCGAACACTCACGTGCACACGGTGGGGGTGGAGGTGGTGGTTGAACTTGATAAAACCAGGAGGAGGCAACCTGCTAAGCGGAACATCGGCTTTGGCTTTGGGAAAAGTTCTGACTCTGCCCTTCCTAGCTATGTGACTCTAGAAAATTAACAAATACCTGTGGGCCTCAGTTTCCTCTTTCGGAAAATGAAGATGATAATTCCTCCCTTGATGAGTTAGTTATATGTGGATTAGATGATACAATATGTGCAAAATATCTAATACATAATAGGGGTTGACTAAATATTTCCTGTAGCACATTCTTAATGACTGCTTAATTTAAGAATTTTTAGAACAACTATTGTTTTTGTAAAAATAATTTGAGATTATGTAAAATTCAAGTCATATACAAAAGCACGAAGAAGAAAGTAACAAATCATGAAATTTCCTACCACCAGGAAATATCTTTTTAACACTAGGTGATAATCATTTCATACCTCTTTCTGTGGTATGAAATAGATAGTTTAATAGGTAGTTGGATAAATGAATGGATTAAAAATAACATACATATTATGTATGTATTTTAGTTGAAATACAAATGTGAACTTTAATTTTCCTTGGGAGCTAATGAAAATAAGATGAAAGATTTTCTGAACTTCAGAGAAATGCTTATGTACAAGTGATATTTGTTTCTTTGAGATTCATTAAGGTTGTGAAAAAAGGATCATAAAAAATATATATATATTTTTAAAGGGACACAGCACATTTATTTTATTTTCTTATTTATTTATTTTTGTTGCGATACGCGGGCTTCTCACTGTTGTGGCCTCTCCCGTTGCGGAGCACAGGCTCCGGACGCTCAGGCTCAGCGGCCATGGCTCACGGGCCCAGCCGCTCCGCGGCGTATGGGATCTTCCCGGACCGGGACACGAACCCGCGTCCCCTGCGTTGGCAGGCGGACTCTCAACCACTGTGCCACCAGGGAAGCCCATGATGATTCTTTTTAAACTGCAGTGTCCGTTTTAGCTCATATTTATTTCCCAAATTGGTACATGTTTGAGAGTTTCTGCTTAAAGCTTTTATACTTGGGATGACATCATTTTGGATGGAATATTGTTGATTCATTTTTTTTTCCAGCCCTTCCTTTGAGCTGGTAGAGGCTATGGAAAGTTCTGAGGTTAGCTGAAGTTTCTTCTCAGATGTAGGTCATGCTTTCCTGCCCGAAGTCCTGTGGAATGCTTTCTCTTTCCTTGAAGTTCAATAGCTTAGCCAGGATTTTCTCTGGGCCAGTCACTCTATTAATTTTTCAAGGTATTTGATGAGCCCTTCGACTGCTGATTACCTCCTTCTATATCTCTGCATACTTTTCCTGTTTCCTTTTTTAGGTTCTCTGCCTCTGAGTCATCAATTACAACCAAGTGTTGGATCGTCTCTTTCTAATTTCCACAATTATGATTTTTTCCAGGTGCTTTTACCTATTTCTTTTCTCCTGTGAATTCACTATGATTATCTCAACCACATCCTTCGTTAATCTGATTTTTGATCATGTTGGTTCTCTTCCTTGTGTCTAATTGATTAGATTTTCATGGTGGTGTTTTGGTCCTCTCTTTGCTTCCTTTTTTTTTTTTTTTTTTTTTTTGCCACTTGTGGGATCTTAGTTCCCCGACCAGGGGTCGAACCTGGGCCCTTGGCAGTGAGAGTGCAGAGTCCCAGCCACTGGACCACCAGGGAATTCCCTCTCTTTGCTTCCGTAGTTCTATAATTTCCCTTTTCATCTCATACTGGGGTGCTATTTTCTTGTCCTTGTGCTCTTATTTCCTGATTCATCTATAGTGCAAAGCACTTGTAGGGGCATTTTCTTCCAAACAGCGTTCTAAATCCTGCAGCATCTCTAGGACTGGTCCTTTTCCCTTCTCTGCCTACATCCTCTGGCTAGGTGATCTCTTCTATCCTATGATTGAATGCCATGTAGATGCTTATGACTGGCAAAGTTATACCTTTAGCCCACACCTATCTCTTGAACTCAAATTAAAATTCAGCTGATTTCTTGACATCTCCACTTGCAAAGCTAATATGCATCTCAAAATCCAAATGTCCTATACGAATGTCTTGGTTTTCTTCTCCCACCTCCCAGTCACTCTTCCTCCCTCAATCATCTCCATTAGAGTAAATGGCACCAATATTCACCCTGTTCCTCAAGCAAAAGGCCTCACAGACATCCTTCTCCTCACACCCTATGTCCAGTCCCCGACCAAGCCCTATTATGTCTACCTCCCAAGTGTGCCCTAGCATTCTGCACCTCTTTCATCTCCACCCCATCGTTATTTCCTGCTTGGATATTCCACTGACTCCTAACTGGTCTCCCTTCTTCCACCGTTGCCCCCCTATAATTTATTCTCCACTTAGGAACCAGGATGTGGTGGTTTAAAACGTGTTTGCAAATTCTTTGACGCATCTGTCATCAAGATGTGGAATCCAGTTCTCCTTCCCTTGAATATAGACTTAGTCACATGCTTCTAAGAATAGAATACCCATGCCTTCAAGGCTAGATCATAAAAGACGATATGGTTTCCACCTGCCGCTCTCTCCTGTGATGGTTGCTCTTGGGACCTGTTCCCCATTCCTTAATGGGGAAGAGGCCCAGGCCACGTGGAGAGGTTGCCTGTGTATGTTGCACTGGACAGCCCCAGCAGAGGTCCCAGCCAACAGCCCACTTTAACCACCAGATATCTGAGCAAGGAAACCCTGAGATGACTCCAGCCCAGCTGTTGTTTAAAGGCAACCACATAAGAGACCTTGATCAAGAACCACCTAGTTGAGTTTAGTCAGGCCCCAGAACTGTGAGAATGATAGTGAGTGTTGTGATTGTGATTTTACATCACTAAGCTTGGGGTGGTTTGTTACACAGCAATAGATAACTGATACACTGAGTGACTTTCAAATATAAATGATATTATGTGACTCCCCTACTTGACAGCATTGAATGTTTTAGAATTGAGTTTATTTTTTTATTTTTTTGGCCACACCACACAGCTTGCAGGATCTTAGTTCCCGACCAGGGATTGAACCCAAGCCCTCAGCAGTGAAAGCGCAGAGTCCTAACCATTGGACTGCCAGGGAATTCCCTCGAATTGAGTTTAAAGTAAAATCAAAACAAAATCCTAGCATGATCTGGCCCCACCTTCCATCTATCTCTTCCCTCTTGCTCATTGTACTCCAGCCCGGTAAGCACCAAGTGTTTCCTCATCTCAGGACCTTTGCACATGCTCTTCCCTGCATGAAATGGACTTCCCATACCTCTCACCATGGCTGGATCTTTCTCATCTTTCAGGCCTCAGCTCAAGCATCACCTCTGCAGAGGATTTCTCTCTCATTCTGTCTAAAGGAGGAACTCATCCTCCTTCTGGTCACACCACCCTGCTTAGTTCCCTCAGCGCAGATACCACACTCAAAAATTAGCTCATTATTTGTTTATTTAAAAAAATTGTATGTCCTTCCCCCCAAATTAGAACATAAGCTCCACATGGCAGGAGTCTCATCTTGTTCATTCTCAGAACCTAGTAATTGACACATAGGAGGCACACAATAAATGTCTTTAGAATGAACGCGTATCAAGGGAGGGAGATTTTGTGATTTACCTCCTTTATATGGAAATCCTAGCAAGCGTTGAAATTTTCCATTTGATGACATTTCCTAGTATTGAATCTGGACTAATTAAAAGAGAATAACCTTTTGTTGGTTGTCCTCACTTTTTTCATTTACTCATTCATTCGTTCATTCACCAAGCACAAGATTCCTTCTCCCAGAAGGTGGAGGTAAACAAACAATAAGTATTAAAGGTACAATGTAATATCAGGATGTGATACATATGTGAAGAAGAATGAAGCAGGGCAAGGGGATAGAGTGTGAGTATTTTAGGGGGACTGTTTTAGATGGAAAGACCTGTCTGAGGAGGTGACTGGAGCAAAGACCCAAATGAAGTGAGAAATGGAGCCGCAGGAAGATCTGAGAGTCCTCCTGCAAAGAGATGGATCAGCAGGTGCCACGACCCTGAGAAGGGTGTGTGCCTGGTGTGTTTGAGGAATAGCTGGGATGCCAGTATGGCCAAAGCAGGACAGAAGGGCAGGAGATGAGGTCACAGGGGTCACAGGGGCCAGTCAGGAAGGGTTTCTGAGACCCTAGTAAGATCTTTGGTCATTACTCTAAGAACTATGGGAGGCTGTTTGAAGGTTGTGAGCTTCAAAGTAACTGATCTTTGTTTAAAAGAACATTCCAGAAACTGGACAAGGAGGGGAGAGGGAGGAGGATAACTGGTGAGGAGCTCCTTTTCACTCCAGGCCAAGTTTTCAGCAGGGCCTCGGAGAAAACATGGCCCAGCCCCAGGTCCCCTCACCTTCAACCTCAGTGTCCGGGGAGGCCCAGTGGGTCCAGACTGTGGAGGCTTCTCGGGAAACTGCGGGCTCCTTGAAATCAACATGTTAATTCATTCCTTCGATACTGGTGACAATGGTCTGTCTCTCCTCAGACACCTGCTCCATCCAATTGCAAACAGAGTGGAGTGTCTCTTAGCTCAAGAGCATGTGTTGCTCAAACAGAAATCATTGTTACAGGCTGCCTCCCAGTTGGTGTGGCTTAGTTATGAGTCAAAACAGCCTTTCGGCAGCAGTGGGCTTCTAAAGAACAAAAGTTCCCCAATAGCTCTTTTCCCAAGTTTGAAAATGACACCCACACTTTGAGAGGGACAAAGACATAGGGAAGAGATTGGCCAAGAAACCAACCAGGCTTGCCTGGATCAACACAGTGTCCTTTAAAATTGGTTTTACTTCCACTATTGTCTCTGAACTTTTTTTTCAGTTTCTCTGAATTTAAAATTTCCCAAATGGTTTTTGAGTTGTTTTCCTTCTCAGTGAATTCGAACCTTGAGTATCCATTTTGTCTTTGAACAAAGGTGATACTTTACACTTGGGAAACTGTTTTTAAATGAGTGGATTATAGAAAGGAATGGACAAACTGGCGGCCAGGTGGAGGAGGTGTCACCGTGGCTTGTGTCCCTCTGCCCCTTGCACACCTCCTCCATCCCCTGTTCTCCCAGCATGCTTGTTAAGTGGCACAGGGTGCAGAAGGAGGGATTACCAAATGGAACACCACCCAAAAGGCATAATTCTTGGCTTCATGGAGTTCAGTTACTTTTATCTAATTTTTTTACTTATAAGATTCATTAAATGTGCACTGTCTGAGGACTTCTGAATATCTACACCAAATGTTAAACACAATGATGTTATTGGGTTCTTAAAACAAGCTTCATTTTGTAACCGTGAAGACAGGCAATCAGGGCGGGTGAGATGTCTGTCATGGGGCTGGAGACACGCGGCCCTCTGCAGGCTCTTGGTCAGAGTGTATTGATGGCTGAGTGATGGTACGTATTCTCCCAGCTTTATCTGCCAGCTCAGTGACTGTCACTGCCATGTGTCATAACAGGCCATCTCACCCGGGCACCTGGGAGCCTTCTTGAGTTCTCCCTTCACCCATGCCACCAGATCCACTTGCTCTCCAGGTCCCATTTGGTTGTATCTCTGGACCATCTCTCTTGTCTGCCTCTTCCTCTCCGTCATCCCCACCATCATACTTTCAATCTAGCGATAATCATTTCTGGCCCAGAGCAGTGCAATAGTTCCTAGTTGGAGTCTTTTAAACTCCCTCTTTTAATCAGTGATAGAACTCTCTACAAAACAGCTAAATGTAGACACTTCCTAGTATAACGACACATTGCCTTTTAAATGATCCAGGTACCATGTCTGTGTGTCTAAAATGTTTAAGCATTCTAATTACCATATGATCCAAAAGAGGATACAGTTGTACCCCCCAAACACATCAAGTTGTATGCATTAAATATGTACAGCTTTCTATATGTCAGTCGTACCTCAATAAAGTGGTGGGGGGAATACAACTTTAAAGAAATGAAATATGTAGGCACTTTTCTCAAACTTTAATCGTTAACTTACTTCGACTGTGATCTCACTAGGCCAGAATGAAAATGATCCTTTGTAACTCATTGGATTTTCTTAGACCCAAAATCTCTTGCTAATGTGTTTTACTCTCTCTCCAAGTGGAAAGTCATTTTCCATTTCCACTTTAAGTTGCTCCATGGCATATTTAGTTAAGCTTCATTCTGGTTCACCAGAACAAAGGCATCCCTGGCTGCCCTGGAGTGAATGCTTCCATTGTCTGAGTTTATTGTGTCCAATTTCCACGGGGAAAATTCCAGAGGTGGTAGGGGAGCAGATTGTACTAGCTCACAGCTTTCCTCCCTAACTAAATACTTGAGGAACAAGCATGGATTGAGAAATAGGAGAGAGAAGTCAAAATCGGGCTTGGAATCCTTTCTGGAGGTAAATACAGAATTGGAGGGGAGAGTAGTGAAGCAAGGGCTTAGACCTGCCTCGAATTTTCTGGGGATTTCCCCACTTCTCCTTCATACTCTCCTTCTCTTTCTAACTTCCTCCCCTGTCTTTCTCTCCCCTTTTTTTTTGGTATTCTGGGAACCTTAGGGAATAAATATTAATCTTATTTCCATGGGCTATATATATATATTTTTTTTTTCTTTGCGGTATGCGGGCATCTCACTGTTGTGGCCTCTCCCATTGTGGATCACAGGCTCCGGATGCGCAGGCTCAGCGACCATGGCTCACGGGCCCAGCAGCTCCACGGCATGTGGGATCTTCCCGGACCGGGGCACGAACCCGTGTCCCCTGCATCGGCAGGCGGACTCTCAACCAGTGCGCCACCAGGGAAGCCCTCCATGGGCAATATTTTAATGGAGGAGAGTCCAGTAAACACTATGTCTGATAAAAAATAACCCACTCAACTCTTGAAATGTCCCCCTCTTCACCCTCCATTTTCTCCTTTCCTGATCTCTTAGCATCAGATTTCACTGAACACCTCTGGATACAACCGTCTTCCTTCCACTCTTTGGTCTTTTCAACGTGTTGTCTTGCATTCCGTGTTTTTTCAATCTTGTATCTAGAGCTAAAAGTTAGGTTTCATTTGGGCTGAGGGAAAACATATAGAAAAGCAGACAAATTATTTCAACCTTCAGTAACACTAGCTTCAAAATTCTTTGAGGGTTTACCCCCTTTCCCGTCTGTTCCCTGTGTGGTGGCCACTGAAGTCTTCTAGAATAGTAACACTTAATGCTCTCCTCTGGTTGACTATGTTTCTTTTACTTCAAGAGGAAAGTAACTTTAACCCCTCTTTTTTTTTTTTTTTTAAGGGAATGAGCTCGTTTCAGAGAGAAGTGCAAGGAAAAGCACAGGGTGACACAATACCCGAAGGAGAGGCCTACAACAGGGTGCATGGGATCTAGCACACGTGAGGAATCACACTCCAAGCAGAGAAAGGACAGGAGGAGAAAAGACCCTGTACTAGGGAGGCGTCTGGCCACAACCTTGCCTGCTCTTGGCCTTGGCTTCTCCCTGGGGGTTCTTCCAGGCCCACAACTGTCCCCACTGACCCTCAGCCAGATCTGGACCAGCACTGTCCTCTTTCACTGCTGTGCACCAGTACCGTGTGTGCCTGGGGCTGACCTTGACTTCACCCTGGAGTTGGGGGGCACCCTGGAGGCCCCCTAGGGATGTCACTTGGCATGGCCACCCAGCTCAGAGCACTCAGTTAGGACTGGCAGGTGCCTCCTGGGTTGGACCCCCAGGGACCTGCTGGCTGTGGTGCTGGGCAGTCATTCTGGATGGCCCAGTCCTCACTGCCCTCTCCAGCCATCAGAGGGATCAGGACAGGACCTCACAATCCCTGAGGCTTGTCTGGCCACTTTTACCCCTCCTCGATGGGCCTAGTCTCTACTCACCTAACTAAGAACAACAAATGTGTTTTCAGGCCTCTGTGGAGAGAGTTGGGAGCGGGCCGAACTGTCGCAGCCTTTGCCCTCCATTGCAGAGTGGAGAGCCTCTTGGTGCAGCAGCTGGCGCTGCTCAGGGGTTTGCACAAACACAAGGTTGAGAAATCCTGCTTGCTGGAGGGTGTGTGAGAGGCAAAGGGAACTGGTTGTCCCTGTAGGAGGAGACACTACTGTGTTGGCTTCAGCTGTTCCTCGTTGGACCCCTTGTGGGAATGGTTGACCTAAGTGTCCCTCTTCTCTGTCTACTTGGTGAGTAATTTAGCCTCTGTGGAACCTGATTTCCTCATCTTTGAAATTAAGGATAAGACCACATGTTCCTCAAGATCCTTTTCATCTTGGCCATTCTATGAGTTAATTAGCTGATTGGTTTTCCGATAAGCACACCCCCCAAAACAGTGCTGTGGTCGTGAAGGTAGATATTAATGTATTCCTGTAATCTTGGATTCATCCAAAATGAGGAGGAAGTACTTGAAGGAAGGGACCTTCCACCCCTCCTTCCTCCTTTCCTTCCTTTTTTCCTTCCTTCTTGGCTTCATTGCTTTTTGATAACCTTAATTACCTTCTACAATCTTATGTCTTTTGACACTAAAGTTGACGTTTATGAACAGCCGTTTGAGCTAGGTCTTGTGGATAAGTGAGGGTCAAACACGATGCCATAACTTTGGCTACGACAGTTTCCCAGAGAGCGTGCTGTAAACTCTGAAATGCTGTCTGCCAGTCACTGAGTCACAGTTCAGACATCTTTGCCAAATTCAGAATTACACATGAAAAATATCCTGCGTGTGAAAGGGGTAAAGCACAAGGGCCTTCCCTTTCTTTTGATCCATTTATTTTCTTTGTTCTGGAATTTTTAACTGCTGATGTTGATGACTGGTTTGGTTGTACTAGACACTCCCACTGCTGCTTTCTTTAACACTTGCTGATTTGTCCAGCTCCTTTGAGAGATCTTTGGTGTTTTATATGTCAAAATACGTGGACTAATAATTGCAGAAACATTCTACATATTCCAGGTTACTTTAAAAATTAGACCAAATCTTTATTTGTAATTTACCTTTCAGCTTTTGCGAAAGCAGCTAGCCATCATTTAAAGAGAATAGAATCTTCTGACCTTTCCACCATTTTCGCAGGTTGTAAGGTGCCTGCACGGGCATGGGTGAACATCATAGGCAGATGGTTTCTCGTCCAGTATGACCAGGAGACCATTTCTAACCATGTCATTGTGCAGATGTAGAACGAGAAGCCGCTTGTCAGGGAGCTATATTGGGAATTCAGGCATCACGTGGGTGGCGGGATTTACAGGGCCTTTTCTTCTCAACCAGAAAATTCTGCATTTCCATGATTCTAGCCCCTTCCCTACCTTCTATACACCATCTGTAGGCAGCTTCTGACATGACTCCCAATAATCCTGCCTCTTGGTATTCACTCCCTTGTGTAATAGCTTCCTCTTAAGTGTGGGTTGGACCTGATTCCTGGATTCTAAGGAATAGAATACACAAAGATGATCGGATGTCACTTCCATGATTAGGTTACTTGCAAAAGACTGGGACTTCCATCTCACTACCACTTTCTTTTAGCTGGCACTCTCTCTTGCTCTCTCTGCTCGCTTACCCTGATGAAGCAAGTTGCTACCTGGGGAGGCTCAGATAGTAAGGAACTGAGGTTGATCTCTGGGCAACAGTCATCAAGGAACTAAGGCTCCCAGTCCAACAACCAGTGAGGAACTGAATCTTGCCAAAACCATGTGAGGAAGCTTTGAAGCAGCCCCTTCTCCAGTCAAACCTTCAGATAAGACTGCAGCCTTGGCTGAAAGCTTGACACAGCCTTGTGAGAAACCCTGAGACAGAGGACACAGCTAAGCTGTGGATTCCTGGGAACCTAGATTCCTGACTGAGAGAAACTGTGAGAGAATGCCTATTGTTGTTTTATTTTTATTTATTTATTTGGCTGCACCACGAGGCATGTGGGATCTTAGTTCTCCAACAAAGGATCGAACCCACGCCCTCTGCAGTGGAAGCACAGAGTCTTAACCACTGGACTGCCAGGGAAGTTCCAATAACTATTGTTGTTTTAAGCCACTAAAGGTTTAAGGTTTGGGGGTAATTTGTTATGCAGCAGTAAATAACCAATACATCATTCAAGACTGTCAAAAACCGTCACTCTCTTAACATTGTTTTATTGACCAGAACTCCTTTTAGTGTATCAAGTGTTTTGCTTTTAGATTGAATTTGACTGAAATTTGCTATCAAAGGGGTTGGACTCAGTCATCTAGAAAGTTCCTTTCAGCTGTAATTTTCAGAGACACATTCTTTGCTCCAAAAACCAAGCATTCATTTTTTCATCCTCATGAAATAAGAAGGCTTAAGTGGCCACAGTTGCTGGTACAGGATTCACTGGCCAGCTGTGCAGAGGGCTGCTCGTGTGAGCGGATTCAGGGGCAGGGAGTGCAGTTGTGACCCCTACAAGCTCCTTTGCAGTAGCTCCTTTACAGAACAAACTGTACTTTAGCAGTTCTGTTCCTGAACTGAACTGTCACGTAGCATTTTTTAAAATTAATTAATTAATTTTTGGCTGCGTTGGGTCTTTGTTGCTGCGTGCAGGCTGTCTCTAGTTGCGGCGAGCAGGGGCTACTCTTCATTGCAGTGTGTGGGCTTCTCACTGTGGTGGATTCTCTTTGTTGTGGAGCACTGGCTCTAGGCACACAGGCTTCAGTAGTTGTAGCTCATGGGCTCAGTAGTTGTGGTGCACGGACTTAGTTGCTCCAGGCACGTGGGATCTTCTCGGACCAGGGCTTGAACCCATGTCCTCTGCATTGGCAGGCGGATTCTTATCCACTGCACCACGAGGGAAGTCCCGTAGCCTTGTTAAAGATACTTCTGTGACTCCTTTTTTCTTTCTTCTTCGAGAACAGGTGCCTGAGTCCTCACTTGTCTTGTTCCTTTGAGGACATTGAGGCAAAGAGAGGTTAAGTGACCCACTCCTGGACAGATCCTGGATTCCTCCCTGCCTATGGCTGGGCATCCCAACCCTGAAGTATCTTCATTGAGAAATGAACTCTAGGCTTCCCTGAGGATGGTGATGATGCTGCCAGCACACCCTGAATCATCTGACTTGGACATTTCATGCTGCTACCTAAATTCTCTAGAGTTGTATGAAAGTGATATCGTCAGCTTTAACCTATTTTCCCTCTCTCTTTTTCTATTTTCCCTATTTTCTGCCCCTTTCTCCCTCTCTTTATACCACCTTCCTGTGTCATCTGCTACGGGTAAAGACAAACAAACATTGTTTGTTTTAAAAAAACCTAAGTTCATACATACATATATATATATATATCAGTTAAAAATTTAGGGACTTCCCTGGTGGCGCAGTGGTTAAGAATCCGCCTACTAATGCAGAGGTCACAAGTTCGAGCCCTGGTCTGGGAAGATCCCACATACCATGGAGCAACTAAGCCCTTGAGCCACAACTACTGAGCCCATGTGTCACAACTACTGAAGTCCACACGCCTAGAGCCCGTGCTCTGCAACAAGAGAAGTCACCGCAATGAGAAGCCCGCACACTGCAATGAAGAGTAGCCCCAGCTCGACTCAACTAGAGAATGCCCGCATGTAGCAACAAAGACCCAACGCAGCCAAAAATAAATAAATAATTTTTTAAAAATGTAAACAAACAACGAATTTCAGAATTCTTTCTTTCTCAACCCCAGACATTCTAACAAGCCTTGATGGCCCCTATTTTGAGGTTACGTACTGTGGCCAGGACCTGGGCAATGGGCCTCCTGGTGGCCCGTGGAGGTTGTTGTGGACTAACAGGTTTCCTAGGGCCTGTCTCAGCCTGTGGGTAAATAGAAGGTCACGTCAATAGTTGTGAACATCCCAAATGCCTCTGGGTCTTAGCCTCACCTGCTGTCATAGGATCTTCCTCCTGCCTCCTCCTGCCCTTGGAGGGAGTCTTCTAGTGTGTCTTATTGGTACTCCTGAGAACTGGCAGGTTTGTTACCCCAGGGCATCACCATGTTCATTCCCCCTGCTCTGGCCTCCTTGGTTAATGCCCACAGCCCCTTGGCAGGCCTTACGTCTTCTGAGCCAGGGCATTCTCATAGCGCTGGTGTCCCTGCTGAGGGCACTGTGCTCTGAAGCTTCTGAAGTTAAAAAATGCTAAAAGTTCCAGTACTGGTCGAGGCACTATGGGCAAGCATCACAATCAACTCTGACTAATTTAAAAAGAACAGAAATTTATTAAAAAGATATTGGACAGTTTGCAAAATTGCTGGATGGTCAGGGAAAACATGATGGGAAGCTCTATAGGCAGCAAGAAGGGCCCAGGTCCTGTCTGAGGGCTGCTCTGGTGAAGACACCCCTCCCTGATGCCCTAGCTGGACACCTGGCCTGCCCCCCCACTGGCACCAGAGCCCTGTCACTGTCACCTCCAGAAACTAATGCTGCCGTTGCATCTACCGTCCCTGACACAAGGCCTGTGGGTCTCCCCACACCCTCCTCTGTGGAAGTATTGGGCTACCTGCCAGAGTTTGGGATTGTGGCAATAATTACACTGAGGCAGTGACAGCAGTGGATTGCAGCCAGTCCTGTGCGGTCCACTCATTGGCATCTCTGAGAAGTTATGGGAACCAGTGGCTGCAGGGTCTTGGCCCAGCCAGCAGGGACACTAGCCATGGTGGAAGATTTACAGACAGTGACAGTGATTAGGGAAATAGAGGCCAGAGGCAGTGGTGTACTTGAACTCAGGCACTTCTGAGGACCTAGGAGGGCCATGACTGCATAGTCCTGGTTCAGTGAGCAATGGAAATATTGATGATAGTACCAGTGATAATAATAGCTAGTGTTTATGCAGCATGCCAGATACTATTCTAAGTGCTTTCCATGTATTTATTCACTTAGTCCTCACTACAACACTATAAGGTAGATACTACTATTATCCTTCTTTCACAGATGAGAAAGTTAGGCTTGGATAGAGGTTGTTATGTTGCAGATTGAGATTTCCAAAGATTTCCAAAGCTGCCACGGTATTGCCTAACCCACATGTTATTCTGCAATGTGCCCTTGATCCTCCTACCTGAGCGATGATCCACCGTCCTGAGCGATGGTGTTTATTCCCCTCTGCTTGAATCTGGGAAGGCTTCTGACTCTCCTGTAACCTACAGAATGCAGCAGAAATGGGGCAGTGTGACTTCCAAGGCTAGGTCAGAAAAGGAGATGCCCTTTTCAACTTGTTTACTGGAACACTTATCCTGAAGCCCTGAGCTGCCATGGAAGGAGTGGCCTGAGGAAGCCATGCTGTGAGGAAGCTCAAACTAACCCACTTGGTATGACCACATAGAGAGGTCCTGAAACTACATGAAGAGGGAGAGTGAGAGATACCCAGCCAGCCCTTGCTTCTCCTTCCCCCTACTGCCCCAGTTCTAACCCCTGTCTGATTTCAACCATATGGGGAGATGCTGCACCAACCAAGCCCTTCTTAAACTCCCAACCCACAGAAACCTTGAGAAATAACAAAACGGTTGTTGCTGTTTTAAGCCACTAAGTTTTGGGATAATTCGTGAGGCAGCAATAGATAAGCAACAGTAACTTGCCCCCCTTGTTAAGTAATGGAGCTGAGATTTGAACCGTCAGTGTGGCAAATAAAAAGACAACACACGCATACCTGAAGACACTTTTTTTGAGATCTCCAGATAAACCTGGGAGGAGAACTGATTATTGCACAATCATCTGGTGTTCAAAATTCACAAACCTCAGTTACAATTTTTATGTAATCTTGTTTATTTGCACACAGTGATGAGGTCTGGGAAATTCAAATTACACAGCAACGTCAGACTTTTTCTTTTAAAAAATATGTCTGGCTTCTCTCTAACGTGTGAATGACCAGTGTTGAAAGTCCTTCTCAAAGACTCGCCCTGGAGGGGAGGGGCTGGTTGAAAAATGTAGATTGTTGAGTGCCCCCCAGATCTCTGAATCAGAATCTCTTGGTGGTAGGACCAGGAATCTGAATTTTTAACAACTCTTTTGGTGATTTTTGAGCACATTAGAATTTGAAAACAGCCGCTCTAGGGCCAACATCATGTAACCTGGAGAATATTCAAGATAGGGGTACTAATTAGCCTCCCCAGGAAAGCCATGCGCTCATTAACCTTCCAGTCAATATTACTGCCAGAATTTGTCTGATTGTAAGGATCACCTAGAGGATTTGACAAAAGTACACATTCCCAGGTCTCTCCTCTGCTGGGAATCAGGGAAGAAGCAAAGCCCAGGAATGTGCACTTTAAATTAGTTGTTAAGGGAATTCCCTGGCTGTCCAGTGTTTAGAACTCTGTGATTTCGCTCCTGAGGGTGCGGGTTCAATCCCTGGTGGGGGAACTAAGATCCCATAAGCCGTGCAGTGTGGCCAAAAAAAAAAAAAAAAAAAAGTTAAATGTTCTTCTAAGTAACTACACAAATTTATGTGTTTCATGGAGTTATTGAAATACAGATCAGTTAAATTTTGGATAGCATTTACCCAATATGATAATTTTAGTTTTCAAATAGCAGTTTAGCCCATCACCTAGTCTATTATTTTTATTTTACCTTTCTTGTACTTCTCTTTCTTTTTCATGGAGTCAATAATTGTCTTTTTTAAGCCATCACTTCTGGAAGAATTAAATTTCACTGAATGCTTCATTTTTCTTTTACCCATAGAGACAAGGATTAAGATTACGATAATTAGCATTTATTGGGCACTTACTGTGTGCCAGCCACCATGCATTTAATCCTCCTCAGACACTTTGAGACAGGTACTATTGCTATCTCCTTGGCCAAAAGATTGCTAGAAGAAGCCTTGTTCCTAACACACAAGCCTTCTAAAAAATATTTTCTATACCAGCAAGAAAGGATTGCCAACTAAATTATGAGAGAAGGTAAAGCCTTTTGTTAACGATTTTTGAATAATTTATTCTTGGGCTTCCTCTGAATTGTTGAGGAGTTCACAGAGTATCTTGGAAAGCTTCTAATTAGGAAGTTTTAAAATAAACAAAGGATAAACATTCATAGGAGTTATATTTGAAGGCTTTTTGTGGTTTTTTTTTTTTTTTTGGTGTGTTAGTTTCTGCTTTATAACAAAGTGAATCAATTATACATATACATGTTTTTAACACCTGATCCTGAAACCGAGCAAAGGGCTTATGTGCCTGCGGTGCAGAAAGCCATACTGCCAGCAGAAGTTAACAGCAAAGTACGGAATTACTGCAATTACAGGGCACCAAACAAGGGAGTGGGAGACAAGCCTCAGATCCACTCCATCCTGGGCTTTGAGTTTGGGGATTTTTTAAAGGGGAAGAACAAAAAGGCTGAGATTAATCATCATCTTGTGACATTTCTGTGACATTTTAAAAATTGAAGTACGTATATTTGATTGACAATATTGTGTTAGTTTTAGGTGTACAGCAAAGCGATTCAGTTATATATATATATTTTTCATATTATTTTCTGTTATAGGTTATTACAAGATATTGAATATAGTTCCCTGTGCTATACAGTAAATCCTTGTTACTTATCTATTTTATATATAGTAGTTTATATCTCTTAATCCCATACTCCTAATTTATCCCTCCCTCCCTCCCTTTCCCCTTTGGAAACCATACGTTTGTTTTCTATTTCTGTGAGTCTGTTTCTTTTTGTATATAGATTCATTTGTATTATTTTTTAGATTCCACATAGAAGTGATATCATATAATATTTGTCTTTGTCTGACTTACTTCACTTAGTATGACATTCTCTGTCTATCACATTGCTGCAAATGGCAGTGTTTCATTATTTTTATGCCTGAATCATATTCCTGTGTGTGTGTGTGTGTGTATCACATCTTAAACCAATCATCTGTTGATGGGCACTTGGGTTGTTTCCATGTCTTGGCTGTAGTAAATAGTGCTGCTATGAACATTGGTGTGCATGTATCTTTTCGAATTAGAGTTTTCATTGTTTCTGGATATATGCCCAGGAGTGGGATTGCTGGATCATATGGTAACTCTATTTTTAGTTTTTTAAGGAAACTCCATGCTGTTTTCCTTAGTGGCTACTCCAATTTTCTGTGACATTTCTCCCTTTTTCTTTCTTTCTTTCTTTCTTTCTTTCTTTCTTTCTTTCTCTCTCTCTCTCTTTCTTTCTCTTTTAAGAGAAGTAAGCCTTTATTTCCTTGTTTCACAAATAAACCTAGCTGAGTTGGTTGCTTTCTGTGACATTTCTTAATCATAGTTTTGGGAGTCAGGATGTATCTGATGTATGATTCGCTGGCCAGGTGGTCCATGGTTTGGGGCCTGTTAGCTCATCTTGCTGTGGAGAAACAACCTGGGTTTGTACATTAAGATGATATCTATAATAACAATTTTAGCACATTAACGATGTTACTGACAATAGCCATTCTTGTCATCTGACTCTGATGAGTGTTCAGTTAGCAGAGGATTGAGGTCAGAGGGGACAAGAAAGGGAATAAAGTTTTGGAGAGAGATTAATCATAGACTCCATAAGGGAACTCACTTTTAGGGGGGTTGGGTTTCACTCCCACTAGGAATTCAGCAACTTGGCAGGGGTTATTTATTGTCTTCCTTTAAACAGAAAGCACGCACATCGGTTAGCTCAAAAGTGTTCTCATCCTCATATAGTGTAAAAATATATGCAAGAAGAGATAGTGTGCTGTGCAGGGAGGGCCAGGTGCAGCTTGTATGTGGCTTCACTGCTGGCTGGAGTGTGGACCATGGACAAATTAACTCATCTCTTTATGGGTGGCATATGACCCTCCTCGGAGAATCTCAGAAATTCTTAGGGAGGGAACCCTGCAAAGTCAGGGCTTGCTACCGTCACGTAGATTGAGTATTTAAGGTGATAGACTGTGGGAGAAAAGAGAGACATTTAGGTTAACCAAGCAGGATGAAAAATGGTCTTGAAATAGCCATAAAGATCAGGGAGATGTCCCAACCTGTCTCCTGCTGGGACAATGGAGAAAACGTTGATTAGGACACAGCAGGTCTCTAGGGAGAGAGTAGAAGGAAAGAAGGGTATTTCAATTACTCTTACTTCATAATGTATAAACCCAAAACTTTAGAGGCTTAAAACAATAATCTTTTTTTTTCATGGTTCTGGGAGTTGACTGGGTTCCTCTAGGTGGTCTGCACTTGGGTCTCTGATACTGTTGCTGTGGCTGAGTCTGGAGTTATCTTAAAGGCTTCTGTAGTCCCATGTCTGGCGATTGATGTTGGCTGTCAGTTAAGACCTGCAGCTGTTGGCTCAGGGACCTAAGTGCAGCCTCTCCATGTGTCCTGGGGCTCCTCACAGCATGGTGGCTGGCTTCAACAAGCAAGCACCCCAAGAAGACCATGGAGGAATGGTTTATGATCTGACCTCAAAAGGCACAGAGCATCATTTCTGCCACAGTCAGACTCTCAGATTTAAGGGGAAGGAACATAGCCCCAAACTCTGGACGGGAGCAGGGCCAATATCACAGTGAAGAAGAGCACATAGGATGGGAGGTCTTATTGCTGCCATCTTGGAAAACGCAATCTGCTATAATACGGAAGAACAAAGAGCAGAGTATAGGTGTTTAAGATTTCAGAAATCTGGCCATTCAAAAGGATCACAAGGACAACTCCTGTGGGCAGCTGAAGTAGAATGGAAGCAAAGGTCATCAGAGTTGAGGAAGATATGGGACAATGAGTCAGGAGAGTGGCATGGCCATTCACAAGGACACGGACATCCTCAGGAAAGCAGAGGACTTGAGAGAGGTGTGCTGAAGGCGGAGAGGTCAAATTCTATTATAAAGGCTTTCTTGAGTTTTTGCCTTTTGTTACTGGGTGGTGAAAAAAGTAGTCTCTGGGGGGAGAATTTCTCTTTTATTTGGAAAAAGATATTTGCTGTGGGCTTATTATTTGTGCAAAGATACTGATAGCTAACATTTTTTCAGTGCTCATTCATTCATTCATTTAAAATGTACTTACTGGGTACCTACTCTGTGGTCAGGTCCTATTCTAGATGCTGATACAGTAGCTAACAAAGCAGACAAAGATCTCTGCCTTTGGGGGGCTTACGTTCTAGTGGGAGAGACAGACATAAAAGAGATTTTTAAAAAATTAATATATATTATGTTATATGGTGGTAAATGCTAAGGAAAAAGAAATCTAAATTCTCTGTGTGTATTAGCTCATAGCACAGAAGCTAAGAGCATAGATCAGGAAGCCAGCCTGCTGGAGCTTGAATCCCAGTTCTACAACTTATTAGCTGTGTGATTTTTGGCAGTTTACTTAGCCTCTCTGAGCCTCAGTTTCCTTATCTGTAAAACACAGAAGACAATAATTCCTACATCGAAGGTTGTTGTCGGAATTAAATACAGGTAAAGATCTTGAGAACAGGATGGCAGGGGTGAGGGCCTGGTGGGGAACGTCACCAGCTTCAGGGTTCCTACTGGAGCTCTGGGACCAAGTTTAGGCTGGGTGGTCAGGGTGGCCATGCTGAGATTCATGGATCTTGGGAGGAAATGATCTCAGTGGAGCCTCAGGCTGCCCCAGCGTGGTATCTGGGATGGCAGTGAGCAGATGGAATTTCAGCAGACGTCAGCATTTAACCCTGGGTCCAGCCTACCACAGACCACAGGGATATATTGGTTTTTACATTGAGACAGGAACAGGGAAAGACCTTGGAACTTGGTTACATGCATAGAGTAGAATGGAAGGGGAGGGTTGGTGAAGAATCCATTCATACATCTGGGAACAAACAGAGCATCCATGTCAAATTGAGAGATGCCTTCTCAGAGAGAAGCCACACAGGCTGGTGGAAAGATGGGGAACACAAACCAGATTGGCCTGGGTACTAATTGAAGCTCTACCTCTTACAGTAATTGGCCCAGGTACTTAGCCCTCTGAGACTTACTTTTCTCCCATGGAAACTGGAGATAATGACATCTACCTTGTACAGAGCTTATGAAATTTAAATATGACATATCAGAAGCCAACACAGTGCCTGGTATGTAGATGTGTGCTCAGTGGACGGCCTCTTCATCTGGTGGGTCGGGAGGTCATCTATGTACATAGGATGTTTACTAGTCCACTCCTCCTCCAGTATTATAAAAAGAGCATTTCATCTGTGCTGACAATAATGAAATGATATCAGAATCCATTATCGCTTGAAAGCAAAAATGACACATCCATCCCCTTTCAATAGGATATTCACTTTGAGTGGGATTTTCCCGAAGGACACTGGGAGGCTTGGGATGTCACAGACTCTGTTATAAAAAGATTTTTAGGGAATTCCCTGGCGGTCCAGTGGTTAGGACTCTGGGCTTTCACTGCTGAGGGTGCGGGTTGGATCCCAGGTCGAGGAACTAAGATCCCACAAGTTGCGTAGTGTGGCCAAAAAAAAGAGATTTCTAGCCAGCAACTGCCACACCTACAGCGTCCTGCTGTATCCTTGCTGTGACCTTTCTTAAAACTTGGACAGAAAATATACAGTGCTCTAACCCAGCAAAGCAAGTTTGGGGTCATGAACAAGCTTATAGAAGCCTCTTGGGATTTCTGGTTCTGGTATGATGGATTGAGTCAACACAGAAACTACAGAAATACAAATACAGAAATACGAGATAAAACCTTCTAAGAAAAAAAGCTTAGGGGATTCCCTGATGGTCCACTGGTTAGGACTCTGCCGAGGGCCTGGGTTGGATTCCTGGTTGGGGAACTAAAATCCCATAAGCCGTGTGGCAAGGCCAAAAATTAAAAATAAATAAATAAATAGGAGATCTTAAAAAAAAAGAAAGAAGAAAAGCTTAAACACACAGCTGAGCTCAGTAGGAAGAAAGGCACATCTCCACGTGTTGATGAAAGGGACCCTAAAACCAGCCCCAGGAATGAAGTGCTGCAGCTGCAGTGGCCCGAGGGGATGTGGCCAGGGAGCTGGCCCCAGAAGTTAGGGTGATAAACTGGAGTGGAGACTCCTCCCAGCCTGAATCTGTCCTTCCAGTGAGAGAATGGTGGTGGGGGGGTGCTCTTCGGGAGCACAGGGGGAGGAGTTTCCTGAATGAGGTGGCATTTAAGCTGGTATCATTCATTCAGTCATCCATTCACCAAATAATTCTCAAGCGCATGTTAATGTGCCAGGCACTACCCCAACTGCTGAGAATACAAAAGACCCAGCCACCGGCCTCACGGAATTTGCAATTGGCAGAGACAGACATTAAGTGAGCAATTACAACACGGAAGCTCTATGTACACATTTTAAAAAATAACAGTTTTTTTTTTTTTTTTTTTTGTTTTCTTGGCTGCGAGGCATGTGGGATCTAAGCTCTCTGACCAGGGACTGAACCCGCACCCCCTGCATTGGAAGGCGAAGTCTTAACCAGTGGACTGCCAGGGAAGTCCCTAAAAAATAAGTTTTATTGAGGTGTAATTCACATACCATAAAATTCACCCTTTTAGAGTGGTTTTAGCATATTCATAGAGTTGTGCTTCCACCACCACTGTCTAGATCCAGAATGTTAGATTACCCCAAAAGGAAACCCCATACCCGTTAGCAATCACTCCACATTTTCCATCACCCCAGCTCCTGGCTACCAGTAATCTAGTTTCTCTCTCTAGGGACTTGCCTACTCTAGACATTTCATTTAAAAGGTGTGTTACATACATAAGCTTCAAGGATAGATTGCACAACAGGGGGAATATAGCCAATATTTTATAATAACTATAAATGGAGTATAACCTTTAAAAATTGTGAATCACTATGTTGCACACCTGTAACTTATTTAATATTGTACAGCAACTATACTTCAATTAAAAAATAAAGTAATGACATAATACGTAGCCTTTTATGTTTGGGTCTGTCTTCTTTCATTTAGCATAATGTTTTCAAGATTCATCCATGTTATAGCATATATCAGTATTTCCTTCCTTTTTTTTTTTGCCACGCTGTGTGGCTTGTGGTATCTCAGTTCCCCAACCAGGGATTGAACCGGGGCCATGGCAGTGAAAGCCCAGAATCCTAATCACTAGGCCACCAGGGAACTCCCCACTTCATTCCTTTTTATGGCTGAATAATAATACTCCATTGTATGCATATACTACACTTTGTTTATCCATTTATCAGTTGATGGGCATTTTTGACTATTATGAATAATGCTATGATGAACACTCATGTACAAGTTTTTGTGTGTACGCATGTTTTCAGTGCTCTTGGGAATATAGCCAGGAGTGGAATTGCTGGGCCATGGAGTAACTATGTTTAACATTTTGAGAAATTACCAACCTGTTTTCTGAGGGGCTGCACCATTTTACATTGCTACCAGCAATGTATGAAGTTTCCATCTATGTACAAGTTTTTTTGTTTGGTTTGGCCGCCCTGCGCGGCTTGCGGGATTTCAGTTCCCCGACCAGGGATGGAATCAGGGCCCTTGGCAGTGAAAGCTCAGAGTCCTAACCACTGGACTTCCAGGGAATTCCCTATGTACAAGTTTTGAAGTTCACATTCTTGGATTGGCACAAAGTGACCTCCCAGAGTTGTGCCCACCAAGCACAGAAGGCCTCAGCTGCCTCTTGGCACTACAGAAAGGTTGATAAACCGCTTTACGGAGCAGAAGAGCTTCTTCTGGACAGAGACAAGGGCTGTTCCCTGTGAGCCCCCAACAGTGACAACCTCCCCCAGCATCCTCCCACAGCAGCTTCCTCCTGCTGGGTCTGCCCACCTACCCCTTCCTGCTTCTGGGAACAGCACTTTCTTGTTTTTAGGAGAACTGGTTTTGCATAGACTCTCTTGTAGGTCTGGGGGGCGGCTGCCGTCTCCAGCACTCTTTCTTTTCTAGCTACAGGGCTCATGAGTGACCTGAGTCTGGTCGAGCTGTCTGAATTCTTCATCAGGATTTTAAAAATTGGATTTAAGGGAGGAGAGGCAGTCCCTTACAGGCAGGAGAAAACAAAGATGCAAATGGAGGAACTATGGGACCACTTTTCCTTCTATAGGCAAAAAACTGGCCTGAGAGAACAAAATTGACACAGAGGTAGGAAGTGGACAGAGACAGTCTTGAGGGGGTTTGAATCCCTGGCCTAGTGAGCCCGATTAGTACAATAGAAGTGGGAAAGCCTTCAAGGAGAAAGAGGTATCTGAAATGTGGGTAGGTAGGAGTTTGAAAGCTCCAAGGTGAAGGTAGTAGAATGTGTATGAGGAATTCAAAGAAGTCTCTTCAGTTGTTCAGCAAAAAACACCATTAAGAAGGAGAAAGGGCACTTTTTCCGGTAAGCGGCCTGAGGTGACCTCTAAAAATGGTGTGCTATTCACTTGACCCAGAAAACCCCACAGAATCATGCAAACTAAGAAGTTCAGATCTTTGTGTTCACTTTAAGAACATTCATGAAACTGCCCAGGCCATTAAGGGTATGCATATCCAAAAAGCCACCAAGTATCTGAAGGATGTCACTTTAAAGAAGCAACGTGTGCCATTCCATCTTTACAGTGGTGGAGTTGGTTGGTGTGCCCAGGCCAAACAGTGGGGCTGGATGCAGGGTCGGTGACCCAAAAAGAGTGCCGAATTTTTACTGCACATGCTCTAAAATGCAGAGACTAATGCTGAACTCAAGGGCTTAGATGTAGATTCTCTGGTCATTGAGAACATCCAGCTGAACAAAACCCCCAAGATGGGACATAGAACTTACAGAGTTCACGGTCGGATCAAACCATATATGAGCTCTCCCTGCCACATTGAGATGATCTTTACTAAAAAAAACCAGATTGTTCCTAAACCAGAAGAGGACGTTGCACAGAAGAAAAAGATATCCCAGAAGAAACAGAAGATACAGAAACTTATGGCCCAGGAATAAATGTTGCAAAAAAATAAAAGCAAATAAAAGTTAAAAAAAAAAGGGGGAAAACAGCAAGCCAAAGTATAGGAGAAGGTGGGACTTCCCTGGTGGACCAGTGGGAAGACTGCACTCCCAATGCAGGGGGCCCAGGTTTGATCCCTGGTTAGGGAACTAGATCCTGTATGCTCCCTGGTTGGGGGACTAGATCCTGCATGCATGCCACAACTAAGAGTTTGCATACTGCAACTAAAGAGTCCACATGCTTCAACTAAGTCTGCATGCCGCAACGAAGATCCTGCCTGCCACAGCTAGGACCCGGCGCAGCCTAAATAAATATTTTTTTTTAAAAAGCATAGAAGATATCTGCAATACACATACTGACAAAGATTTGTATGCAGACTATATAAAGACTTTGTTTCTACAAACCAATAAGAAAAAGATGACCCATTTTTTAAAGTGCGAAAAAGGCTTAAGTAGGCACTTCACAAAAGAGAACATCTAAGTAGTCAAAAAGCATATGAAAGGAGTTTCGTTGGTCTTCAGGGAAAGGCAATTTTAAAACCACCACGATCCCTCTAGAGAGCCACCAAATTTTCTAAAACGGAAAGCACTGACCTTGCCAAGGATTGGTGAGGATGTGGGGTACCCAGAACTCTCATACTTTGCTAATGGGAGCTTAAATTGGTACAACCCCTTTGGAAGACTGTTTGGTAGTGTGGTGGCCCTGGTGGTACACCAGTCAGTCTCCCTTCAAGAGAGTCTGCTGCAAAGAAGCTAGCTGGCCAGTAGCCTCCAGTGGCCGGCTACACCTCTGGATGGATCACAACATTCATGCTGAGGCCATGCTCTCCCCAGGCTGCTCCCAGCCCATGACTGTGCCTGGCAGGGCTACTAGATAGGGGGTTACTCCTGCCTTGCTCCCTGTCAGCCTGGCTGAGACTGCAGCGCTTTCACAGTGGTCAGACCTGCTTTGTGATCTGGAGGCTTTCTATGCCTGTTCTTGCTCCCTGTCTCCTTTATCCTTCACAGGAATTGCCCCCTGTCAATCTCTTACACATCTGATTTCACTTTGGCATCTTCTCCTTGGAGGACCTAAATTGACTGAGGCAGTATAACTAATACTGTCTGACTCTAGTTCCGCCCCTGGATTGTTCCCAGTAGACATGACTGCATACAGCCACCAAAAGATGTTTACAGAATGTTCACAGCAGCTTTATTCAAAATAGCTAACAACTGGCCAAATGTCCATAAACACTGGACAGACTGGATAAATAAAATTGTGGTTAGTTATATAGTGGACTATTACACAGCTGTGTACAATAACATAGATAAACCCTCACAGACATAATGATGAGTAAAAGAAGTCAGATAATCAATAGATCTTATCAAGTCAGTAAAGGAATCCAGAAGGAGGGGGCTCCAGGAGAATGAGTCCACTCAGAAGTATGAAAACCACCAGAGCGTTAGAGAGTCGATCTTTTTGAGGACAGTGGTAGACAGGCTTTAATATGATCCCAATGAGGGCTTCCCTGGTGGTGCAGTGGTTAAGAATCCACCTGCCAATGCAGGGGACACACGATCCCTGGTCCAGGAAGATCCTACATGCTGCGGAGCAACTAAGCCCGTGCGCCACAACTACTGAGCCTGTGCTCTAGAGCCCACAAGCCACAACTACTGAAGCCCATGCCCTCTAGGGCCCGCGTGTCGCAATTACTGAGACCGCATGCTGCAACTATTGAAGCCCACGTGCCTAGAACCTGTGCTCCACAGCAAGAGAAGCCACTGCAATAAGCCCGAGCCCTGCAACGAAGAGTAGCCCCTGCTGTCACATCTAGGAATGAAGACCCAACGCAACCATAAAAAAAAAAAAAATTCTTAAAAAAAAAAAGATGATCCCAGTGATTCCCTTCTGGTATCCATGCCTTTGTGTAATCCCCTCCCTTTCAGTGTAGACTGGACCTAGGGACTAGCTTTTTTTTCTCCTCCAGTTTTATTGAGATATAATTGACATATAACATTGTGAAAGTTGAAGATGTACAACATGATTTGGTATACATATGTAGTGAAATGATTACCACAATAAGATCAGTTAACACACCCATCACCTCACATAATTACCGTTTTTTATTTTTGGCCTGGAGGGAGGGAATGAGAACATGTAAGATTTAGCAACTCTCTTAGCAACTTTCACATATACAATATTATTAACTACAGATACCATAGTGTACATTAGATTTCCAGAATTTATTTATCTTATAATTGGAAGTTTGTGCCCTTTGACCAACATCTCTCCGTTTCCCCCACCTGCCAGCCCCTGCCAACCACCAAACAATTCTGTTTCTATGATTTCAGCGTTTTTAGATTCCACATGTGAGATTGTATAGTACACTTGACCCTTGAACAACACAGGCTTGAACTGCACAGGTCCACTTATATGTGGATTTTTTTCAATACACACATAGGACAGTAATACACGATCCTTGGTTGAATCTGTGGCTGTGAAACCTCGGATATGGAGGGCTGACTGTAAAGTTATATTTGGATTTTCGACTCCACAGGGGGCTGGTGCCCCTAACCCCTGCCTTGTTCAACGGTCAACAGTATTTGTCTTTCTCTGTCTGATTTATTTCATTTATCATAATGCCCTCAAGGTTTGTCCTTGTTGTCTCAAATGATAGGATTTCCTTCTTTTTTTGTGGCTGAATAATATTCCGTTGTGGGTACATACCACATTTTCTTTATCCATTCATCCATGGACACATCCATGGACTAGCTCTAAGTAACAGAATATGTAATATGGGCTGTTTCTTCTGAGATTAGGTTACTAAAAAGACTGTGACTTCCATTTCCCTCACTCTCTCTTATCCCTTGCTTTAAGGGAAGGTAGCAGCTTCTTATGGAGAGGTACAAGTGGCCAGGAACTGATGGATCCAGCCAACAGCCAGAGAGGACGTGAGGCCTGCCAACTGCCCTGTGAGTGAGCTTGAAAGAGGATTCTCTAGCCTTGAGATGCCTGCAGCCCCAGCCAACATCTTGACTGCATCCTGTGAGAGACCCTGATCCAGGGGACACAGCTAAATAACACCCAGATTCCTGACCCACAGAAACTATGAGAAAATAAGAGATTTTTGTTGTTGTTGTTTTAAGCTGCAAGTTTGGGGTAATTTGTTACCCAACAATACATAAATAATAGGACATCAATTACTCAAAATCACTATATAAAACTGAAATCTCTTGGCCAGCGGCAACCAGGAAAAATCTAGCAATCTCCAAGAACAGTGTGTTTCTTCTTAGAGACAGTGAGAATAACATACATGTATTTTTCTTTTAGTTTTGGCCACCAGGAAGCTCAGAGCCAAATTTATGGCTCGGTTTTAATAATTATGTGATACTCTATGGGCTGCTTGTCTGTGTTCTTTTTTTTAAAATTAATTAATTATTTTTCACTGCTGTCGGGTCTTAGTTGCAGCACGCGGGATCTTTTGCAGTGGAGGGTGGGCTCTTCGCTTCATTGCAGTGCGTGCGCAGGCTTCTCTCTAGTTGTGGCATGCGGGCTTCTCTGGTTGTGGTGTGTGGGCTCCAGAGCGCTTGGGCTCTGTAGTTGAGGAGCGCGGGCTCAGTAGTTGTGGTGTGTGGGCTTAGTTGCCCCACTGCATGTGGGATCTTAGTTCCCCCACTGGGATGAACCAAAGTCCCCTGCATTGCAAGAAGGATTCTTTATTTGCAAGACGGATTCTTTTTCTTTTTTTAATTGGTCTGAGCCATTAATGCATTTTATTTATTTATTTATTCATTCATTCATTCATTTTTGGCTGCGTTGGGTCTTCGTTACTGCACGTGGGCTTTCTCTAGTTGCAGTGAGTGGGGGCTACTCTTCGTTGCGGTGTGCAGGCTTCTCACTGCTGTTGCTTCCCTTGTTGTGGAGCACCGGCTCTAGGCACGCAGACTTCAATAGTTGTGGCTCGCCTGCTCTAGAGCACAGGCTCAATAGTTGTGGAGCATGGGCTTAGTTGCTCTGCTGCATGTGGGATCTTCCCAGACTAGGGATCGAACCCGTGTCCCCTGCAGTGGCAGGCAGATTCTTAACCACTGTGCCACCAGCAAAGTCCCTTGTCTGTGTTCTTACTCCTGATCTTTTATTTATTTATTATAAATTTATTCATTTACATTTTTTGCTGTGTTGGGTCTTCTTTGCGGCGCGCGGGCTTTCTCTAGTTGCGGCGGGCTACTCTGTTGCGGTGTGCGGGCTTCTGATTGGGGTGGCTTCTCGTTGCGGAGCATGGGCTCTAGGCATGCGGGCTTCAGTAGTTGTGGCACGTGGGCTCAGTAGTTGTGGCTCGCGGGTTCTAGAGCGCAGGGTCAGTAGTTGTGGCGCACGGGCTTAGTTGCTCCGCAACATGTGGAATCTTCGCAGACTAGGACTCGAACCCATGTCCCCTGCGTTAGCAGGCGGATTTCCAACCACTGCGCCACCTGGGAAGCCCCTGGTCTTTTATTTTGATTTGTCTTTTTCTTAGTCCTGATTTTTTAGTTCATTTTTATACTTTACTATATTACACGAATTATGTTAAGCCATCTCAAATTCAGCTTACAGGGAAGCAAGGCATTCAGAAATAATGTTTTAAAAATAGTTAAGTTTGCACTTGTTGAACACGAAGTGAGTGGAGGTGATGCTGGGGAATATCAGGTAATGTAAACGTGGCTCTGGAGCTTGGCTCTGGAGCTCTGGGAAATGGCCAAGGCTAATTTGGATTGGGTCAGAAAATATCAAGTGATAATGACAAAAAAAAAGGCAGAAAGTATGGCAATTGATTACCACCCGCAGGAGGTGGGGCCAAGGGCTTATCCAGTCACACACGGTGGTATCTTTGAAATTTATTCCTTTCACCGGGTACCCTAGGGCCCGCCCGCGCCACCGCTCCGCTCCCCTCCCCTCCCCTCCCCTCCCCTCCCAGAGCCCCGCCCTTCCCTTCCCATGGCCCCGCCCCTCCTTCGGCCCCGCCCGCTGCGCGCGCCGCACTGCCTCCGGCTCCGCCCCCCGGCCGGCCTCCCGGCCGGTTGCGCACTCCGTTCCCCACTCCGCGCCCGCGCGCGCCTTCCCCGCCCCGCCAGGATCTCTCCTTTTGGGGCGGTTGGGCCGCGCGCCTGTGGGGGCGGGGCCCGGAGGAGGCGGTCGAGCCAATGGGGCGCGGCGGCGGCGGCGGCGGCGGTGGCGGTGGCGGCGGAGGCGGTAACGGTAGCGGCGGCGGCTGGGTCGGGCCCCGACGGGCGGCGGCGGCTGAGGTGGAGGCGGAGGGAGGCGGCGGCGGCGGCGGCGAAGGAGGCGGCGGCGGCGGCGGAGGGGGGAAGATGGCGGCGCCCGTCCTGCTGAGAGTGTCGGTGCCGCGTTGGGAGCGGGTGGCCCGGTATGCAGTGTGCGCCGCCGGGATCCTGCTCTCCATCTACGCCTACCACGTGGAGCGAGAGAAGGAGCGGGACCCCGAGCACCGGGCCCTCTGCGACCTGGGGCCCTGGGTGAAGTGCTCTGCCGCCCTTGCCTCCAGGTAGCCCGGCTAGGGGGAGCGGGCCGGGAGCGGCCGAGCGGGGTGAGGGCGGAGGCTGGGGGTGGGGAGCGCGCGGCGGGAGCTCGGGCCTGGGGGGCGGCGGGGATCGGGCCGCGAAGGGACCGACGGCGCCGTGAGCCTGGCCGGGAGCCTTGGCCGGGGCCGGGGGGCGGCGGCCGGGGTGGGGCGGCCCGAGTGCAGGCCGCCGAGGCTGAGGTGGCGGGGCCGCGAGACCGGCAAGGAGGGATGAGGTGGCAGAGTGCAGCCGCGAGGCCGGAGCGGACCGGGGGCAGTTGGGCAGGCTGGGGCCGGGCTCGGAGGGAGCAAGCGGGGTTCGCGGAGGGTGGGTCCCGGCCGGCTTGACAGATTTAGTGGTTCTCGCCCGGGAAGGCGAGTCGGGGGTGTGGGAGCCTGCCCGAGGGAGCCATGAGGTCAGTGTCCACCCCTCGTCTGGGGTCGCTGCTGCTGCCCAAGGCTGTACGGCCGGCGTGGGCTCGGGGTTTGCATTTCCCACTGTCTTCCCGGTGTTAGGACAGGTGTTTCCGTGGTCAGGCCTCTTTGTACTCTGTAGCGCTAATGAGAATTTGCAGACTTCTTGAGACAGTGACATTTGCGGGCAAACAAGAATTTGACCCTACTCTGGAAGGAGATACCTGCACTTAACATATCTGATTTCTTGGATTCCCCCTCGTATATTTCAGTGTGCCCGCGAGGGGGGAATGGCCTGAGTTTGGATCTGGTCTAAGCATAATTTGAGTAAAATACGAGTATGTCATGTGTAATGATGATGTTTGGGGCATTAGGGTGCCATTTAAACGTTGTTGGTTATTATAATGGTATACCCACCGAAGCTTAAAAATACACGCATTGCTAAACTGGAGGGATTGGTTTGTTTTACTGATACTTTTAGGTTTTTAAAAATGTTGTAGTCGATTTATCTGTTACACTTTATTTTCTGCATTAGATTTTTCTGGGTAAGTTACTTTGAAAAAAAGAGGAATTTACATCTTAAAAGTGGCTGCTCTTTTTTTTTTAATTGAGGAGGGTTCATTTTTTAAAAGTAGAAATAGTGAAAAAAATTATTTCACAATTGATAAGTTATAATTTTAATAGAGACATTACTATGCCTAATATTTTGAGTTTGTTAACAGTAGTCACATTTGAGCAGTTTCTTCCTCTCACATTGTTCTGTAAATTACTACGTAGACAGTAATGTATAGCTCACTAGTTTATTTTGACCTACATATTGGTGATTACATGAACGACCTAGCACTGGAGTTTGTCTTGTTACTATTTACAAATTTCAGACTGCTGATCTTTTCCACTTTGACAGCCTTCTTGGTGAGCCACGTACTCTTTCTCATTTGCTCTTAAACCAAAATCCTGTAGCTTTTTAGTGGAAAAATAGTCATCATTATTGCTACATTAGACATAATGTGTTTAAAATGTAGATACCAGTTAACAGTTAAAATATGTCAATGTGACAAAACCTCACATTTGTTGTTGGGTATTTTGAACCAAGTTAATAGACCTAATAGACTCTCAGATATCCTTTGAGAATCACTGAGTGTATTTTATACAAACATTTTTATATTATTTTCACTATCCATTGGAAAGGACTTTTATATTTAAAGTACCTTGCACCCAAAGTTAGCTAACTAAATATATAATGAAAAGACAAAGCAGCAGTGTATTTCAGGTATTTGAAAAAAGGAATAAAAATAACTTTTGATATTAGATTAATATGGAATTTAAGCAGAATTATTACCAATTTTAGCTTTTGGAAACACTATAGTCTATCATAACTTTAACCAGACCTTTTAACATTTGGACTTGGAAAGAGTGCTTTATGTTATCCAGACTGTATGTTTAAGTTCTTAATATTGGCTTTCCTTTAAAAAAGCGTGTTTTTGAACCATGTAATAAGTATAGATTATAAATATTTTCAGTTATGTATCCTGCAAGGTCCAGGTTTTTGTGTTCTGATGTCTGTTTAATAAAGCACCATAAGATAATATAAATAACATCAAGTGAGATTATATATAAAGTATATGTGTAAGACTAAAAATATCTGGATCTCTTTATAGTTTTAAGTGTGAATTTAATATGTTGTGACTGACACTAATGTTTAATTGTGTAGCTGTGTACATAGAATATTTTAAATTTGATGCTCACTAAAGGAAGATAGGTAAGAAATAAGACATGCTAATAAAAGGAATAAATAGCTTATTTGCTGTGTACACAATAAAATTCAAGAAATTTAGACAGTTTGACCAACCTGTTTATAAACTGCTTGCAAAACCATATATATCAATACATATATACATTATATATATATAAACTATATATATTATATATATATGATGGAGATACAGAAATTTGGAAATTAAAGTGGCTTGAGTCTAATTTATAGATCAATTTTCTTTTGGAAGTAGGTAGACTAAACATAATTAAAAGTTTTTATTTTGTCAAAGTGAAAAAGGCTTTAAATAAAAGCAGATTATTGGAGACCTCAAGTTGTAGTTCTTTTTATTTGACTTAAGTATTGATTGCCAGTTAGCAGTAGTAGTAAAAAATGTGACTATTTTATTTATTTAAAAAATTTTATTATTATTATTTTTGGCCATGCCACAGGGGCATGTGAGATCTTAGTTTCCTGACCAGGGATCGAACCCACGCCCCCTGCATTGGAAGCGTGGAGTCTCTTTTTTTTTTTTTTGCGGTAAGCGGGCCTCTCACTGTTGTGGCCTCTCCCGTTGCGGAGCACAGGCTCCGGACGCGCAGGCTCAGCGGCCATGGCTCACGGGCTCAGCCGCTCCGCGGCATGTGGGATCTTCCAGGACCAGGGCACGAACCCGTGTCCCCTGCATTGGCAAGCAGACTGTCAACCACTGCGCCACCAGGGAAGCCCGAAGCGTGGAGTGTTAACCACTGGACCGCCAGGAAAGTCCCAAAGTGTGACTGTTTTAGGAACAGAAAGTTTGAGCCCAGGTTTGAGTAGAATTAAAGATAAAGCATGAGAAAAATTAACCAATGAAATCCTGAGGAAGGTTCTCTGCCAGAATCCAGCGTTAACTCATGTGATTTTGGATTGCTGAAACTCACTTTCTTCTCATTTCTTAATCCTTAAGAGTTCTAATCCAAATAAAGTAGAGATTAATGAGAGAATCTTGAGGGCTATATGTGTGTGTGTGTGTAAGTCCTCTATTATTTTGGGAGGCATCATTGTCTAAGGAAGTAGTTCTCAGATTTTTGGATTTCAAAAGAAGTATTCCCCCCCAAATTGGGAGGCTGCAATAGAGGTGCCAGTTTGTTCTGCTGGCTGGCTATAGTCAATAAAAACAGCAACAGTAACCCATACCACTATCTGCTGTCACTGTCATTTCATTGTAAGTAAGGATATTTTAACTCAAATAATTAGAAAGAACTGAATCTCAGTATGAAAGATCTTTAAATTGAATCACTTAGGTTTATTAAAAAGTTTACTTTCTTCTCATTTTTCCTCATTTTTATTTAAATTACTAAAAGCTTGTTGCAAGTCTGCACCAGCCTGCCTGCTAATCCCTGTCCAGTGCACTAAGTTCAGATCCAAAGGTTCTGGGTGGACTCCTAGCTCATCCACTTGTTAGACTGTGGCCTCAAGCTAGTCACTCATCTTCATGGAGCTACAGTTGCTTCTTGGTTAAATGGGGATATTAAAACCTACTTTGCCAGATTAATGGGTAGGATTAAGGAGGATACATGGAATAAATAAATGGATGATACTTGAAATAAAGTATGTACTCGATTAGTTACAGCTGTTATTGACTGGAGGTGGTATGATTATTTTTTTGCAATGTCTGATCATAAACGCCTTTAAATAGTACAAGTTACTTGTCTTAGGTGTAGTCATTTATGTATTTTAAATGTAAATTGTTTTAGAGTACTTTATTGCTCACTCCATGGCATAGTATAAAGACTTAAAATCCATTTAAAACAACTCCAAAAGTGTGGCAAGAGACACAAAATAATGTGTAGAATATTCTTTATAGGTATTTCCTATACGTTGCATTAGACCCCTTCTAAGAAGAGCTTTTATGTAAGAAAAAAATGATTTTGAAAGATGAAGAGGCTTGACAATTCAGGTCCTCAAAAAGTTGCCTTATTTCGCAAAATGTTGGACTAGTACCCCTCTCATGTCTTAAAAATAGTACCATCTGTTTACTACCCCCCTCTTTGAGACACATTTTTAGAATTAGAATAGAACCTAGGAATCTGTGCTGCCCCTTGCTTAGTTCAGCTAGACTCAGAGGTTAAATGACTTGTGCAAGGTAACACAGTTAGTGGCAGATTGGGACTAGAAGCCTGGCTTCCAGAGTACTTGTTTAGAGGGACCACCACCCCACCCTCCTCCATTTTTAAAATTAAATTCTTATATAGGTAATATATTCACTGCTTCAAGTTTGAAAGATACTAAAGCATATATAGCGAACCGTCCCCTTCAGAACCCTGCCCCCAGACTTGTAGTTCTCCCTTTCCTTAAGCAGACATGAAACTTTACAGAGCCATTTTATGCATATACAAGCATAAATATGACCATATTAGTCTCCCCATTTTTTACACATAAAACTACCATATTCTATGTTCTGATCTGTACTTTACTCTTTGCTAGCATTCTTTCCATCACCACCATACTTTTAAGTGCTTACATTCATATTTGGTGAATGTTAATAACTGCTACCACTATGTTAAAAACAATTTGTTCTACTGGTTAGTTTTGACCAAGATGAATTTAATAAATAAAATACAGGTTCTTACGTGACCATTGTTTCTTGGTATGGAAATTTCAGAAGCAGTATGGACTTCAAAGAATGTAAGGGGAATAGAGGGATATCACAAAGAGGTGAACTTGGATTGCCATGCATTAGAGATAGTTGTTAATACTTGGATAATGTTTACTGTGTACTAGGCAGTGTTCAAAATGCAGTTTATTTAATTCTCACAGCTGTCCTGTGAGGCACTTTTATCACCATTTTACAGATGAGAAAATTGAAGCACACAGAATGTAAATGAAACTTGATTTAGATAGTACAGTGGCAGAGGCCACATTTTAACCCAGGCAATCTGGCTCTTTACCACTACTTTAGATTCCATTTGATCTGATTTTGATATAGTGATACCCATATCAGCCAAATTTTTAAAAATATGCAAACATCTATGCTTTTTTTTTTGCATCTGTATGTTTGTGTTTTAGCTTTTACTTATTGGGAGCAATCTTTTTGGAAAAGCAAGAACATTACTCTGAAGGCACGGTATTCAAGAAGTAAATCCCTGGAGTCTTTGCCTTCTAAGCCTAAACTTGTGAAGATAAGGCATTTGTCACACCTAGTGAGTGAACAGGTATAGAGTGGGGTGAGCTATCAGGAAGACCTAACAGAATAGCCGAGAGAAGAAAGATAAAGTGGATCTACGTACCTGGAGGTGTAGAGGGGAGGGGAAAATGTTAGTATGAATTTGTACTGGGGTGGGGTAGTCCTTCCTGAGAGAGGTGTTGAGTCATAAGGACCTGCTGCATAGAGAAACAGAAGAATTGGGCCTGGGGTGTGGTGGGGTTAAGTCACCAGAACCAGGAATTTAAGAGGAATTCATTTCCTTGATGATTTGGAAGGATTCTAGGAAACAACATGAGGAAAGGCAGAAAACGGTGACCATTTTGAGGGGAATAGCAAATGGTCATATTTGAATGTAATGTAGATTTACCTGGGTTGGGAGAGGACTGGAATCTAGATCTTGGCCAGAAGAATGCAAAACCAGGCATTCTTGTAAGCCACGTGTTCTTGTAAACATAGATAAAACTTAACAAGCACTGTGCCTTGGGTTTCTCTTCTGTACAGTGTTTGTACTAGATTGCACTAGACTTGTATTAGATTATCAATTTTTAAAATTCATCCCCCAGAATCCTAGTTCTGTGGTGGTACAACAGGGATTTCATAAGCATTTGAGTCACATTTTTAACATTGTAAACTTTAAAACATTATAAACATTTATATACACTCAGATGTATCTCATGCTAAATTTTACATTAGAGACCGCTGATTTGTACTGCCGGGTTATCTAGGTAAAAAAAATATTCAATCATAAAAGGTTGCAGTCTATAGGATTGCATTATATAACATTATTGAAATAACAAAATTATAGAGATGGAGAATAGCTTAGCTGTTGCTGGGAGTTAGGAATGGGGGAAGGGGTGGTTAAGGAGGCAGCACGAGAGAGCTTTGTGGGGAGGGAACAGTTCTGTATCTCAGCTGTGGTTACTCAAAGCTACAAATGTGATAAAATTGCATAGAACACACACACAACACACACACACACACACACGAATGTAGAAGTGGTGAAATATGAGTAAACTCTGTACCAAGGTCAGTTTCCTGGTTATGATCTTACACTAGAGCTATGTAGGATATTACCATTGAAGGAAGTTAGGTGAAGGGTCCTCAGGACCTTCCTGTACATTTTTTTGAAAATTCCTGTGATTTATAACTATTTTAAAAATAAAAGTAAAAAAGAAAAAAAAAGTAGCGTATTTAGGGTGTTTGAGGGGAAATAAGCAAAAAGAAAAAATGAAAATTATCCATAACGCCAACAGCCAGATAACAATCCTTATAATAGTGTTTCTTGCTTTCTTTGTGCCTATACTTGAATTTTTAAAATTTTTATTGATTGGAAAGATTGTAGCTTTACACTGGTCTTTTAAAAATTCAGATCAGTCCTTATTTGCTTTTGTAAAATTATATGAGCAAGTTTGCTCCTATAGACAACTCTCATTGCATTGTGCAATAACATGTGACTGCCTTATGTATAATGCCTTGATGTCATGATTAGTATATATTTTAAGATTTTTATTTTTTACCAAAATATTTGTGGTTACCAAGTATTCTCATTCCTAATATTATTAGAGGTTTAACTTAGAAATGTTCTACTTGGACTTCCGGACAGGTGTAATAAAATCCTCATATAGCATTTATGTGCTGTTTTTTAAAGAATCACAAAAACTCTTATTTGCAATTGCTACTCTCTGTGAATCAGGTTTTTCTTGATACTGGGCAGTCAAACAAAACAAATTCGACTGCCCTAATCATCCATAATTTGAAGTTTGTATTCACCAGAAGAGCTTCATTGTAAATGTTATAAATTTGAGCTTTTCAAATACACTAATACAATGCAATGCTGCTTTAATCTGTTTCTCATATCATAGATCCATTTAAATTTTCATTTACAAAAAAGTTCTTTTGCTAAACAACATTTTTAAATACCCTGGATTATGATCTATAAAGTTTCTTTTGTTGTTAGCACCTGTAACTTAGGGGCATTTCAAGGATGCTGTTGTCACTGTTGTGTGATTATTGACCTTTTAAAGACCATCATTGTGTTTGAGAAGTAAAATGGAAAATCCATGACAAAATAGGAATTAAGTGGAGTATATTCAACATCACTTTGTCTTAGGAGTTTGATTTATTTCCTCCTCTGCTTTGTGCTAATAGTTACTATCACAGACTCTAGAGCAAGTGTAACTGGGTTGAAACCTTGGTTCCATAACTTGATCTCGTCGCAGTTTCCTCCTCCGTAAAATGAGGATAATAATAGCGTCTAACTCAGGATTATTGTATGAAGTGCACCAATGCACCAATACCTGTAAATGGTCTTAGCACAGTGCCAGGCACAGAAGTAAGTGCTCATAAAACTTAGCTCTTATTTTAAAATACGGTTGAGATCATACTGTACGTACTTTATATCTTTTCTCCTCATCTAACATGTCACAACTATTTTCTTATGTCATTAAAAATTCCACCAGTAATGTAAGAGAATGTCAAGTGCCCTGTACCCCTGCCATATTGGGCATTCTCATTTTTTAGACCTTTATCAGTTTCATGTATGAAAAATGAAACTCTCATTGTTTTGACTTGCATTTCCCCCCAAGGTATAAGTAAGGTTTAATGTTTTTCACATTTTATTAACTGTTTGCCTTTCTTCTCCAGTCTTGCCTGTATAGATCTTAGAATTTTTATATTGATTTAGACAAATGCTTTATATACTTAAAGGATATGAATATTTTATTATATTTGTTAATATTTTTGCCAGTTTAGTTCAATTTCATTAATTTTTGCAGTACTATGGGTTTTTTTAAAAATTTATTTATTTTTATATTTATTTTTTTTTGGCTGTGTTGGGTCTTCATTTCTGCGTGAGGGCTTTCTCTAGTTGCGGCAAGCAGGGGCCACTCTTCATCGCGGTGTGCAGGCCTCTCACTATCGCGGCCTCTCTTGTTGCGGAGCACAGGCTCCAGACGCGTAGGCTCAGTAGTTGTGGCTCACGGGCCTAGTTGCTCCGCGGCATGTAGGATCTTCCCAAACCAGGGCTCGAACCCGTGTGCCCTGCATTGGCAGGCAGATTCTCAACCACTGCGCCACCAAGGAAGCCGGGTTTTTTTTTAAGTATATAAAATTTAATTATTTTTCTTTTTACTTTTTTCTTATAGGTTTTAAGTTTAGAAGGGCATTTCTCATTCTGATATCTGATGAATTTATAATTTCTCTTAGTTTTGAAAAAATTAATTTCTTAATCATCTAGAATGTAGCTTATCAGGTGTTAGATGAGTCTGTAACCTAATTTTTGTACAGACATATGTTTAACGGGCATTCATATTCCTTCTGGATATTGCCTGTTCATGCCTTTGCCCAATTTTTCCCTGCAGTGTTGTCGTTTTTTCTTATTGGTTTGCAGGAATTCTTTAGATATCAAAGTAGTTAATCCTTTGTTATATGTATTACAGATATTTTCTCCTAGTTTCTCACTTGTCTTTTAATTTCATTTATGGTATTATTATTATTTTTTTTTTTTGCGGTACACGGGCCTGTCACTGCTGTGGCCTCTCCCGTTGTGGAGCACAGGCTCCGGGCGTGCAGACTCAGCGGCCATGGCTCACGGGCCTAGCTGCTCCGCGGCATGTGGGATCTTCCCGGACCGGGGCACGAACCCATGTACCCTGCATTGGCAGGCGGACTCCCAACCACTGCACCACCAGGGAAACCCATTTATGGTATTTTTATTCATACAGAAGTTTAAACTTTTTATGTGGTCCCATCTTCGACTTCTTTGTAGCTTTTGAGTTTTTTTGTTTTTTCTTTAATCTTGTTTATCAAAATCTCTACCATCCCAAGTTTTTTTTTTTTTTAAGATTTTTTTTTTTGTGATGTGGACCATTTTTAAAGTCTTATTGAATTTGTTACTATATTTCTTCTGTTTTATGTTTTGGGTTTTTTGGCTGCAAGGCATGCAGGATCCCAGCTCCCCGACCAGGGATCAAACCCTCCTGCATTGTTTTTTTTTTTGTTTGTTTGTTTGTTTTTTTTGCAGTACGCGGGCCTCTCACTGTTGTGGCCTCTCCCGTTGCGGAGCACAAGCTCCAGATGCGCAGGCTCAGCGGCCATGGCTCACAGGCCCAGCCGCTCCGCGGCACATGGGATCTTCCTGGACCGGGGCACAAACCCGTGTCCCCTGCATTGGCAGGCGGACTCTCAACCACTGCGCCACCAGGGAAGCCCCTGCATTGTTTTTTTTTTTTTTTTTTTTTTTTTTGCGGTACGCAGGCCTCTCACTGTTGTGGCCTCTCCCGTTGCAGAGCGCAGGCTCTGGACGCGCAGGCTCAGCAGCCATGGCTCACGGGCCCAGCCGCTCCGCGGCATGTGGGATCTTCCCGGACTGGGGCACGAACTCGTGTCCCCTGCATCGGCAGGCGGACCCTCAACCACTGCGCCACTAGGGAAGCCCAAACCCTCCTGCAGTGGAAGGCGAAGTCCCAACCACTGGACTGCCAGGGAAGTCCCAAGATTTTCTTTCTTATAAATTTATTTATTTATTTATGGCTGTGTTGGGTCTTCTTTGCTGCACGCGGGCTTTCTCTAGTTGTGGCGAGCGGGGGCTGCTCTTCGTTGCGGTGTGCGGGCTTCTCATTGTGGTGGCTTCTCTTGTTGCGGAGCACGGGCTCTAGGCACGTGGGCTTCAGTAGTTGTGGCTCGCGGGCTCTAGAGCACAGGCTCAGTAGTTGTGGTGCACGGGCTTAGTTGCTCTGCAGCATGTGGGAACTTCCCGGACCAGGGCTCGAACCCTGTGTCCCCTGCACTGGCAGGCAGATTCTTAACCACTGTGCCACCAGGGAAGTCCCCCAAAGATTTTTTTTAAACTCTTGTATGTTATATTTGAAATTTGTTTTTTCATATTTAACTCTTTTAGTTTGTGTGGAATTTACTTTTTTGTCGGATGTGAGGTAGGGATCTAACGTACTTTTTTTTTAATTGATAAGCTTTTGCCTAATTCCACTTATTGACTTGTCCACATTTGAAATGGTGCAAGAATTTCCTTATATACATAGGGCCTCTTTCTGGACTCTCAGTTCAGTTCCAGTGATTTGTTTGTGTATGTTTCTGCAGAATTCCATTACCACAGCCCCCCTTTCCCCTGTAGCTTTATATAATACAGTTTGATACCTGATAGAGCAAATATGCTCATTTTCAAATTTTTCTTGGCTGTTCTCATGCATGTATTGTTTCAGGTGAATTTTAGAATTTACTTTGATAAGTTCTAAAAAAACTCCCATTGACATTTTGATTAGAATTGTACTGAATTTATAGGTGATTTGGGAAGGAGACAACCTTCACTAAAATCTTTGTATCAAGGAACAAACATATTGCGACTTTCTACTTGTTCTGGAGTTGCTAATCTGATGCCATTTTAACCAAATGCCCATTGTGGTTTTGTTTTGTTTTGTATGTGATTTATGTGGTGCTAGAAATTGAGAAATTTTATGATGGCATTCCGGTGGGATCCAGGAATACTAGAATTCCCTCCAGTCCACAGCCATTATTTTCAGGTCTATAGGGTCCCTAAGAGAGAGGTTTATATTTGTACCGGCAATGAAAAACCAAAATACTTTGCATCTTGAGTAGGACTTGGGCATCAAACTCTAAGACAGAAGACTGGAATGAACCCAGCTGCTTCATGTGGAGATGCTGTTTTTCTCAATTTAGTTAAGCTTCATTTGTTTCAAACTGAAACAGGCCATGGGATGGACACCCTCCATCTCCCCAGTTTTCAAACGTGGCTAGATCTTTCCCTTACGATGTGGGCAAAGCTGCTCTAACTCATTCCTATCAGTGCTCAGGGCCTTGTAACCAGAGAGAGCCCATTTGCCCTGGCTGACTGCTGATCTGGTCTTGGCCACCTGCCTCTGGCCTTTTCTGCCCAAGTAATAGGTTTGGCCCTGGCTGTCACTTGGAATAGAGGAAGTCCTCTCTTGAAGGCGTCTCATACCACTTCAGTCACATGGAAGAAGCAGAAAAATGAGCCCGCACGTGTGTACTGACCTTTTCATGGTGATTCTACCCAGTAGCACACAGACCTATCAGTGCTCCCAAATCTGTCTTCTTCCTTCCTGAGAGTCAGGGAGAAGAGTGAGAGGGGCCTTAATTCCTCACTTCTAAAGATAACACAAAAACTTGCAACCATTCTCAGAAGCATTGGTTTTCTCTCTGGGTGTTGCTTCTCTCAAATCAGCCAGAGAGAGGTGGAGTAAAAACTGGCTTGCTGAGTATTGCACATAACCCATATGTTTTCTTAACTATGCATCAACCTGCAGTGAATGACTAATTACTCATGAGATGTTCTCTTCCTTTGCTTAATGGTTCATGACACGTTCTTGATTGTCCTCCCGCCGCTCGATTCCTTCTCAGTTTTCTTTACCGGTTTATCATCCTCTACCTGCCCATTAAATGCTGACATACCAGGAATCAGCCGTACACCCTCTCGTCAGTCTTCTTTCCCTAAACAATCACATCCCTGCCCATGATTTCACTTACAGATGAATCCAAAATTTATATTTCTAGCCTGGACCTCTCCTTTGAGCTCAAGTTCTGCATATGTAATTGCCTGTTGGACATCTCTGCTTGGATGTCTCAAAGGAACTATTAAATTCACCATGTCCAAAGTTTAATTCATATTCTTCCCCTGAAATGCTGTTTCCTGTCTCAGTGAAAGGCATCCCACCCAAACAGTTGTGCAAGTCAGCAACCCGGGCGTTTTCCTTGGTTGCCTTTACTAACCCCCACCCCAACCCAATCAGTCACCAGGTCCAGTTGACTTTTTTAAACCTTTTTTCTGATTTGTAACCTTTTTGGTTTTGTTCTGTTACATACAGAAAAGTCATTGATCTGTGCATCTTGTTTTGATGTGGTGGTTATAAAGCATAAGCCTTGTAACCAACATTCAGGTCATTAAACAGACAATTTTCAGCACTGCAGAAAGCCCTCCTTATGAAGTATACTTCTCCTTCACTAGAATAAGCTCTGCCCTGACTTTTATGATAATCACTTTCTTTTCTACCTAAGGTTGCACCCGAACTTGGTAGCTTAGTTTTGCCTGCTTTTTCAACCTTATATAAATGAACCATTCATTTTGTATTCTTTACTCTGGCTGCTTTCATTCAACATTATTTTGTGAGATTCATCTGTGTGTGATGGAGCTGTAGTTTGTCACTGCGGTACGCGGTATTTTTTTTTTGCGGTACGCGGGCCTCTCACTGCTGTGGCCTCTCCCGCTGCGGAGCACAGGCTCCGGACGCGCAGGCTCAGCGGCCATGGCTCACGGACCCAGCCGCTCCGCGGCATGTGGGATCCTCCGGGACCGGGGCACGAACCCGCGTCCCCTGCATCGGCAGGCGGACTCTCAACCACTGCGCCACCAGGGAAGCCCAGCGGAATGTTCTTTTATACAAATATATCACGGTTGATTGTTTTGCTCTTTTTTTGGATGGGTATTTAAATTGTTTTTACTTTGCAGCAATTATGAATAATACTGCTGTGAACACTTCTGTGATTCTTCAGTTTTAGTTGGTAATGCCAGACTATTTTTCAAAGTCATTGCACTAGTTTAGATTCCTACCAGCAGTGTATGAGAATTCCTGTTATTCCATCTCTTTGCCAAGCCTTGGAATTGTCAATCTGTTAAAGTAACCATTCTGGTTTATATGTAATGGATTTTTTTGTGTAATTTGAGGTATATGTCATATCCAATAAGTTGCAAAAATCTTAAATGTACAGCTTGAAGAATATTTTACATATGCATGTACCATATCCATATGAAGATATAGAACATTTCCATCACTCCAGAAAGTTCTCTCATACTCCTTTCCAGTCAGAAGCTATTATTCTGACAAAACTGTTTTGACTTCTACCACTATAAATTTGTTTTGCCTGTTCTTGAACTTCATGTAAATGGGTTTGTAACAGTATGAACTCTTTTGTGTCAGGCTTCTTCTGCCCAGCATAATAATGTTTTTTGCAATTCATCCAAGTTGTTGGTTTTATTAGTTATTCTTTTTTTACTGCTTAGTCCCATTTTATGATTATCATTTTCTTATTGATTATTGTTTCTAAGTTTGGCTATTGTGAATTAAGCTGCTATGAATATTCTCATGCACATCTTTCTATATATACATACTCATTTCTCTTGACTATATATCGAGGAGTGGATTTTGGGGCATCAGGTAGGCGTTTAATTTTATTAGAAACTACAGAACAGTTTCCCAAAGTGGTTGTACTACTTAACACTCCTCTTTGGTTTTAATTTGCATTCCCCTGATTACCAGTAGGGTTGAACAGCCTTTCGTGTGTTTATTGACCATCGTCTTTTCGAAAGGCTGATTAAAGGCTTATTAAAGTCATTTGCCCATTTTTCTATCTGGTGTTCTATCTTTGTCTTATTTGTGTGTGTGTGTGTATTCAGATACTCATATTGCAGATATCTATCCTCTTCCACTCTTTGGCTTGCCTTACCTTTTCATTTTCTTAAAGGTATATTTGGATTAACAGAAATTCTTAATTTTAATGTAGTTAAGTATGTCAGTCTTTTCCTTTATAATTAGAACTTTTTGTATCCTGGTGATGAAGATATATTCTATATTATTTTCTGTTAGGTTTTGCCTTTCACATTTAGATCAACAATCTATGTGGAATTTTTTTAATGGTGTGAGATAGGGGTCAGTTTAATTCTTTTCCTGTATGACTGTCCAGTTACTGTTATTGTGGCACCACTTTTTAAAATGTCCATTCTCCCCTGCTCTGTAGAGTCACTTTTGTCATAAATCAGCTGATAGTATGTACGAGGATTTGTCTGGGCTCTCTTCTTCCATTTTTCTATTTTGTCTGTCCTTATGCCAAAGTGCCATTGTTTTAAATAGTCTATTTCAGTAGTTCTCCTGGGACCATTTAGGGTCCCTGAGACCCTTTAAGGGGGTCTCTGAGGTCAAAACTATTTTCGTAGTAATAGTAAGATGTTATTTGCCTTATTCACTCTCATTCTCTCATGAGTCTACAATAGGTTTTCCAGAGGATGCATGACATGTGATATTGAAATAGATTGAATAAAGGAGCAGATTTGAGAATCCAGCTGTCTCCTATTAAGCCAGATATTAAAGAGATTTACAGAAATGTAAAGCAGTGCCACTCTTCCTGCTAAATATTTTTGTTTTGGAAAACAGTTATTTTTCATAAAGTTATTTCTGTTAGCATGTAATGGGTTTCTTATTTTTAAATGAATAAATAAATATTTCAGAATTTTCTGCTTCAGTTTCAAATGTGAAAAAAAATAAACTCACATAAACTAAAGCTCTTTAGAGTTTCAATAACTTGTAGGAGTATAAGACCAAAAAGTATGAGAATTACTACTCTAGTTTTATAAATCTTGATATGCAGTAGATAATTCTTGGTTATTTTGAGCCCCTTGCATTTGCATATACATTTTAGAATCAGCTTGTGAGGTTCCACAATGATGAGTTTAGTGGTAATCGAAATCTTTATACCGATGAGTCTTCCAATTCATGAGTATTTTCTCTCCATGTGTTTTGGTCTTCTTTAATTTTTTTCTCAATAATGTTTTATAGATTTCTAAAAAGAGGTTTTGCATATCTTCCTAACAGAATTTTTGAAGAGAAAAAGGTAATTTAACAATAGGCATAAAATAAAAATCCTCAGCATTATGTCATAGCTGGGCAATGTCTTATTTTTTAGTGCTACATAAAAATAATTGTAAATCTTACATCGAAGGTATCTTTTTTTAAAAGTTTTTATTGGAGTATAGTTGATTTACAGTGTTATGTTAGTTTCACATCGAAGGTATCTTGAAGTTTATAAAATATAATCTGTAAACTCAGTGTAATAACAATATCTCAAACAGGGTTTTCAAAACTTGATTCTAAAGTTCATATGAAAGGACATATGTGGAATTTTAAGAATTATGAAAACCAGTGTTCATGAAGGAGGTATTAATGCTATTAAAGTCTGTGTTAAAGCTAAAGTAATTAAGAATATCAGAGTAGACAAGTTATCACTGGACAGAGTTGAGAGTACTTAAGTGGCCTCATTTATAGAAATGTTATATATGATAAGGATGAAAACAATTCTTCAGTAAATAGTATGGGGTCAACTGAGTAGCTATTTGGGAAAAAAAGCTAGCTTGCTATCTCACTTTAAAAAAGAAAACCTTTGGGCTTCCCTGGTGGCGCAGTGGTTGAGAGTCCGCCTGCTGATGCAGGGGACACGGGTTCGTACCCCGGTCCGGGAAGATCCCACATGCCGCGGAGCGGCTGGGCCCGTGAGCCATGGCCGCTGAGCCTGCGCGTCCGGAGCCTGTGCTCCGCAACGGCAGAGGCCACAACGGTGAGAGGCCTGCGTACAGCAAAAAAAAAAAAAAAAGAAAAACTTTTATTGAGATACAATTCACAGGAAAGTATGCATACTTTAAGGGACCAACTCAACAAATTTTTATGTATGTATACACAAAGTACTCACCGCCTCAATCAAGATATAGACTATCTCCAGCATCTCAGAATTCTCCGTTATGCTCTTCCCAGTCAATACCGCCTCCACCAGTGATAACCACTATTCAGAGATTAGTTTTGCCTGGTTTTGATGTTCAAATAAAGCGAATCATATAGTATGTCTTCTTTTGTGTCTAGCTTCTTTTGCTTAACATTATGTCTGTGAGATTTATTTATGTTGCATGTAGCAGTTCTTTTTTTACTCGTGTCGTATTATGTTGTGTTAATATGCCACCCTTTATTCTGTTGATAGAAATTTTGGTTGTTCATATTTTTGTGGGTAAAATGAATAAAACTGCTGAGAACATTCTTGTACATGTTTGTGGGGGGAGCACAAGTGCTCATTTTCTGTTGGAATTGAGTGGAAATGCTGGGTCATAGGATATGTGTATGTTTAATTTTAGTATATATTGCCAAACAGTTTTCCAGAGTGACTGTACCAGCTTATACCCATCAGCAACGTATGACAGTTCCAGTTGCCCTAAGTGTTGCAGAACCCCAGAAACCATAAGGAAGAAAAAGTTGATGAATTCACATAAAGACAGATAAAACCTATGTGTGGCAAAAACTAGCATAAAACAAAGTTGGAACTCCAAAGATAAACTGGGAAAAAAATTTGCCATGCATCATATATAAGGAGCTAATTTTCTTTAAAAAGAAAAATCAGAAAATCTGGGAGTCCTTTTAAATCAATTCAGAAAAGACCAACAACTCAGTAGACAAGTGGGACAGGACATTCAAAGACAGTTGAAAGTAAAAACAAATAATTTTAAACAGGAAATGATCCCCAGTTTCAATCATAATAAGAGAAAAGCAAATTGAAAGTATATTGAAAGCATTTTTAATATATATGATTGGCAAAGAAAAAAGTTTGATTAATGTAGCTAAGACGTAGAGAAATAGCTACTTCCATTTAGTAATGATAGGATTCTAAACTATGTAGAGCAGACGATATCCATTAAAATTAACAATGCATGTACCTCAAGAGTAATATGGATAAATTGTGATGTATTACACAATGGAATATTACAGAGAGAAAGAATGAATGAATTACAGGACTTCCCTGGCTGTCCAGTGGTTAAGATTCCGTGCTTCCAGTGCAGGGGGCGCGGGTTTGATCCCTGGTCGGGGAACTAAAATCCCACATGTCCTGTGACGCAGCAGGAAAAAAAAAGAATGAATGACAGTTCATACACCATATGGATGATTCTCACAAACGTAATATTGAGTGGAAGAGCCAAACACCTAAGTTCAAAACCAGATAAGGGGCTTCCCTGGTGGCACAGTGGTTGAGAGTCCGCCTGCCGATGCAGGGGACACGGGTTCGTGCCCCGGTCTGGGAAGATCCCATATGCCGCGGAGCGGCTGGGCCCGTGAACCATGGCCGCTGAGCCTGCGCATCCGGAGCCTTTGCTCCGCAACGGGAGAGGCCGCAACAGAGAGAGGCCTGCGTACCGCAAAAAAAAAAAAAAAAAAAAAACCAGACAAAATTAATCTATGGTGTTAGAAGTCAGGGTAGTGTTACCCTTGATGGAGCTCACTGAAAGGGAACACAAGAAGGGCTTTGAGGGGCTTGTAATGTCCTGTATCTTGATGTGGGTGCTGGTTACACGGTTGTGTTTACATTGGGAAAATTCATGAAGTTATAAACCTAGGATTTGTGAATGTATGCTATACTTCAATATTAAAATAAAAAGTGTATATACATAGTCATAAAGCACATACCTTTGTTTTAGCAATTCCCTTCTATGCTTGTAAGCACACACATACATAAACATACACATTTGTATATATGGAGGTTAAATAATATGAGCATATTAACTGCTGTGTTTGTAATAGTAAAATTTTGGACAAAACCTATTTATCCATCCGTGGGGAACTGGTAAAATAACTAATGGTATAGTCATACAGTGAATTAGTAGTAGCTCTTAAAAGGAGTAAGGCAGTTCTTTATGAACTCCTTTAGAAATATCTCTAAGATATATTAAATGAAAAGACCAATGTGCATGAACACTATATGTAGTATGCTACCACTTCCATTTGGGTATTTTCTTTTAAGGCATGTACATACAAGCATATATAAATAGAATATCTCTAGAAGGATAGAAAGACATACTAATGCTGGCTTTCTCTGAGGAGAAGTGGATGGCTGGGGGCAAAGTGGTATCTCTAGAAGGATAGAAAGACATACTAATGCTGGCTTTCTCTGAGGAGAAGTGGATGGCTGGGGGCAAAGTGGGAGACACTTGCTCTGCATACTGTTTTGTGACTTTTAAATTAAAAAAAATTTTAATTGTGGCAAAATCCACATAACATAAAATTTACCATCTTAGCCATTTTAAGTGTGCAGTTAAGTATATTCACATCTTTGTGCAAGCAGTCTCCAGAACCTTTTCATACCCATTAAATAACTCATTTCCTCCTCACCTTGACCCCTAGCAATCACCATTCTACTTTTGTTGATTATATGACTTGGACTACTCTAGATACCTCATCAATGGAGAGTCACACAGTACTTGTCTTTTTGTGACTGGCTTATTTCACTTAGCATAATGTCCTCAAAGTTCATTTAACCAATTTGTGACCTTTGAATTCTGTACCTTGTCCATTTATTACTTATTTTTAAAAGATCATTAAAATAAAAAGTTATGACCTTATTATTCAGAGCTGGCTAATTATGTGGTAAAAAGTTGATAATGTGTATTATTCACCTTAACCAAAAATGCCAGTTTGGGCAGCAAAACAACTTTATGCCAACGTGCCATTTGAAGCTTTATTTCATCTGTAGGTGCCAACCAAAATGCAGGCTTATCCAGTCCTCAGTGTCTTGAACCTCAGTCTGCTCCTTTTTCTCCTTTTTTTCCTTTTTTCATCTGTTTCTCCTTTTTTCATCTGTAGGTGCCAACCAAAATGCAGGCTTATCCAGTCCCCAGTCTCTTGACCCTCAGTCTGCTCAGTAGTTTTTACCCTGGGTTTATTGTCCAACTTTGATCTCAAAATCTAGTTCTTTACCCCAGGCACAGCCTGGTTCTCTGCCAAGGGCATTGCTTCCTCTTTGCAGGTTTCTCCTCTATCTCTGATCTGTTTAAGAGGGTTTCTCGTTCTGCTAGCTGTTCAGTACTGCTTGCGATCATTAGTCTAGAGCCTTCTTCAGTAATCTTGTTTCCTGTGAATTGAAACTCATTGTTTCATTGGAATTGTTGACTGTGGGGATTGATGTGGAGACAAAGGAACAAGTTGAAATGGCTTTGGAGTTTATGGGAGGACTTTGTACCATTAAATAGAACAGAAAGAGACAGGCAGGCTCTAGGTGGAAGGTATGTGACTGGTTTTTGAAAATTTTGGTTTGAGATGCTGGCCTGTGAAATAGCAGGAGCTGTGAGCTAGACATGGGGATTTAGAAAATAAACTTCTCATTATAAATTTGTTGTTTATGTGTGTATGTGGGTATAGAAAATACAGAAAAGTATATAGAATAAAAAGTATTCATAAAACAGATAATCATTCTTAACATTTAATTGAATTAACTCGTGGGTTTTTTTATGGTTACATACATATAAATGTATATAAATAAACTCACATTTTAAGATGTAGTTGAGATTTTACATTTTGTATTCTGCCTTTTTTTTCTTTGTGTTCTATTCATGAATGAAGAAGTCCAAGGCCAGTTACATATGGTGCTTCTGTTGTGTTAAGAGTCAGCAGCAAAAGAGGTCATAAAGGAAACTGTGGGGCTTGTTGAAATTACACATGGTGAGATCCTGCACAGATGGAGAACAAAATATGGCAAGGACAGAACTTTGGAAACTTGCCTGTATTTGAGGATTCAAGAATAAGTCATAATCAGAGAAGTAGAATTAAAAGAGTTTAGTGTCAAACTGAGAGTGGAGCAGATTCTAAGAAAAAAAAGGAGTAGTTAGCATTGTTAGATATATTTTTTAAAAGAAGTAGAGCTGAATGAACTAAGAAAAAGGCTTTAGATAGGAAATTGTAAAATAGTTAGTTGATTTACAAAACTTATTCTGTCCAGCAATGAGGGAATAACAATGACTGAATTTACCTTGCTACCTTAAGCAACTAGAAAACTAGGCAATGTAAGAAATAACAGTTAAGAGACATTGGATAACAGGCAGCACAGGAACTGTGATCACTGAAAGAAGAGAAGCAAACCTTCTGAGCTCTATGGTTGCCTCAGTTTATTATCTGCAGGTGGTTTTCAGGCTGCAGAGCAGGAATGGGGAGCCCAGTGGTCTCACTGAGTTGAGAAGACAGAGACAGGAGTTTGAAGGCAGCTATGATTTGTGGGGCAGACAAGAGAGGAGGGAGTTGCACAGAGAACTCCAGAGATATGCAGAGGTGTCCCCTTGAGTCTGGCTGAGTACTGATCTGCACATGCATGAGAGGAAACCCCCTGAGGCCAGAGAAAGAACTTCACTGGAAAATGGTAGGTGGGAGCTCACACAGGTTGGGAAGAGTCTAAGTTCTCACTTGCCAGAGCATGCACAGGGCATCAGAAAGGTATTGTCTCGGTAATAGGGCTAAATTAGCCCTAAATTAAAGACTGCTCTGGACTCAGTCTCACAAAGCACAAAAGCAAGCCTTGGAGGATCCAACTGATTCCAAGAAACTTAACTGTACACCAGAACAAAGTCAGGCACTATTTAAAGGAATATAGCAAAATCCAGCACCCAAAGCATAAAATTCACAAGCCAATCAAAAATTACCAGGCATGCAAAGAACCAGGAAAATATGACCTATAATCAGAAAAATCAATCAGTAGAAATAGACCCAGAGATGATGGAATTAACAAACAAGGATGTTAAAGCAGCTGTTATAAATATGTTTGACACATCACTGTAAAGCAATTATACTCCAATAAAGTTGTTAAAATATATATATATATATGTTCTGTATGTTCAGATAGGTAGAGAAAATGATTAATATAATGGGGAGAGAAATGGAAGATATAAAAAAGACCTAAATATAGCTTTTAGAGATGGAAATTGAATGAAAAAATAACACTGATGGGACTGACAACAATGAGGCACAGCAGATCAGTGAACTTATGTAACAATAGAGAAAGTGTCTGAAACGAGAAAAAGAGAAAAATGTTGGGAAAATTAATAGATCACCAATGACTATAACAGACAGAAGTCAGGAACAAAAAACAGTCTAATGTACATATATTTGAGCCCTTTTTGGAGAGGGAAAGGGGAGGACAAAAAATACTTTTAAAAATAATGACTGGAAATTTCCAAATTTAATGAAAACTGCAAACCCACAGACCGAAGAAGCTCAATAAATTTACAAGGAAAATAAATATAAAGGAAACCACACCAAGGAACATCATAGTCAAATTGCTGACAACCAGTGATAACGAGAAAAATCCTGAAAGCAGGTAGCAAAAAAAACCCCACACACATTATGTACAGAGTAACAAACATAAGAATGTCAGCAGATTTTTCATCAGAAATTTAGCAGATCAGAAGATGGTGAAGAGGGACTTCGCCGGTGGCACAGTGGTTAAGAATCCGCCTGCCAATGCAGGGGACGTGGGTTTGATCCCTGGTCCAGGAAGATCCTGCATGCTGCAGAGCAGCTAAGCCGGTGCTCCACAACTACTGAGCCTGTGCTCTAGAGCCTGAGAGCCACAACTACTGAGCTGGCGTGCCACAACTACTGAAGCGCGCACACCTAGAGCCTGTGCTCCACAACAAGAGAAGCCACTGCAATGAGAAGCCTGCGCACCGCAACCAAGAGTAGCCCCCGCTGGCCACAACTAGAGAAAGCCCATGCACAGCAATGAAGACCCAACGCAGCCAAAAATAAAATTTAAAAAAAATAAAAAAAGAAGAAGATGGTGAAGAGACATCTTTAAAGTGCTTAAAAAAACAACAACCCACAAAACTGACAGCCTAGTATTCCTTACCTAGGAAAATGCCTTTCAAAAATGGGAGCAAAATACTTTTTGAATAATCTAATAATGCCAAAATCATTTGTTGCCAGCAGACCCACACAAGAAATGTTAAAGGAAGTTTTCCAGGCAGAAGGAAAATTATTTAAGATGGACATCTGAATCTTTGCAAAGGATTAAAAAGTACCGGAAGTGGTAAATGTGGGGGCAGATATACAGAAATTTATTCTTATTTTTTAATCCTTTTAAAAGATGATTGAACTGAGAGTGACTGCCAACAGGTATAGGGTTTCTTCTGGGGTGATGGAAATGTTTTGGAATTAGTAACTAAAAAAAGATGCTCTGTTTTTAAAGCAAAAATAATGACATAGGTTTTACAACATGTAGAACATTTGACAACAGCACAAAAGTTGGGAGGAAGGTAAATGGAAGCATACAGTTGTAAAGTTCTTACATTATACATGAAGAGGTATACCATAGGAGAGTAGAATGAGAAGTTAAATATGTATAATGTAAAGCTTAGAGCAACCACTAGAAAAATTAAACAAGTGATAGCTAGTTAACTAATTGGGGAGATATAACAGAATCCTAAAAAATACTCGGTTAATCCGAAAGAAGGCAGGAATTGAGGAGAAAAGGAACAAAGCACAAATGGGACAAATAGAAAACAGCAAGATGGTAGACTTAAACCCAGCCATATTGGTCTGTCATTACATTGAGTGTAAATGGTCTTGAAAATTTTATTCTGGTTTTTTAAAAATTTGCAAAGTAAAGGAGATAAATATTATCTCCAGTGTCACCACGATTAACATTTTTAGTGCACTTCCTTCCAGTTGATTTTTGTCTATGCATATGTATGTGTATACATATATACATGTATATATGTATATTCATACAAATGTTTATGTATACACATAAATATGTGCTTTTTTTAAGAAACAAAGTTGAGACTGTGCTCTTTGTTTTCATTTAATTTTGCATTGTAAGCATTTTGACATGTAATAAAATATTTGAAAACAGCTTTTGATATCTGCATAGTATTCCACTGAATGGCCAAAATGTGATTTGTTTCATCCTAGATTGTTTGCCATGTAGTTTTTTTTTGGCTGTGGTGCACGGCATGTGGGATCTTAGTTCCCCAACCAGAGAGCGAACCTGCGCCCACTGCATTGGAAGTGCAAATCTTAACTACCTGGACTGCCAGGGAAGTCCTAGGTTGTTTTTTAATTTGCCATTTTAAATAATGCTGTGATGAGCACTCTCGTACATGTTTATCTAAATGTTTACCTCCTTGGTTATTTTCTAGGCTATATTCCTGGAAGTGGAATTGTCAAATTTATCTCTAGAAAATTTTACCAATTTATGTTCCCTCTATAGCATATAGGAGTGCCAATTTAACCTCATCCTTGTCCACATGTAATATTAGTTAAACATTGCTGATCAGATTTTTTTTTAATTGTAGGTAACTTGACTTCCACTCTGGATGGTTATAGGATACTTTATCTTTGAAGTTTGAAATTCTCCCAGAATGTCTTTGTATTAAATTTAGCTAGAAGACAAAATGTGGACATTTTTCCTTCTCCTTCCCTCCTTCCTTCTTTTCTTCCTTTCTCTCTTCTTCAGCAGTAGAGTTTTCATTTCTTTTGTTATTGCTTCAGCCTCATTTGTTCTAGAATGTGAACTTTTCCATGTCTATCTTGTTCACTGTTGTCTCCTCAGTGCCTGGCTATAGTATACTAAATGCTCAATAAATTTGTAGAAGAATATACTGTTTTTCTTTCTAAAACTCTTATTATTGGAAGATTGATCTGTATAATTCTGACTTTTTTTCTTTCATTTTATTGATCTATTTTGTCTTTTTGATTAGAGTTGTGGGACAATTTATCCATTTATTTTATTATGTCACTGATTTTCATTTGGTAATATTTCACCTGCCATTCACTGCTTCTATTGTTATTTCAAATTTGGCAAATCGTGTTTTTCATCTTGGAAAATCTTTACATCTCTGTTAAATCTTTCCTCATCTTAGATTATTCCCACTTTGTGATGATTTACATAGGCAGAATTCTCTCATTCTTTTAATTAATTAATTAATTAATTTTTGGCTGCGTTGGGTCTTGTTGCTGCGCACGGGCTTTCTCTAGTTGCGTTGAGTGGGGGCTACTCTTCATTGTGGTGTGCGGGCTTTTCATTGCGGTGGCTTCTCTTGTTGTGGGGCACGGGCTGTAGGCACGCAGGCTCAGTAGTTGTGGCTCACGGGCTCTAGAGCGCAGGCTCAGTAGTAGTGGCATGTGGGCTTAGGTGCTCCGTGGCATGTGGGATTTTCCCCGACCAGGGCTCAAACCCGTGTCCCCTGCATTGGCAGGTGGATTCTTAACCACTACGCCACCAGGGAAGCCCCTCAAATTCTTTTAAAACATTAAGTACTCTGCATTTTATTATTTTCTCCTCAATTTATACCAGCTTTTTGAGACTCAGTTTTTTATATCTTTTTGTCAGCTCTAGGGAATTTAAACTTCAGTGGGAAATAAAAGAAAATGGAGTGTCCATTTGTTGATTAGTTTTGTCATTTTCCTTTACTTCAACCACCTCAGCACAATTTAAATGTGGTATCACAAGATTTTTAGTAGTAGAAATTTAGGCTCAAGAGTTCTTATTTGCAAATATTCCCATGTGGGAGTGTTCTAGAAAACACCTACTTTTTGAGCTATTTTTTGAGACCTCCAAAGGTAGAGAACTGGATCAAAGAAGCAAGTAATCAAAGAAAGTTTGAATACAAACTATCTATTTTTGAGAAGACCACATATTCAGAACTTGAAAGAGTTGGAGTTATTCCTTTTTTTAATTACATACACTTTGGAATTTGACCCTGGGGACCCCGAGGTGAATAAGAGTTCTTTTCAATTCTGTTCTCAAGGAGTCCATCACCTTTGTCTGGCATTAGACAGAAGGGTGGTGGTGGTGGTGGTGATGGTGGTGTACCAGATGGTGAGGCAGATCCGTAATTCTTGGTTTCCATTTTCTACTGAGAGAGGCCAGGAGAGGTTTATGCAGAGTGAAGGAGCTTTGAGATTGCATTTTGGAGTAATAGACTTGGACCTGGGATGAGTAAAAAAATTACAAATTAATGCTTAAGGGTTTTTTTCTAGTAGTGTGAGTCTTCATGTAGGGGTAGAAACTGACAGTAATGTGTTGATTCGATAAGGTGATTTGAAGGAAAATGGGACTGAGCAACAAAGTGCTTGACAATCAAACTCAGTTTTGTGCATATAACTGCTAGAATCCTCATTACTTTTCATATTTAATGTGAAATTAATTACCAAAACCTCAAGTTAAAATGGAAGTTTAAAATGTTTTTCCTCATACCTGAAAACCATTCATGGTAGCAGTATTTCTGATGGCCTCTGGCATCCTCTTTCCCAACACTGATTACTGTCTTGAAAGAATGGCTTAGATTTGCTTGCACATTACAGAATGACCCACAGAAGACCTCCTAGTGTTCAGTTTTGGTGACTGGCAGATATGCCCCTGTGAATACTACTGGTTTTGTTTTGTATTTTAATTGTGGTGGAAAGGTCTAATATTCTCATCAATACTAGCTGGCTAATGATCTGCAGATCTCCGAACCAGGTGTTTAATTGGTTTTCAAGTTGAAATATACTTAAACTTCAGGGAGTCTGACATTAAAATCAGAACACTTTGATATTTCCAAAGACAATTTTCTTCAGTTTGTTGAACTCTAAACTAGATAAGTTTTGTTCTTAAGGGAATATTCCTTGCTTTTTTGTTTTTTCCTATCAGAGACAACAGTTTCAATGGATAGGACACTGGATTAAATATGAAAATGTGCTCTAGTCTGAGCTTTCATTATTTACTGTGAAAACAAGCAAGCAATATGTGAAGCCTGCTAACTCCTCCGCTACCTGGGGGCCATGAGTACTCTGCATATAAATACCAACAACTGGTTAAGATGTTTTCCTAGACCCGTCAAATTTCTAGATACTTAAAAATTTAGGTTTACTTCACAAAATCTCAATAAAGATGTGTTCAGGATTTACATGAATTTACTCTGTTGACACAAACTCAGGATACAAGTTTGGATTCACTGTTTGAGGCTAGCCCAGTGTTTCTCAAACTGTGATGAAGGAAGAGTGAAATTTCCAGTCCATTATGGACGGGTATATTTACAAAATGAATTATTAACAAATAGGTGAAAACAACAGACATGCTAAATACGAGCTCAAGTAGTTTAGACATCTCACAAAATTACATTTTACTGATTAATATAATCAGTAAAATAACAGGAGAACACAAAGAGTTACAAAAACTGTAAAAAAAAAAACCCAAAACACTATGTATGTATAGTCAATTACTAGGGTGAATTTCTCTGCTATATTTTTTTTTTTTTTTTTTTGCGGTACGCGGGCCTCTCACCGCTGTGGCCTCTCCCGTTATGGAGCACAGGCTCCGGACGCCCAGGCTCAGCGGCCATGGCTCACAGGCCCAGCCGCTCCACGGCATGTGGGATCCTCCCAGACCGGGGCACGAACCCGCGTCCCCTGCATCGGCAGGCGGACTCTCAACCACTGCGCCACCAGGGAAGCCGTCTGCTATATTCTTAATGTAATTTTGTGATTGTAACTAAATAAAGTTATGCAATAGCAATTAGGTGTTCTAAACACCTAACATACACTTGAATAAACACTGTTTTATCACTATTTAAAGTTTTGATGTGACAGGCTCACTTCTTGCTTGTTAACTTCTCTAGGTTGGATGGAAGACAGCACTACTTTCAGGTAATAACATAGCTAAACTGTTGCTGTGCTTTGATTTAGTAATACTCAAGTAGAGAAACTATCTTTACTGAGTTATGCTGATGGGATTGGAAGAAGAGATACTAAAGGCAGTTTCCTCAAGCTCAGTATATTCATTTAGAATTTTATTCAAAAAAAGTGGTGCTGTAGTCTCAAATGTATCCTTTACCATTGAACAGTAGCCAATTACAACAGTTTATGTGGTGAATAGTTATATTATCTTTAAATGAAAGAAATGGGTTTAGTTCTATTACATTTACTGTCTGTGAATCTCATTTGGTTGGAAAATTAAATTTCAAAATGTTCTATGACATTTATGAGGTGTATGGTGGTAATCTGTAGAAACTGTTCTTTCAAGTTTCCAATTTTTGTTTTTCCCTTTAATCTTACCCGTCACTGAAAAGCATCCGTCATTTCTTCCTTGTGAGAAAGTCTTAAGATTGTTAAAAGTACTGAAGATATTAGACAAATTGGTTATCCAATTTACATCTTTTAAAGTTGGAAGCAACCTGTTTTTTGTCTTGTAGAAACACTGAGAGTGTGTTCTGTAATTCCAGTTTACCCCCTTAAAACCATTGTTTTAACATTGACATTGTTTTAACGTTTAGTTCGTTAGCAGTCGTTTATAAGATACTTCTTTATTATTATATAATAATGAGAATGATCTCTAACTTAATGCTTTAGCATTAACATTTTGATGATTTTTATTGTGACACTAAACACGCTGTTTAGTTCAGCTGACTTTTTTTGTACCAAGACTTTGTCAACAAAAGAAGCACTGTGTTGATTTATTTTCTGGTGCTTCTTCTTAATCTGGGGAATTTCTCCAGAATGTTTTCTTGTCTTTGCAGCTGTGCCATCAGAACATTCTTCTCTACAAAACTCCAGACAACCTTTGTTGATGATGTAATTCTTTAGTTTTCCAGAGCAGATTGTGTTTGTTGGCTATAAAACTGAGAACAAGAGTTCTTCCTCCGTATCACCATTATGTTCAAATAGCAATATCTGTGCACTTGTCAAGGGGCAATGAAAAATACTTTGCAAGTTGGTCTTCCATGTCATTCGTTTCTAAATGTGGTGAGCTGTGCTATCATTGGAAAGTGCAGATTGACCCAGTATTTCCAAGCAAATATCTTTGATGTACTTGTTCACTTGTCTCTTAACAATTGTATTTAGCACTTTAGTCTTGCAACCCGAAGTGCAAGGATAGGAAGCCTGTAAAACGAACATTTATCGATGAAATACTGAATATCTGCTTCCGTTAGCCTTTTTAATTCAGTGCTTTTTCTTTCAAAAAATTCTTTTGTCTGTGAGCTTATTTTTGTGTATATTTTGTAAGTGAATGCTCCTTAAATTTTGATGTTTTTGTTGCTCCATTAACTAGTATATCTCTGCAGTTAACACACTGATGTTAGCACTTCACCATCAATTATGGCTACAAAACTGAACTCAGTATGTAAGGGGTCATACTCCTGAATGAAAGAAGACCTCTTTGGTCTTCATCTGTTTGGAATCACTTCCTTTACCCTTATTTGGTTTACTACTGCTGGTGCATTCAGAAAAGGTGTGTCTTTTCCACTAAAAGAACGCTGAAAAATCTACTGAAGCTTGTTTGTCCCCATGTAAATTTGGTTAAAAATAATATAAATTTCACTTCTCTCATTTAGCTAATGATATTAAATTATAAATTAAAAAGCAGGCATGATTAAGATTAAAATGTTTGTAAAATTAACTAGTTATTAAAAATGAGTAAACCTGTGGCTTTTTTTGTTTTTTATAGATGTGTGTGTGTTTTTTTAAAAATAAATTTATTTATTTATGGCTGTGTTGGGTGTTTGTTGCTGCGTGTGGTTTTCTCCAGTTGTGGCGAGCAGGGGCTACTCTTCGTTCCGGTGCAGGGGCTTCTCATTGCGGTGGCTTCTCGTTGCGGAACACGGGCTCTAGGCGTGCGGGCTTCAGTAGTTGTGTCACGTGGGCTCAGTAGTTGTGGCTCGCGGGCTCTAGAGTGCAGGCTCAGTAGTTGTGGCGCACGGGCTTAGTTGCTTCGCGGCATGTGGGATCTTCCCAGCCCAGGGCTCGAACCCGTGTCCCCTGCATTGGCAGGTGGATTCTTAACCACTGCGCCACCGGGGAAGCTCCAAACCTGTGTTTTTTCTCAGATTTTTATACACCTTTAGGTAGTTGACAAAATAACCTTAAAATAATACATGTAACTTTGTTCTACTGTGCCTCATTAGCACATCATGCCAGATGCAATTCACTATTGAATTGATAAGTTTGATAACACTTGGATCTATCTGTATGCTGTTCAACAAGACAAATCCACTAATCATGTGCTTTGATGTCATGGCAATGTCAAATGTCTGTAAAAGCTTCCAAGTGTTTAGTTTCAGTTTCTGAACTGATCTCATCACGGATCTATAACAAATAGTTCATAGACCATCACTAGTGTGTGAGCCATGCTTTCAATGGCAGTGGACTACCAATAGAGTAGTGCTTTATGTGCACTGGTACTTAAATCTATAGGAAATAATCAGTTTCACTGCATCTTTTTTTTTTTTTTTTTTTTTGTGGTATGCGGGCCTCTCACGTTGCAGAGCACAGGCTCCGGACGCGCAGGCTCAGCAGCCATGGCTCACGGGCCTAGCCGCTCCACGGCATGTGGGATCCTCCCGGACCGGGGCACAAACCCGTGTCCCCTGCATCGGCAGGCGGACTCTCAACCACTGCGCCACCAGGGAAGCCTCACTGCATCTTTTAAAAGGATTTATTTGATACCTATTACATGACACAACAGAACAAATTACACACTATTAAGATGTAATTCCATAATAAGATAATATTAAGGTAAAAGAATATCTTATTAGAAACAATAAGAAATACCATAATTGTATTTAGTCATTATTATACTTTAATTTTCAAATATTTGACAGTGCTTTTGTGAAAAAATGTGCAGGCATCTACTGTTTTAACTGGAATTTCAGAACATTTAAAGTAGATGTGAGCTGTTCTTAAATGTTTGTGAGATGTGAATTTGCAAATGTAACTTATTAGTGATGGTGCAGCTGTACAGTATTGTTTCTTTCCCAAGAAGCCATCAAGAAAAGAACCACTGTGTGGTGTTACTTGTGGCTCTTCCCAAGATCACAGTGCTTACAGCTGACAGTTTTTTTTTTTTTTTTTGTGGTACACGGGCCTCTCACTGTTGTGGCAGAGCACAGGCTCCGGACGCGCAGGCCCAGCGGCCATGGCTCACGGGCCCAGCCGCTCTGCGACATGTGGGATCTTCCCGGACCGGGGGACGAACCCGTGTCCCCTGCATCGGAAGGCGGACTCTCAACCACTGCGCCACCAGGGAAGCCCACAGCTGTTACTTTTCAGTGCATACTTACCCCCACGTTTGTGAACTAGCACCACTGGGTATCTTCTGATTTATTTAATGGATGAGAATGTGTGATGAAATGTGTAAGAGTGACCCAACATTTTGTCATGAAAATTTTCAAGCATACAGAAAAGTTTAAAGAATTTTATAGAGTGCCTGTATACCCACCACGTAGATTCTGCCTTTAACATTTTACTATACTTGCATTATTACATGCCTATACAAGTATCTATACCTCTATCCAGCTATCACTAAAAACTTTCTCCTAAAAATGTCAACATACATGTCATTAACTAGAGTTTATTGTTTGTTTACAGTCTGTTTTCTTTTGAGCTAAAATACACGTACAATGCAATACACAGATTACAAGTGTATGTTCTCTGAGTTTTACCAAATCATGCACCTGTGTAAGCCAAAACTCTGTCAAGATATAGGGCGATTGTATTCATTTAGGGGCAGTTTTGCCTCCAAGGGGACATTTGACAATGTCTGGAGCTATTTTTCGTTGTCCAAGCTGGGCAGGGCAAGGATGGGGTAGTGCTGACATCTAGTGGGTAGAGTCTAGTTACAGTTCTTTGTCTATAGTGCCACTTTTGAGAAATCTTGATGTAGAGCATTACCATAACCCTGGGTAGTTTCATCATTTCTCTGGCCAGTCAATCCCCCCCTTACCCCTTAACATTCCAGAGATAACCATTGGTGTGGGGTTTTTTTCCTACTATAGTTTTGCTTGTTCTAGAATATCATATAAATGGGATCATTATATACATTATATACACATTACATACTTTATATACACATTATATACTTCATGGCAGTCTTGTCTAAAAAAAACCAAGACAAAACATTGCCTATAACTCATCAGGGGAGGCAGTTTTTTCCCTATTAACTATAAAAGAAATGTCTTGCAGGTTTCACATAAAGGACACAGACATGTAGACAATGTTTTCAGCAGCATTCCTATAGGAAACAAAGTACAGGTATTCCCTCGGTATCCACAGGGGATTGGCTCCAGGACCTGCTGTGGATACTAAAATCCACAGATGCTCAAGGCCCACAGTTGGCTCTCTCTGTATTCATGGTTCCACATCCTCGGATTCAACCAATCTCAGATCATGTAGTACTATATGTATTTATTGAAAAAAATCCGCATATAAGTGGACCTATGTAGTTCAAACCTGTGTTATTCAAGGGTCAATTGTAAAGGAGTTCACTCATATGACTGTTTCCTTTAGGAATCACCAAGACATAGTGCCAACATGAAACTCAGTGCAAGCAACTTTACATAGAGACAGTATTGTCCAAAAGCATAGATTTCTGATGGTCCAAGTTGATTTCAAATTAAAATCCATAGATGAATGTTTGGGATGATCTTCAGACATTCCCCACAAAGGGTACTTTTTGCAGCCAGGATTTGATAAGACATGTACAGCATCCATTTCAAGGTATATACAGAGTGCAGATAACATGGTGCCAGTTAAGGGGAAATCTACTAACTTTGGAGAACAAATAAGAAGAAACTTGCCTTGCCTTAATGTTGGCTATGCAGTTTTTTCCTTGAAGGTGGTATTTGAGAATATCTGAAGGCAAAGAAAGATTCTTTAAAAACCAAAACAAATAGCATAGTTTTTTTCACTCCAGCAGAAGCTCAGTTTCCCAAGTTAACCACCACTTTTTCACCCTTGACAGCTCTGATGACTAATAGTCATGTTTATTAGTCATTGATTGATGAATTGATTCACTTATATCAAAAGTTACTTGGTGATATCATTTCAGTCTCATGACTTTGAATACCACCTATATGCTGACAACTCCCAAATTTCTTAAACTATAAACTCATAAATCCAATTGCCTACCTGACATCTCTACTTGGATATATGAAAGGCAAGTCAAACTTGATGTTTCTAGAACTGGATTCTCTCTCTTGTCATTTCCCTAAAGTCTTCTCTTTCACATCTCAAAAGAGCCAGATTTCTAGCGGCTCAAATCAAAATCCTCGTATCATCTTAGACCATTTTCATTGTCTCACACTGCACAACCAGTCTGTGAGCAAGTCCTGGTGGCTATATCTTCAAAATTTATCCTGGGAATAACCGTTTTTCGCCGTCATCTCCACTGCCGTCATCTGCCTCCATAATCTCTTTCTGGGATTATTGCAGTAATCTCATAAGTGGACTTCTTATTTCCAGCTTTCTCCCTCATAGACTGTTTTAAATACAGCAGTCAGAGTGATCCTTTAAAAATGTAAACAGTGGCTAAACCCGCAAATTAGCTTCCTGTTTCATTCAGAGTAAGAGTCAAAGTCATAATAATGGCCTAAACACCCTACAGGATCTTCTGTGACCCTTGCCCTGGTTTTTTCTTTTTTTTTCCTTTATCTCCTATTACCTTCTTTCATTTGCTCACTCTGTTCCATCCATACTTCCTGACTGTTCTTCAAACCTGCCAGGTGGACATGGTTTGCTTTTTCACCTCAGGGAGGCTTTCCCTGACCACCACCCCCCCGCCCCCCCCCCCCCCCCCACTTCACAATTTAAATGTAAAGTTTAAATTGCAGTTCTTTCAGCCCTAAACTCATCTCGACTTTGTTTCTGTTTATCCCCATCCGGCATAGTACATATTTTACTTGTTTGCTTGTCTCTCCTCCCATGAGAATGTAAACTCCATGAGGACATAGAATTTTGTCTATTTTGCTTATTGTATTCTGGGCATCTAAAACAGTACCAAGCACATGGTGGGCATTCAGTATTTGTGGAAATGAGTGTTGAGTGCCTACTCTATGGCATGCTGTACACTGTGCTAGACATTGGGTAGTCAGTAGTGAGTGGTCCCTCTCCTCATGGAGTATGGAGCATAGACTAGTACAGCAACACAGTAATTAGCACATAAATGTATGTACAGAATCTGAGATAAAAGCTCTCCAGGAAAGGAGCTTGGTTGTATGAGAGTATAAAACCTAGGAAGCTGACAAGAGGGGTGGGGAGGCGCTTCCCTGGTCAAGTGTCAAAAGCTGGGATCTGAAAGATGAAAGTTAAGTAGTTTCTGTAAGTGGCTTACCCTTTCTCATTCCTGAAACTGTTTTCCTCTTTTTTTAATTAAAGATGGGCCTTTATAGGCATTGATCCCTTTTATTAATCTTTGGTTTGTGCCATTATACTTGCTTCCTATTTCATTGACTACTTATCTTACATTTATTAGTTTCCTCCACTTTGGGGAGGTTTAATTTGCTGTTATTTTTCTAACTTTCTGAGATTAATAATTATATCACTAATGCATGCAGTTATGGTTGTAAATTCCCTTTAAACAGTGTTAGCTAAAACCCACAACTGTTGGTAGTGATATTCTTAGTAGGTATTTTAACAGACTTTTTACGTGGTCAGTTTAATTACTGATATATTTGGATTTAAAAATAACATCTAACAATTTCTGTTTCTCCCACCAGTTGTGTTTATTTTTCTTTCTTGTCTTCTCTTGGATTAATCAAACATTTTTATTATTCCATTTCCCCACTGTGTTATCTTATTCATATACATTCATTAATATCCTTTTAGTCACTACCCTACAGGTTATGCCATGCATCCTTGGATTATTGAGGTCTAGTATGAATTAATAGTTTTATCACTTCTCTGTCAGTGCATGGACCTTGGAATATTTATGCTTCATCTACCACAATCCTACCTTTTATGTTGTTATTGTCATTTAATTCTACGTATCTGTGACCCCACAAGATATTAACATTGTTCTGTATAGTCCGTATTCATTTAGCTCTTCCCTCATATTTCTCCTTTTTGTCTTCATTCTTCCAGTTTGCAGTGCTTCTTTCTGGGGTCATATTTCTTTTGCCTGAAGAACTGTTTTTAGTGTGGATCTTCTAGTGAACACATTCAGTTTTTACTCATATGAGAAAGTATTTTCCCTTCATTTTCAAATGATATTTAGACTTGATATAGAATTGTAGGTTGGCAGTTCATTGTCTTTTGGCTTCCCTTTCTGTTGGTGTTAGCTGTCAGCCTTATTGTTGCTGATTTAAGAGCAATGTGTCCTTTTATGCCCCCCAGCCCCACCCGGGCTGCTTTTTTTTTTTTTTTTTTTTTGCGGTACGCGGGCCTCTCATTGTTGTGGCCTCTCCCGTTGCGGAGCACAGGCTCCGGACGCGCAGGCTCAGCGGCCATGGCTCACGGGCCCAGCCGCTCCGTGGCATGTGGGATCTTCCCGGACCGGGGCACAAACCCGTGTCCCCTGCATCGGCAGGCGGACTCTCAACCACTGCGCCACCAGGGAAGCCCCTGGCTGCTTTTTAAGATGTCTAATTTTCTTTTGTTTTCTGGAGTTTTACTATGATATTTCTGTGTGTGTTTTTCTTTAGATGTGCTGCTTGGGATTCAGCACCTCTTGAATCTATGGCTTGGTATTTGTCTTCAGTTTTGGAAAATTCTTAACCATTATCTATTTCTTCAAATATTGTTTCTGTCCTGTTTTCTCCTCTGTTTCTGGTGACAACAAAGTGGAAGGTTTGATCATGGGAATGGATGACTGACTTGGAGTTACTAAGTGGGTAATTGATGTGGTTGGCTGGTTCATCTGTGTGATGTTGAAGTCTCTCAAAAAGATTATGGGAGCTGGGGAGGAGAGAAAGCCTATGAACCAGGAGCCAAAGGCTTCCTTGAATATAAGAATGTTGACAGTATGACTGTCAATGGGATTACAAGGTTGGTAGGTGGCAACAGTGAGAGTGGTGGCTGAGCTTGTATATTGAAACACAACTGCAAGGAGCAGGGAGTTTTGCAAGAGGGAAAGAGAGGTAAAGACTTGAAAGCAAAAATTAGAAGGAAGGAGCATATTTTCCTTCCTGGCTCTGACAAATGCGTATGAGACAAAAACATGTCAGCATGTGAATGGGCTGTAAAGGAATTCATGTTGTCAGAGAGCTAAAGAAGGCAGAAGAGGGTTTTTTTAAAGTGAAGAGCTGACGGGTCAGTGAACAGGATTTCAGAAGATATAACTGAGAGGTTTGGGAGGTAGGGGAGAAGAATGAGATACTAGATTTTAATGGGAAGTACAGAGCAGTGTGAGATTCATGTGATGATGCCTGATTTAGGAAGTCTGACCTTCTGACAGTGACAGGTAAAAGGGATGATGTGAGGCATAATGAGAAGGGTCCTGATAGTTTCTGAGATAAAGATGGCCTACCAGATTTCCTCTTATGATTATGAAGGCTTCCCCTTCAGGTATGGGGAAATGAGGTGGTGCCTTCCTAGAGCTTTAATGTATTGGTTCTTATGAGCTTATTGGATAGGGTGACTTAGCGAGGGCAGGCTTCGCAGTGGAGACTCAATGGTCTAATATCTTCATTCATGGCTTACTGACTCTGGAAATAGCTTCTCAAGGCTTTTCAGGGTTTTGAGATTTGAAACCCAAAGTGAGGCCCTTGACCATGACCAATGCACCAAGCTAAATAGCAGTTTGTGAGACCTCTGATGGCCTCACAATTGGTAGTTTTCTTTTCTTTTTTTTTGGTTAGTTTTTACCCTCTGTTAGTCTGGACAGTCTATCTTTACATTCTGTAACTGCATAGTCTTTATCAATAGTGACATTATTCTGGTCAAATACAAAGATTGGCTGACTTTTTCTTTTTTTTTTTAACAGTAGGTCCTTGTTGGTTATCTGTTTTAAATATAGCAGTGTGAACATGTCAGTCCCAAGCTCTCAATCTATCCCTTCCCCCCAACCTTCCCCACTGGTAACCATACGTTCATTCTCTAAGTCTGTGAGTCTATTTCTGTTTTGTAAATAAGTTCATTTGTATTATTTTTTTTTTTAGATTATGATATTTGTATTTCTCTGTGGCTGACTTTTTCTTTAGAGGGCCAGATAGCAATTATTTGAGGTTTTGTGGGCCACATGATCTGTCCCAATTAACTTGACTCCCTGAGCCATCTTAATTGTGGCTGTAGTTTTTAGAACCGCACTTCTAAATCCACATTTTAGACCGATTTATAATCCTTCAGATTTTTCTTTTTGGCTGCTTATTAAACACAATTATGTGTGTGGCTCAGAGACATGAAAGCTCAAAATGTCAAAACTCAACTCCATCCTCCATCGTTCTTCCTCCTTTGTTTGTCTCATGATTGTCCTCACCGTCTACCCAGTCATCCTGGAAACTTGGGAGTCAGTCATCCTTCCTCCATAATTCAGTACATTATCAAATCCTCAATTTTACTTCCTAATGATCTTTTGGATCCATCTTTAGTACTCTTACTTCTAGTTCAGACCTTCATATTTCCCCTAAATTATTACAGTAGTTTACAAATTGGTCTCACTGTTTCGAATTCTGACCCCTTGGATCAATCTGTGCTATATACCAGTGCCACAATCCCTTGTTAACCCTCTCAGGCAGAATTAAACCTTCTTCACTTAGGAACATAGGTACTTTACAGTGTTTATTAGTTTGCATTATGTTTCTGGATGTCATTTTTCTCTCTGTTCTTTAAGACAAAGCTTCTTGAGGGTATGGACTGTGCTTCATGCATTTATATGTCCAACTTCACAGCCTTACTGCTTCAAACATCTACTGCTTTGATAAATTTGATAAAATTTGAATAAGTGAATTTTAGATTTCTGGATAAACATAATGAATTTTATGCATGTGTTTATCTCTACACCCTCAGGAAATTCCAAGGAAATGAGAGTAAAGGAATAAAAGAAATTGTATAAAACCACAAAGACAAAAAGAATGGGAAAGTAGACACAGCTCTAAGAAGACTAGCAGCCAGGCATCTTCAGCCATATCCCTACCCCTAACAGTAGGAGACTGGTGGGGTTTTTTTTCCCTAGAGAAACATTTATTTTCCAAAAAAAGAAGAAGTACAGATACTGACATTCAGGGACCTTTAATGATACGATTAGCTCTCTACCTAATAACCCACCTATAGTAACATCTAATGTTGACAAAACCATACATAATAATAAAAATTCCATTCTGCTTTTAAAATCTAAATTACTTTAAAAATTAATTTAAATTTACATAAAGGAAATTGGCTATTTGGCTTCCAGTTTGTTGAATTTAGACAGATGCAGTCAGGTAGCCACCAGTACCATCAACATCAGAACAGTTCCCCTTTTTAGTCAGCCCCTCTTCCATCCCTAACCCCTGGGAAACATTGATCTATTCTCTGTCCTTATAAGTTTTGCCTTTTCCAAAATATCATTTGAATGGAATTTTACAGTATCTAGCTTTGAGTTTGACTTTGTTAACTTAGCATAATGTGTTTGTAGTTGATCCATGTTGTTGCATGTATCAGTAGTCATTTCCTTTTATGACTGAGTGATAGTCCGTGATATGTACTAGTTTGTTCATCCATTTACCTATTGAAGGACAATTGGGTTGTTTCCAATTTTTGGCCATTATGAAGTTATTATAAACTTTTACAATCAGATTTTTGTGTGAGCATAAGTTTTCATTTCTTCTGGGTAAACAACCAGTGGGAGTGCTGGGTCATATGATAAGTGTATGTTTAACTTCATAAGAAACTGCCAGTTTGTTTTCCAAATGACTATACCATTTTGCATGACAACCAACAAAGTATGAGAGTCCCATTTGCTTTGAATCCTTATGAGCACTTCAGTGTGTATGTTTTGTTTTATTGTGTTTATTTACCATTCTGGTAGGTGTGTAGTGGTATGCCATTGGAATTTTAATTTGCATTTTTCTTAATGACTGAAGATGTTGAGCATCTTTCCCTGTACTTATATGTCATCTCTCTCTATATGGTGATGTGCTTATTGAAATTGTTTGCTTTTTTTTTTTTAACCTAAGTTGGGTTTTTTTTTATGGTTGAGGTTTTAGAGATCTTTATGTATTCTGGATAAAAGTCCTTTGTTTTATATGTAATGTCCAGGTATTTTCTCTCAGTCTCTGGCTTATCGTTTCATTTTCTTAACAGTACCTTTCACAAAGCAAATGTTTTTAAGTTTCAAAGTCCACCTTCTAACCTTCTCTATTGAGAATAGTGCTTGAGGTTTCTTTCTCCATTAAGTTGTCTTTGCACTTTTGTTAAAATCACCAATTGTATCTACTTCTGAGCTCTATATTCTGCTCTGTGATCTCTGAGTCTGTCCTTTTTCCAGTAGCACACTATCTTGATTACTATAGCTTTACAATATCTTGAAATTAGTGTTTTCTCCAGCTGTATTCTTTTTCAAAAATGTTTTGACTTTTCTAGTTCCTTTACCTTTTTTTGGGGGGGTGGGGAGTGGCGAGCCACGTGGTTTGCAGGATCTTAGTTCCCTGACCAGGGATCAAACCTGCATCTTTGGCAGTGAAAGTGCAGAGTCCTAACCACTGGACTGCAAGGGAATTCCCTTCTCTACCTTTCTATGTAAATATTTGTCACTGTCTACCAAAAATCCCACTGGTATTTTGATCAGAATTGCATTGAATCTGCATTGCAGTCTGAGCAGAGTTAGTATCCTAACAATATTGAGTCTTCCAGTCTTTCTCCATCTATGTAGGTCTTCTTTATTTTATCAATGTTTTCTAATTTTCAGCATACAGAAACTACACATATGTTGTTAGATTCGTACCTACGTATTTTATTTGTGTTTATGTACTATTGTAAATTATAATTTTGAATGTTTTATTTCCAATAATTCATTTCTAATATATAGAAATACAGTTGATTTTTGTATACTGACCTTGTGTTGTATAACCTTATAAACTCACTCACCTGTTAATTCTAGGAGCTTTTTAGTAGATTCATGGTATGGAAATAAATGAAGACCACCCAAATAAGAACAAGTAGGGCACCAGCCACCATTACTTGCATTTGGCACAGACTCAAAAGGAAATCTAAAAGGAGATTAGAATGGAAAAAAGGGAAAGCTTCAGGTTGTCTTAATTGGAAGTTGTTGGCCATGGGGAAGCTGGAAGCAGGCCTAACTAGAAGTCGGGCATCCTGTGTGGTTGGTTAGGGGAGCATATTTGGCTTTCTCTGGTTGGTCCTAAATTGGAAGTGGGGGCAAAAATTAGGGAAGCTGGCAGTTATTGATCAAGGCCTGGCTGTTTGGATCTGATTGCTACAGAAGTTGTGGTTTGGCTTCCTGGACTGGTTGCTGCAGAGGCTGTGGGTCAGAGTTGTTTTTGGATGTGGTCTGGCTATTGTCCGTTTGTATATTCAGTCTCTCACTTGGGAAATTCTATGTAGACAATCCTGTGGTCTTGCAAATAGAGTTTTATTTCTTCCTTTCTAATTGGTATGCCTTTATTTTCTTCCCTAATTGTACTGGCTAGGACTTTCAGTACAGTGTTGAATAGGAGTGGTGAGAGCAGACATCTTTAATTTAGTTTCTGATCTTAGGGAAAAAAAGATTTAGTCTTTCCCTATTGAATGTGATGTTAGCTGTAGGTTTTTTGTAGATGACCTTTATCAGATCAAAGAAAACCCCTTCTCTTCCTAGTTTGTTAAGCATTTAAAAAATCATGAATGGATGTTGCATTTTGTCAAATGCATTATCTGTATCTACTGAGATCATCATGTGGTTTTTTTTCTTTAGTTTGTTAATATGATGAATCACACTGATAGATTTTTGAATGTTGAACCAGCTTTGCATTCTCACAATTAATCCCCCTTGGTCATGATGTATTATCCTATATGCATATTGCTGGATTTTTTTTTTTTTTTTTTTTAACATCTTTATTGGAGTATAATTGCTTTACAATGGTATGTTAGTTTCAGCTTCACAACAAAATGAATCAGTTATATATATATATACATATATTCCCATATCTCTTCCCACTTGCGTCTCCCTCCCTCCCACCCTCCCTATCCCACCCCTCCAGGCGGTCACAAAGCACTGAGCTGATCTCCCTGTGCTATGCGGCTGCTTCCCACTAGCTATCTACCTTACGTTTGGTAGTGTATATATGTCCATGCCTCTTTATCGCTTTGTCACCGTTTACACTTCCCCCTCCCCATAGCCTCAAGTCCATTCTCTAGTAAGTCTGTGTCTTTATTCCTGTTTCACCCCTAGGTTTTTCATGACATTTTTTTTTTTTAAATTCCATATATATGTGTTAGCATACGGTATTTGTCTCTCTCTTTCTGACTTACTTCACTCTGTATGACAGACTCTAGGTCTATCCACCTCATTACAAATAGCTCAATTTCATCTCTTTTTATGGCTGAGTAATATTCCATTGTATATATGTGCCACATCTTCTTTATCCATTCATCCGATGATGGACACTTAGGTTGTTTCCATCTCTGGGCTATTGTAAATAGAGCTGCAATGAACATTTTGGTACATGACTCTTTTTGAATTATGGTTTTCTCAGGGTATATGCCCAGTAGTGAGTTACAATATTTTGTTGAGGATTTTTGTGTCTATTTTCATGAGTGAGATGTTCTGTAATTTTTTTTGTTTTTGTTTGCTTCTTGTAATGTTTTTGTCTGGTTTTGATGTCAACGTAATGCTCGCCTCATAAATTGAGTTGAGAAGTATTGCATCCTCTTCTGTTTTCTGGAAGAGATTATTTTCTGGAAGAGATTGTGTAGAATTGGTATTATTTCTTCCATATATATATTAGAATTTGCCAGTGCAACCATCTAGACCTAGAGAGTTTTTGTTTTCTTGAAAGATTCTAAACTATTAATAGTGCTATTGAGATTCTCTTTTTCTTCTTCAGTGAGTTCTGGTATTTGTGAATTTCAAAGTATTTGTCCATTTCATCTAAGTTGTCAAACTTGTGGGCATAGAATTGTTCGTAGTATTCCCTTATTATCCTTTTAATGTCTGTACTTGTCTGTAATGATATCCCCTCTTTCATTTCTGATATTGATACCTTTTGTCTTCTCTGTCTCTTTTTCTTTTTCTCTTTGTCAAGCGTAGCTAGAGATTTATCAATTTTTATTGATCATTTCAAAGAACGAGCTTTTTATTTCATTTACTTTATTGTTTTTCTGTTTCAACTTCATTGATTTCTGCTCTAATCTTATTTTCCCTCCTTCCTTCTTTTAATACTATAAATTTCCCTCTAAGCACCGCTTTAGCTGCATACCACCACTTTTGATATGTTATATTTTTATTCAATTCAAAATATTTTCTAATTTCCTTGAGACTTTGTCTTTGACCTGTGGATTTTTTTTAAGAAGTGTGTTGTTTAATTTCCAAATAATTGGTGGCATTTTTAAGATACGTTTCTGTTACTGGTTTCTAGTTTAATTTTCATTATGGTCAGAGGGTATACTTTGTATGATTTCAATTATTTAAATTTGTTAAGGTTTGTATATAATATGTTTGTGTTTTGTTTATAGTGTGGTTTATCTTGATGTGTATTTGAAAAGAATATATATTCTGCTATTGTTGGGTGGAATGTTCTACAAATGTCAGATCAGGTTGGGCTGGGTATGATGTTCTTTGAGTTTATCAACACTTTTATTTTCACTGAGTTTTTTTTAAATTTCAATTTTAATGTTTTTAATATTTCTTTTTTAATTTAAAAAAATTAACTAATTTTGTCTGTGTTGAGTCTTCGTTATTGTGCGTGGGCTTTCTCTAGTTGTGGCGAGCAGGGGCCACTCTTTGTTGCAGTGCGTGGGCTTCTCATTGTGGTGGCTTCTCTTGTTGCAGAGCACGGGCTCTAGGCACATGGGCTTCAGTATTATGGCACTCGGGCTCAGTAGTTGTGGCATGTGGGCTCTAGAGCGCAGGCTCAGTAGTTGTGGCACACGGGCTTAGCTGCTCTGCGGCATGTGGGATCTTCCTGGAGCAGGGATTGAACCCATGTCCCCTGCATTGGCAGGTGAATTCTTAACCACTGTGCCACCGGGGAGGTCCCTGAGTTTTTTGTTTTTAATCCATAATGTTTGTATTTTGCTAAATTTGAGGAGTTTTAAGCCACTATTTCTTAAAAAACTTTTGTGCCTCTATCTCTTTTTCTGTCCCCTTCTGGGAATCCAGTAACATAAATGTTAAACTGTTTGGTATTGTCCTAGAAGTTCCTAAGTGCCTGTTCATTTTTTTTTTCTTTTTCTCTGTTCTTCAGGTTGGATAATTTCTATTGATCAATCTTTCAGCTCACTGAATCTTCCCCTTTGCCATCTTCATTCTGCTTTTGACTTCATCTAGTGAATTTTTAATTTCAGATCTTTCATTGTTATGTAATTTCCATTTGGTTCCTGTTTTATAGTTATTCTTTCTCTTCTGAGAACTTCCATCTTTCCAGTCATTTTTCATTACCTTCACCTTGTGGAACATAGATACAACTGTTTTAAATCTTTTTCTGATAACTCCAATATCTATGTCATTTTAGGATTGACACCTTTTTTTTCCCCTGAGAATTGGTCACTTTTTCTTTTTTCGGTTCGTTGTACGTCATATAATTTTGGAATATATCCTCAACTCATTTGGAATGTATCTTGAATATTTTGGCTTCTGTTAAAATCTTGAGAATATTGATTTTTGTTTTAACACGCAATCAAACCAGTTAGATTAAGACTACAAGTTCTACCTCCTCTGTGGGTGATAGTTTCAATGTCACTTCCATTTTCAAAGCCTTTGCCCTCACATGCCCCACTCAATAGTCAGTCTTCATCTTGAGTGGTGTTTAGTTCTCAAAGACTTTGGTGGGCTTCTTTGGTTCTGTTCCATGATTTTGCAGCTCAGGGGTGAGACTGGGACTTGTGTTAGTTGCTACACAAAATTAGGAGATCCTTTCTTTGGCTTCCTCCTTGCTGGGATTTTCTTCCTAACCTCTGGTTCCCAGCGGCCCCTTTTCCAGTTTCTCTAGCTAGAAAGACAGGTTTCTCACAGAGCATTTTACTCCCCTTGCTGTCACATAGTTCCACATGACAGATTTCACCCTCAGGGTAAAGCAGTGAGAGAAAAGAGAACAAAAATGACAGGATTCCCCTTACTTGCTTAAGACCACAGGGGCCCCTTTTCTCATTTCTTCCAGGCAGAGACAGGTTTTCTCTCAATTTGAGATACCTGGACTGTCATCCCTGAGCTGCAGTTTCAGAACCCTTGCTCACCTTTAAGCAATGCCAGGAGGGAAAAAATAATATGAACACAAACTGTGGTTGCCCCCCTCACACTACTCAGCTCACATGGGTCCCTTTTCTTCATCTTCTAGCCAGAAAGAGGAGCTTTTTTTGGCTGTCTGCTACCCTTGGGCAATTCTGAAACTTGAGCTACTCTTGCTTCGAAGGCAGAAGGTAGAAGAGGGGAAAACCCCCAGAAAACTCCACAGTACTGGTTGTTCAAGTTTCAACTTCTCTCCCCTGTTCACTTACTGTTTTTACTTTTTAGAGTTCTCAGGTGGTTGGTTTTCATATTCTTTCCAATTTTCAGTTGTAATCAGTGAGAGAGAGAGGCTATGGTGGGCGTAATCTATTTTGTCCAGCACTGGAATTGGCATTCATTTTTTTAATTATAAATTTATGTATTTATTTTTGGCTGCATTGGGTCTTCGTTGCTGCGCGCAGGCTTTCTCTAGTTGCAGCGAGTTGGGGGGCTACTCTTCGTTGTGGTGCACGTGCTTCTCATTGCGGTGGCTTCTCTTGTTGTGGAGCACAGGCTCTAGGCATGAGGGCTTCAGTAGCTGTGGCTCACGGGCTCTAGAGCACAGGCTCAGTAGTTGTGGTGCACGGGCTCAGTTGCTCTGCAGCATGTGGGATCTTCCCAGACCAGGGCTCGAACCTGTGTCCCCTGCATTGGCAGACAGATTCTTAACCACTGCACCACTAGGGAAGTCCCAGCATTCATATTTTTAATGCCTTGGTCTACAGATGACTTGACAGTTAAGGGTCCTCAGACATTTGAGAAAAGTCTTCAGTGTGAGAGACAGATACACATAGACACACACCAAGGAACTCAGAGGAAACAGAAAATGAAGCTGCCTGAAGTAAACTTAAAATAAACATAAATGGTTTTATCTCATTAAATCTGAGAAAAAAAAGTGGTTACCCAGAAACAAAGCAAGATGCTATTTATGTAAAAGGAACCATCAGAGAATAAGAATCCAGTGTATGGTAGCAATAAGTTTAATAAATGAATTAAGATTACTTGGAAGATTACATCATGTTAATCTCCTAGAAAATGGAACCAAAGGAAAGAGAGATGGAAAAGTAAAAGAAAATTAGAGGTTCTGTTTTAGAAGTCTAGCAGTTGCCTAAATCAAATGTGAAAATTGTCTGTACTGAAGAACACAAATTTCTATACTGAAAGAGCCTACTAAGGGCCCTTCACAATGAATGACTGAAGACCCACAACAAGGCACATCCTTTGTGAAATTTTATATCACTAGAATTAACATGCAGTTTCTTAAAGCTTCATGGAGGGACAAAAACAGGTCATATTCAAAGGTCAGAGTGGCATCAGATTTTTCAAGGACCAACTCTGGAAGTAGGTTAGTGGAACAATGTCTTTAAAAATTCTGAAGGAAAATTATTTTAAATTTGTAATTATATACCCAAACAAAATGTCAGTCCAGTGTGATGGTAGAAGAAATATATATATATATATATATATATATATTCTTTGACCGTGCCACATGGCTTGCAGGATCTCAGTTCCCCAGCCAGGGATTGAACCCGGGCCACGGCAGTGAAAGCCCTGAATCCTAACCACTAGGCCACCAGGGAACTCCCTAGAAAGATATTTTTAGACTTTCAACATCTCAGAAATTTTACCTCTAGTATGTGTTTTCTCAAGGAAGCTATTAGAAGATTGTTTCACCAAAACAGATGCTTAAACTCAGGGGGAAAGGAGCATGCCAAACCTAAGAAATGAAAGATTCAGTGTAGGGAAGAGATTGGAAGTCTTAGGATGACAGCTGTGCAGCAAGCCCAGAGAGCAGCCAGCCCAAATCAAGTCCTCTGGAGTGGATCAGGAAGGTCAAGGGTTACAGGGAAGGTGTCTCCAGGGGAAAAAGTGCAATTCATAGATTTTTTAAAAAATTATTTATTTATTTATTTATGGCTGCGTTGGGTCTTTGTTGCTGTGTGCGGGCTTTCTCTAGTTGCGGTGAGTGGGGGCTACTCTTCGTTGTGGTGCGCGGGCTTCTCATTGCGGTGGCTTCTCGTTACCGAGCACGGGCTCTAGGCTCGCAGGCTTCAGTAGTTGTGGTGCACGGGCTCAGTAGTTGTGGCTTGTGGGCTCTAGAGCGCAGGCTCAGTAGTTGTGGGGCACAGGCTTAGTTGCTCCATGGCACGTGATATCTTCCCGGACCAGGGCTCAAACCCGTGTCCCCTGCGTTGGCAGGCGGATTCTTAACCACTGCGCCACCAGGGAAGTCCTTACATATATTTATAAGTGAAAATAATTTTTTTTTTTTAATTTTGGCCATGCCGCACGGCATGTAGGATTGGGATCTTAGTTCCCCAACCAGGAGAGAATATTTTTAAGTGGTATGTGTAAGCAAGCATCTCAACAAATTCTTCCTCAGAGTAAGGAAAATACCAGAGGAACTCCTTTTTTTTTTTTTTGCGGTACGCGGGCCTCTCACTGTTGTGGCCTCTCCCGTTGCGGAGCGCAGGCTCCGGACGCGCAGGCTCAGCGGCCATGGCTCACGGGCCCAGCCGCTCCGCGGCATGTGGGATCTTCCCGGACCGGGGCACGAACCCGTGTCCCCTGCATCGGCAGGCGGACTCTCAACCACTGCTCCACCAGGGAAGCCTTCCTGAATGTTTTAATCATGATATTAGAGCCTTGGTAGATTTTCCATGATGAAAGATTGTTTGCAGTAAAATTTATCAAATGCTTTTTGTCTGTTGAGATTATTATATGGTTTTTTCTTTCATTCTATTAATGTGATGACACATTGATTTGCATATATTGAATCATCCTTGCATCCCGAATGTAAATTCCTCTTGTTCATGGTGAATGGTCCTTTTAATATGCTGCTGAATTTGGTTTGCTAGTAATACTTTTTAAAATAAATTTATTTATTTATTTATTTATTTAGGCTGCACTGGGTCTTCGTTGCTGCACGCAGGCTTTCTCTGGTTGTGGCGAGCGGGGCTACTCTTCATTGCAGTGTGTGGGCTTCTCATTGTGGTGGCTTCTCTTGTTGCGGAGCATAGGCTCTAGGCGCGCGGGCTTCAGTAGTTGCAGTACACGGGCTCAGTAGTTATGGCTTGTGGGCTCTAGAGCGCAGGCTCAGTAGTTGTTGTGCATGGGCTTAGTTGCTCCACGGTATGTGAGATCTTCCCGGACCAGGGCTTGAAACTGTGTCCCCTGAATTGGCAGGCAGATTCTTAACCACTGTGCCACCAGGGAAGTCCCTGCTAGTAATATTTTATTGACAGTTTTTGCATCTATATTAATCTGGGTATTGGCCTGTAATTTTCTTTTCTGGTAGTATCCTTTTTTGGCTTTGGTATCAGGATTATGCTGGCCTCATAAGATGAGTTTGGCCTCTTCAAATTTTTTGGAAGACTTTGAGAAAGATTGGCACAAAATTAACCATTTTAGAGGGTACAGTGACATTTAGTATACTTGCAGTGTTGTGCAATCATCATCTCTATCCATTTCCAAAATATTTTGGTTACCCCCAAAGGAGATACTGTACCAATTAAGCAATCACTTCTCACTGCCCCCTCTCCCAGCCCCTGGCAACCACAAACCTACTTTCTGTCTCTATGGATCTGTCTGTTCTGGAACTCTCATATAAATGTGATCTTTTGTGTCTGGCATTTTTCACTTAGCATAATGTATTCAAGGTTCATCCATGTTGTAGCATGTATCAGTACTTCATTCCTTTTTATGGCTGAATAATATTCCATTGTATGGATATACTGTGTTTTGTGTATCCATTCATCAGTTAATGGGCATTGAGTTGTTTCCATCTTTTGGCTATTGTGAACAGTGCTGCTGTGAACAAGTACTTGTACTTTCTTGAATACCTGTTTTCAAATATTTGGGGTATATACCTAGGAGTGGAATTGCTGAGTCATATGGTAATTCCATGTTTAACTTTTCGAGGAACCAAAAAATTGTTTTCCTCAGCAGCTGCTCCATTTTACCCACCAGCAGTATACAAGGGTTCCAGTATCTCCATATCCTCGCCAACATTTGTTATTTTCTTTTTTTTAAAAAAAGTTATAGCCATGGAATCTATAAAAATATAATTTATTAAAAGGTATATTATTTATTTTATTGAGGTATAATTGACATATCATTTTAGGTGTACAATGCATTGATTTGATATTTGTATATATTGCAAAATGATCACCATAATAAGTCCGGTTAACATCGATCACCATACATAGGTATACAAAATTTTTCTTTTCTTTTTTTTTGTTTTTTTTGCGGTACGTGGGCCTCTCACCATTGTGGCCTCTCCCGTTGCGGAGCACAGGCTCCGGACGCGCAGGCTTAGCGGCCATGGCTCACGGGCCCAGCCGCTCCGCGGCATGTGGGATCTTCCCGGACTGGGGCACGAACCTGTGTCCCCTGCATTGGCAGGCGGACTCTCAACCACTGCGCCACCAGGGAAGCCCCAAAATTTCTTTCTTGTGATGAGAACTTTCAAGATCCACTTACCTAGCTACTTGCAAATATACAATACAGTAGTCTTAACTGTAGTCACCATACTATACATTATATCCCCAGGGCTTATTCATTTTGTAACTGGAAATTTGTACCTTTTGACTCTCTTTACCAGTTTTGCCCACTCCCTCCCTGAGGCAACCACCAATCTGTTCTCTATATCCATGAGCTCAATTTTTTTGTTCATTTGTTATTTGTTGTTTTTTTAGGTCCCACATATAAGTGAGATCATACAGTATTTTTCTTTTTCTGTGTGACTTATTTCATTTAGCATAATGCCCTCAAGGTCCATCCATGTTGTTGCAAATGGCAAGCTTTCATTCTTTTTTATGGCTGCATAATATTCTGTTATATATATATTATCACACACACACACACATACACACACACACACACACACACACACACACACACACACACACAGCCAGCACATTTCCTTTATCCATTCATCCATTGATGGACATTTAGGTTGTTTCCATGCCTTGGCTATTGTAAATAATATTACAGTGAACATAATACACATCTTTTCCAGTTAGTGTTTTTGTTTTCTTTGGATAAATACCCAGTAGTGGAATTGCTGGATGATGTGGTAGCTCTATTTTTAGTTGTTTGAGGAACCTCCATACTGTTTGCCATAGTGGCTGCACCAATTAACATTCCCACCAACAATGTACAAGGGTTCTCTTTTCTCCACATCCTCACCAACGCTTATTTCTTGTCTTTTTGATAGTAGCCACTCTAACAGGTATGAGGTGTTATCTCATTGTGGTTTTGATTTATATTTCCCTGATGACTAGTGATGTTGAATACCTTTTCATGTACTTGTTAGCCATCTGTCTTCTTTGGAAAAATGTCTATTTAGTTTCTCTGCCCATTTAAAAAGTCAGATTGTTTGGTTTTTTGCTATTGCGTTGTGTGAGTTCTTTATATATTTTGGGTATTAACCCCTTATCAGATATATGATTTGCAAATATTTTCTCCCATTCAGTAGGTTGCCTTTTCATTTTGTTGATGGTTCCTTTTGCCCTGCAGCAGCTTTTTAGTTTGATGTAATCCTACTTGTTTATTTTTGTTGCCTTTGCTTTTGGTGTTAAATCCAAAAAATCATTGCCTAGACTAATGTCGAGGAGCTTACTGCCTATGTTTTCTTCTAGGAGTATTATGGTTTCAGTTCTTACATTCAGGTCTTTAATCCATTTTGAGCTAATTTTTGTGTATGGTGTATATAGTGGTCTAGTTTCATTATTTTGATATGGCTGTCCAGTTTTCCTAGCACCATTTATTGAAGACATTATCCTTCCCCATTTTATATTCTTGGCTCCTTTATCATAAATTAATTTACCATATATATGTGGGTTTATTTCTGAGCTCTCTATTCTGTTCCTTTGATCTATGTGTCTCTTTTTTATGCCACTGCCATACTGATTTGAATGCTGTACCTTTGTAGTATAGTTGAAAATCAGAGACTGTGATGTCTCCAGCTTTGTTCTTCTTTCTCGACATTGCTTTGGCTCTTCAGGGTCTTTTGTGATTTCACAAAAACTTTAGGATTCTTGTTCTATTTCTACTTTATCTCACCCCAGTTTTTAAAATTTTGTCTGATCTGTGATTTGTTTTTTGTTGGGGTGGGGAGAATTGGTCAAAAGCAGTGATTTTTCAAACTTTTTGATGTCAGAACCCCTTTATATCTTTAATAATTATTGAATACCCCTAAAAGATTTTGTTTGTGTGAGTTATATCTTTGTGGGGTTTATTTATTTAAATATTTATTTATTTTTTAAATTTTTGGCTGTGTTGGGTCTTCGTTGCTGTGCGCGGGCTTTCTCTGGTTGTGGTGAGCGGGGGCTACTCTTCGTTGCGGTGTGTGGGCTTCTCATTGTGGTGGCTTCTCTTTGTTGCAGAGCACGGGCTTCAGTAGTTGTGGTACATGGGCTCAGTAGTTGTGGCTCACGGGCTCTAGAGCGCAGGCTTAGCAGTTGTGGAAAGATCCCACATCCACTGCATGTGGGATCTTTCTGGTCCAGGGATCGAACCCATGTCCCCTGCGTTGGCAGGCAGATTCTTAACCACTGCGCCACCAGGGAAGCCCCTATATCTTTGGTATTTACTGTATTAGAAGTTACAAACTGAGAAATTATTTAAATATGTATTCACTCATTGAAACGTAATAAACCCATTACATGTTAACAAAATATTTTCATGAATAATAACTTTTTCCAAACACACACACACAAAATAGTGGAAAGACTGCCTAGTTTCTCTTATTGCAAATCTCTTTAAAGCCTGCCATAAGATAAGACTGTTGGATTCTCATATCAGCTCCTATATTCAGTCTATTGCATTATCACATGTGTTGCATGTAGCCTTTGGAAAACTCCCCTATACACTTATGAGAGAATGATAATGAAGGAGGCAAAGAATGTCTTAGATTTATCCTCAGGGACCTAGGATACCCAAGTTGGAGAGCAATTGGTTTTAAGATTTGTTGTTTCTGGCAAAATTAGGAGTGTTTAGAAACCTTTCAACAATTTCTCATAATACCTAGGGAAGAGGTATGGGTTGTTTATGCACCCAAATACAGAATATCCAAGGAAGTTACTATTTGGGTCAAAGATGATCCTTTTTTTAGAGTCAGAGATTAAAGAGAAGTTCTCATTTGCATAATCACTTCATTGACTTTATTCAATAGTATACTGAAGCAAAATGAACATCTGTATAAGTGGTACTTTAAGAAAACATTTCTTTTTGCTCCGTTGATTAATATCCCATCTTGTTCCATAAAGTACTTGGGGCATATAATTAGTATAATAGAGTTTTGAATATAGATGGGACAAGAAGAAAAAGGTTAGAAACTAAGATAAAGCCAAGCATAAAGTTAGCACATAAAATTTATTTCATACACTTTTGTATAGCTTTTAGAAGTGGGAGAAAACTACAGTATTTTCAAATGTTCCAACTTGAAAAAAAGATTCACTAAGTGTTTTTAATTACTCACACCATCCTTAGCAATTGTGAAGTATAGTGTCATTTATGAAAATCTGCTCTTATTCACCTTTCCTAGGAAAATAATCTTATGTAATGCCAGTCTACTTTGCTAGTGATTTCACTTGCTAACAGTTATTCCATCAGCCTTATCAAAGTTTATTAAGTGTTATTCAACTTTATTAATTGTATTTATCAAGGAATTAAGCTATTATTCTGTTTGGTTGAAAATGCTGGAATGGTAACTGCATTTTATAACTTAATGCAACATGAGAGAAAGAGCACAACACTGCGATCCAAGAGACCAGAGATCTAATTTTGGTTCCGAGACTGGATTCCTACAAGCCTAGGCAGCCATGTGCATTTTGCTCATGGGTGGAGAGGAGTGTGGATTGCTGGAAAGCGACTAACAATTTAATTTGGGAGATGGAAGCACTCTGTAGAATGTTGAGGTGTTTTTTTGTTTTGTTTTTTTTATGAACGGTACTTACATTCTCACTTCACACTCCTGGAATTACTTCACACTCCAGAATTACTGTACCAGGACTAGTATACCAGGATTACAATTTGTATACCAGGGTTACTCAGGTGTATGTATTTGTCAAAATTATACAGTTAAGATTTGTGCATTAAATATATGTACATTTTACCTTAAAAAATCTAAAAATAATCATCAGGTGGTTGGGGGTAGAGGTGGAGATAAAACAAGAAAGGCACAATTTTCGAAACTGGGTGATAGGGACCTAAGGTTATTACACTGTTCTTTTCACTTTATGTATATACATTTGAAGCTTTCCATGTCAAAATGTTTGTATTTTTTTTAAAGCAACATTTTGGTCTACCATATTAGAAGGTCAAAAGATAGCATTTAACACTGATAAATCAAGAAATAGCAGTGTAAGCGTATTATTTAGAAACGTGGAAGTAAATAGAAGGGAAAAACAGTTAAAAGGTATCAAAGTGGTTGCCTATGGTGATCAGAGCTGAGTGTGGAGAGGCCTGGAGTAGGAAATATCTCTATTTTGTTTTATAAGGCTTTTAGTGTTACTTGATTTTTAAACCTTATGCATGTATTACTTTGATAAAATGATGCATTCATTCTATGGATTACTGCTTTGCTTTCAAGGAAAATATCCACAGGATCATATGTGAATAATTAGGCATAGACCAATGCTTAGAATATAAAAATTCTGTTTATGTATGATAATTCTGGCACTATGCCCAGTTATTTCCATTGCCAAAGTTGGTGATTTACATTTGAATTCCTACTTCAGATGAGTAGGGCTTCAAAGTGTGATTGCATAGTTTGTCCCTGCCCTCCTGCAGTTTGGTCTTTACACAATAGTCAAGAGCGATCATAAATAAGCTTATATTACTCTCCTGTTTAAAAGCCACTGACTGCCTTCCCATTGCAGTTAGAATAGAATTCAAACTCTTCATCATGGCCTACAAACAAGGCTATAAATTATATAAATGATGGAACGGTGCCTCATTCTCTTGCCACTCTCCCTCATCAGTGTCAGCCTTGATGGTCTTCTTTTACACACTCATAGCTCTTTCCAGGCCTTTGTACTTGGCATTCCTCATGAGATTAACTGCTTCAGGATTTCTTCAGGATTTAATTCCTGCAAAAGGCCTTCCCTGACCATCTAGCTGGAGTAGCTCCTTCCACCCCTTCTCCGTCTAGAGCAGTGGTGCGGAGTGTGGTCCTCAGACCAGAAGCATGAGCATCACATGGGAGCATTTTGTTTTGTTTTGTTTTGTTTGGAAATGCAGTCCTACACCCCACCACAGACCAGCTGCAGTAAAATCTGCATTTTAACAAAACTCCAAGGTGATTGCATGCTGTTTAAAATTTTCAAAAGCTCTGATGTAGAATAACCAACCTTCTCAACTTTCCTGTGTATCTGTTAATAGTGCATCCATTGCTGAAGATAAGTTAGTCATTTACTTGTCTATTACTTTTCCCTAAATGGAATATGAGCCCCACAAGGGCACCACTTTGACTTCTTCACTCGGGACAAGTCAGCACCTGACCCACTGTCTGCACCTGGAACACACTCAATGAGTGTTTGATGTGTAAAAGAATAAACACATATGATCGAGATTATTTTGCGTTCCTTGACGCATATAATTGTATAATAACAATCTTCATGGTTCTCACTTACTTGTAAAACTAGGGTTATCTCCCAACATCATCATTATGAAGAGATTTCACTCTCTTTCTTAGACACTAAAGTCGTGTGACTAGTAAGGAATCACTTATTTATCCTTATTTTCAGGTAGTTTGTCTTCAGAACCCAAGTTTAGATTTTATTGAGTAATTTGCTACAGACTGAAAACATTTTCTTTTTGGTATTTTAAAAAGCACTTTCATTCAGAGTTAAAGTTATTATCAAAGGTTTTTATCCAAAGTAAATGTTAGTTTGATATTTGTATCAAATTTTATTAAATCAGAATTTAATTTTTAATAAGAAAATAAGATTCTGAAAATGTAAAGTCAAATGCAACATTTTCAGTTAAACTGCAAATAAAAACTAATGGGGCAAATAATGTATCAACTTTTTACTCTTGAGATAAGATTCTAGGGAAAGACTTTAAGTTTCTGATATTCTATCGTACATTTAAAGGTATGTTCCCAGGATATGTTTCCTCATGCATGTCCCGGTCAGGAAGCAACATTATGGTCTATGTTAGGAGAGCTTACATCAGTGACTTTTAACTGGTGGTGATTTTGCCCCCAGGGGACATTTGGCAATGGCTGACGACATTTTGGGAGGCACAGCTGGCAGGCGGGTGGAGGCCACGGATACTGCTGAACATCTTGTAAGGCACTGAATAGCCCTCCACCACAAAGAAGCGTTTAGTCCAGCATGTCAGTGGTGCTGCTGCTAAGAGACCCTGGCTTACATCGAAAGAGCCCTTCCTCCGCAAATACTAATGCTGTCAGGAAAAGAGACTATATAGAAATGGGCAATTTAGAGATTCAGATGGGTATGTGGGCATGATATGCTCAGATAATTCTACATTTTTTAAAATAGGAAAACTCAAGTATAGGGTTACTGGTTTTCTTTATTTTACAGATGGGGTCGAGGATTTGGTCTTTTGGGTTCCATTTTTGGAAAGGATGGTGTATTAAACCAGCCAAACAGTGTCTTTGGACTTATATTTTATATACTACAGTTATTACTTGGTAAGTATTTTACAGCAAAATACAAAAATACGTTCGTTATATTTCATTTAGTACTTTGTGTCTTTGCCCTGATGTGTCTTTATATTAAATAAAAGCATATGTTAGTGATAGAACAACTGGTTTGTAACACATTTTGGTGTTGTGAAAACTTGGTTCACTAAGATTTTGACAAAGCTCATGCTGAACGTGGTATCTGTTGGTGTTTAATCAGGGATAGCAGCATCCCATAATGCCTAGAAAAACAAGTCCCATTCAGGGAAATTATTACTCCAAACAGTTTGCCCTGGAAACCTTTTCCCTTGTTATTTTGTATACTCTGTAGCTATTTTAAAATATTATGCATTGAGAAAACATTAATGGTATATGATATTCAGTCATAATTCCATCACCTTTACATAGCCACTATTGCCATTGTAGTCTACTTTTTTCGCTTAATTTTATGTGAACTCTCTTATATTGTCTATCCTCTTAAGTGTTCTATTATTGTGAACATCAAGGCTTCAGATTTTTTAATATCCTAAATAACACTGCACTGATCAACTTTGTTTAAAGTCCCCTTCTCATACCCCCTTCCCTCTTTGAATTATTTCTGCAAAATAAATATCTAACTGTAGGATGAAAGAATCAACAAACAAAGATTTTTTTTTGGTATGGATTTTAATAGGTATAACCAAACTGCTTTTCCCTCAGTTGTCAGGTTTCCCCAAAGCTTCATCTATCCTCATTTTTTAAAGTTTTTTCTGTAAAATTTCTAATTCAGCAGTTACATATTAGTAGCCATTATTTTAATTTTACTGTACTTTAATTTACTTTTATTGCCAATTTAGTTATTGGGATCCTCTTAATAGTACACTTCATATTTGTTACAGACATTTTACCCATTCTTTAGCCTTTTTTTTTTTTTTTTTTGCGGTACGCGGGCCTCTCACCGCTGTGGCCTCTCCCGCTGCGGAGCACAGGCTCCGGACGCGCAGGCTCAGCGGCCACGGCCCACGGGCCCAGCCACTCCGCGGCACGTGGGATCCTTCCGGACCGGGGCACGAACCCGCGTCCCCTGCATCGGCAGGCGGACTCTCAACCACTGCGCCACCAGGGAAGCCCTCTTTAGCCTTTTTAATGTCAGTTTCGTGAGTTCTGATTGTACAAGAGTTTTCATACTTTTAGAGTTAAATCTGTCCTTTTTTGTCCTTGCATTTCAGTTGTTAATATTTTATCCTGTTATCTGCCAGGTCTTCTGTCTAGGTGCAGTAGATTTATTACAAGGCAAATTGTGTATCAATTTTTCTCAATACTCCCGTCATGTTTGCCCAATTCCATATCTGTATATCCTGCAGAAATATGAAAATACGCACAAGAATATTCACAGCAGTACAGTTTAAAATAGCAAAAAACTGGAAGTAGCTTAGCAAAACGTAATGGTTGAATAAATTAGGTTACAAGCATACTAGAAAATACTATGTAGCCATTGAAGGGAAAAGTAGGTGTACAAACCCTGGAAGATATAGACATAGTTTAGTGAAAAAAGCAAGTTGTGGTATAATAGATGTAGGATAAATATATGTTTATATATATGCATGTAAATGCACAGAAAATGGTGTGGTTGGGGGCTGGGGTGGAGACTTTCACTTTTATTCCATTTAATTGTTTTGTTTGGATTTCTGAAGAATATAAAGTATAAGCCCATATTAAAATAACCTAAGAAAAGCTTTGACTGTGTTAATTCTTGGAGATAGGGGTTGAACAAATTTGTTTACAATATTTAATTTGTTAATTTCATTATATACACATTTTAAATCATGTGTATCATATGCATCTTTATAAATTTATTTTTAAATTTATTTTTATTTATTTGTTTTTGGCTGCGTTGGGTCTTCATTGCTGCGCGCGGGCTTTCTCTAGTTGTGGCGAGCGGGGGCCACTCTTCGTTGCGGTGCGTAGACTTCTCATTACGGTGGCTTCTCTTATTGGGGAGCACAGGCTCTCGGCACGCGGGCTTCAGTAGTTGTGGCTTGCGGGCTTTAGAGCGCAGGCTCAGTAGTTGTCGCACACAGGCTTAGTTGCTCCGCGGCATGTGGGATATTCCCGGACCAGGGCTCGAACCCGTGTCCCCTGCAGTGGCAGGTGGATTCTTAACCACTGCACCACCAGGGAAGTCCCCATATGTATCTTTTCTATTCACATTTTATGCATTCACATGCATTTTTAGTGTCAGTGTCTTTACCACTGTGGCACATTTGAACTCCTCAAACATTGTTTTCCAGAGCACATCATCTTCACTTCCTTCTAAGTTGTTCTAGATACAGCCTTTTTTGGTTTTGTTTTGTTTTTGGCCGCGCCTCTCAGCTTGCAGGATCTTAGTTCCCCGACCAGGGATTGAACCCAAGTCACCACAGTGAAAGTGCCGAGTCCTAACCACTGGACTGCCAGGGAATTAGCTCTTTTAATCTGCACAACAGTCTTCGGAGGTAGTCATGATTATCATCACAGTTTTACAGTTAAGGAAAAGAGTTGCAGAGAGAGAGTAAATAACTCGCCCATATCATTTTGAAATGAAATTTCTTAGATAAAATTAAGGTGACAGCACTAATTTTTTCTTTTTTTCAGTTTTTGGCCATACAACACGGCATGTGGGACCTTAGTTAGTTCCCCAACTGGCGGTCGAATCCGCACCCCCTGCAGTGGAAGTGCGGAGTCTTAACCACTGGACTGCCAGGGAAGTCCCTGACAGCATTAATTTCTGAGGTTTTAGATGTTAGCACAGATGAGGTCAGCAAACTATGTTTTTTAGTAAAGGGCCAGATAGGAAATAATTTAGGCTTTTCTGACTGTTGCAGCTGCTCAACTCTGCCACTCTAGTGCAAAAGCAGCCATGGACATTACATACATGAATAAGCGTGGCTGGGTTACGATAAATCTTTATTTACAAAAGCAGGTGGCATAAGAAATGCAACAGCATCTTAGTCTTAAAGAGCCTTGTTAAAGCATCATGTTCTCTAGTACTGACTGGTGTTGGGGCAAGTCGGCCCCCATGGCCAAGCTGCAGTCCACAGGCAACTTCTCATTCTACTTGCAGCAGGGATTTCAGCTTCTTAATTAACCTCTTCAAACCACTACCACCTATTCTTATTTTTTCCTGTTTCCGTGATCCTTATCCATTACTTGCTGGGTAGGAGGGTATAGGTAGTTTAATATGCTCTGCTGTCTCCTCTGTCCTTGAAAATAAATGCACGTTTTCAATACTGTTGGCTACAGGAAATTACAAAACAATACATGTGAAGATGTCAGGTAGCATCAAGAATTCAGGCAAGCCTTTGTCTTGAGAACCAAGCTTAGCACACATAACTTGATCTGGTTTGACCCACATGTGGCCAACTGGCCAAATGCGGTTTCTGTTATGCCCCAGGGTGAGCCCTTTCTGAAATGTTTATCATGATTTTTTTTTCTTCAGCAGCATGTTGGTGTAATCATCTCTTATTATGTTTTTTTTTTTTTTTTTTTTTTTTTGTCTAAACATGGGAAAGCAAATTTTACTTTCCACAGGTGGGGATTCTACCTATAGTGAAAAGGTCAGGGGGAGGGTCTCATCAAATGTGTCCTGCTTGGATGAGAAGCTTGTGGTCCTCGTGTTATTTTATTCATTAGAGGAGGTAGGGCTGTCAGTTTTACAAATCTGCTCATTGCATAATGTGATTGAGAGACTGCATATTTTCTTTGTGTGCCTTAACTGAGGCTGGTTTATGAAATAAGTTAATATTTCATCTAGAATATTGACAAGTCAAAAATATTGCAGCTATAAAACTGGTATCCTATGTGCAGAGTCAACCTGCATAATCTTAACAAAATAGACCTGTAGTTTTTGTCCTCCAATTTCAGAATGTTTTGTTGTAAGATCAGTATTCCAACACTGCAGCAAATCACAAAATGTTACCTTTTAACTCAGAAACTCTCTCTCCAGTGTCAAGGTCTGATTGAGCCAAGTGTCTCTTTCTCTTGCAGGCCTGACAGCAAGTGCAGTTGCAGCTTTAATCCTCATGACATCCTCCATCATGTCTGTAGTGGGGTCTTTGTACCTGGCCTACATCCTGTACTTTGTGCTGAAGGAGTTTTGCATAATCTGCGTCATCACATATGTGCTGAACTTCATTCTTCTTATCATCAACTACAAACGACTAGTTTACTTGAATGAGGCCTGGAAACGGCAACTGCAGCCCAAGCAGGACTAACCACCTGACGAACTCTTAACTGACAGTCTGAAGTCCCTTTTTCCATTAAGTTTATTTTGCAGCAGTTTGGTTGTTGTTGTTTTTTTTTTTTAATTCTTCACAACAGACACTTTCCCTAAGAATCTTAAACTGATTTTTTAAAATCCTGTAAATTAGAAGGAGCTCTAGCTATTTTCTGTGTCAATCTTCATTTTAAATATGGATACAAAAAAAAAGAGGATACGCCGAGCCAATCAAAGACAAGCTTTAACTTTACTTTGGAGATGTTTCTGAGATAATAAATGTAGCCCTAGCCTCCTTCCCTCAATTGTAAAGTGAGCAACGATTGCTAGTAATTCTCTAATGTGTATAAATTACATTTCAGCTATAACAAATGTGATCATGACATGAAAATATTTTAGAATAGATACTGTATTAAATATTGCCATGTTTACAATATGTAATGTTTTTAGCTGATGGATTTAAACATGTAGATTCAACTAGAATCCATTCATGTGATATTTGTAAATAAAGGTAGAAATATTGGATCCATCCCTGCAGAACTTACTGTACAGTTTAGTTGAAGTGTAGCAATGAAGAAATGTCAGCTCAACGTTGACTGAAGAAATAGTGAAAATAGTAAGTCCATACAGAGCATCTTGTGAAAAGCACTGAGAGCTGTGGGTCTAGCATTGACAGCAAAAATAATAGGGTGATTGGTTCCCTTTCATCTCCTTCCTCTGAAAGGAGGAAACTAAATTTGGACATTCAAGTCAAGCTTGTACCTAGTCATAAAACTGGATCAATTATAACCTTACAGAATGAGTCATGTGACCAGACTTTCAAGTCCAAGGCCTTCAGGATACTAAAGATGGGAAAATGGGTAGATTTCTTTGGAGAAAAGCTGGAAATATTAATATGGCATTTTTAGGTAAAATCTCTTACAACAGTTGAATTTTCATGCAGATAATTTTCCTTAACATTGGTGCCAGTCAACCAAACAGTATTGATTTTGAAATCATCAGTAGAAGCCCAGTCGCTCCAGAGCAGGATTGCTCTTGGGTAGCTCTGTAGTGTTTTCCCTGCTTCTTTCTACACTAATTAACCAGACGTCTAGTTTAATTGTTTTAGAGTCAGATACTGGATTTGTAAACTTTAGGGCTGACATGCTGCTCAGTTTGCTTAACTGGGAGAGGAGTACTAAAGGTAGAAATATCTCAAGGTAAAATACAGTACTCTTTCTAATGCAGAGTTTGTGAAAGTGATCTGAATAAACCCAAATGAAATAGTGACAGTATGTTTCTATGGTTAACATCTTATATCAGATTGTTAAAAGTGCCTTCTGTCTTAAATCTCAAACCAAATATTTTGTGTGTTGAACTTGGGCAGAAGTGTCCTTCCTTCCTTTCTTAGCATGAAGTAGAAAACTTGCATTCTATAGAAAGGTTCCGTATGATCATTTTATTCCTTAGATTGAGAAGTAGTAGCCATGTTTTTGCCTCCAATTCCATTCATCATTATGTTAAAAAGAGACCGGGTAACTTTTGAGTGCTTTATTTGCCTTCTTTTGAAGGGAGGGGACAGGCTCTGCTCTGTAAACTGTAACGTGCAGAGTCAGCAACTGTTCAGCAGTTTCCAACTAACTGTCATAATTGATGCAGTGTATTCTGGCCCAAGGCAGGTATAAAATCTGAGTTGTAATGTACTTTCAACCAGTTTAAACCAGTTTTGTAAAAGATAGCTTAATTCAGATTTCATCAAGGCTTATGTTCTCCCAAGAATGTGAATATTTCAATATTATCTGTGTATTGTTCTTGTTTCTATAGTTAAAGAACTCTAGAAAGCATTGATTAGATGTCTGATATTTATGGAGAAACAAGTCCTAATGCTGGAAAACCGTGCAACGAGGTCATCTTGTAGCAGTGCTTCCCGTCTACCCAGCAGTTTACTGCTTCTCTTTTCTCTGCTAGAGTGGAACTGGCTTCACGGTGAAGACTTCGTGGTATATATAACTCTGGTCGTGCTAAACAAGTTCCTCGTGTACCAATTTAAAATTGTTTTTCACCATATTTTGTATCAATCAGTTAGAGTAGAGTTAAAGCTTGTCTTGATGTTGCGTTCTTGCGAACATCTTCAACTCTTACATGAGAGAACGTTAGTGTTCAGCCAGACTCTTCGAGTTTTTCCTTTGCTTTTCTAAGCCTTGGGTAAACCACTGTTTCAGTTGTAGAAAAATTGTTGCCACATTCCTATGACCCCAGAATTAATATCCTCCTTTTCACTGGGTGATGACCATGTGCTGCCTGAAATACCAGCGCGGTGACGCCTGTTTCGCTGTAAGCAAAGGACCCGCCCCCGTCCCCCGCGCCCCCCCTCCCCCATGCGTGTGATTTGGTATTTTTGCACGGGAAGAATTTAGGCTTCCCTCTACATCCTCAATTACACCCCAGAAGAGGGGGAAAACCCCATGTTATAAAATCTGAGGGCTATTTTGACTTTTTTTTTTTTTTTTTTTTTGCGGTACTCAGGCCTCTCACTGCTGTGGCTTCTCCCGTTGCGGAGCACAGGCTCCGGACGCGCAGGCTCAGCGGCCATGGCTCACGGGCCCAGCCGCTCCGCGGCATGTGGGATCTTCCCGAACCGGGGCACGAACCCGCGTCCCCCGCATCGGCAGGCGGACTCTCAACCACTGCGCCACCAGGGAAGCCCCCTATTTTGACTATTTTAGACAGAATATTTAAACACTGCAACATTATTAGCCACCAATGTGGAAGAACAGATTAGGGAAGAAATTGCATTTCTGCTTCTTGGTTTTCAAAATGATTTGTAACAACGAAGCCTCTTATCTATTTGACAGTCCTATCATTTGAAGAAATAAGAGAAGTTGTAGTTAGATGATAAATTCTAGGGAATCTAGGTGGTTTGGAGGATTTGGTATTTTTCATTGCAGCTAGTTGCTATCAGTGAGGGTAAACGTCTGGTGAAATAACTCAGGTTTAACTAGCTGTGTGCCAGGAATTACTTTTACTTGATGTATAGGGCCTCTCCTTAAATCCATTACTTCTAAGGATGTTGAAAGCATTGACTATTTTCTTACAAAGAGACAAAGATCTATCATTTGGTACAAGAGATCTTTGGACCTACTAGGTAGGATACAGGACCAAGACTACAGTGAAATTAAAACTGTTAGTTGGCTTTAGTTTTCTTGTATTTCATTTATTTTTAAGACTATCAGCAAAAGTGCAAAGTTGTCTTCAGCAAAGCTTGACACCAATGAATGCTGACAGATCTTGTCCTGAAAAATCAGTATTGAACAAATGCCAACAAGAAACCCACTATTATTTTTGGTAACCTATTTGGGAAGGAATACCTGATATTCAGTCTTTGTCCTCGTGTATTTCTCCCCAACAGGCAAGCACTGGGGAAACATTTCTATTCAGATATTTTAGGCAGCACTTATGATTCCTAATTTGTGAGAGCTACCCTTCAGTAAATCGAAGGGGGCGGGGGTAGGAGTCCAGGCTACTTGGTTAAACATTTTTTTCGACAAATTAGCCCAGAAAAGGTGAAATGTCTTGTTATAAAACTATTAAGCATGGCCTAAGTATTAGGTGTATGATCTGTATAGTACGTTCCATCAAAAATATTTATTACTAGTGCTTTAAGCTCCAGAGTAAACATTCATTTAAAATGGAGTTCACTGGGCAGATTTCCCCTTTAATATAGATAGAAATATTCTTTATCAGAGATTTAGGACACAGTTTTGCTAACTGGTAAAAACAAATGTAAATATGTAAGAATGTTTATTTGTTGCACATAACTTTTTGGTATAAAATAAATGTAGAAGTTACCTGTGGAAGTTGTGCTGCCCTCATTCTTATACTGCAGTATTGCATTTCAAAAAAGAAGCAGAAATGAATTCAGTCTTATAAATTATTCTTGAAATTGTTTCTGTAGCTTCATTTCTACGTGTACTGAAATGTATTTCTACAGGTATTTCTACAGGTGTACTGTAGAATGTATTTCTACAGGTGTACTGAGTTGATTCTTCTCTTAAATTATATGTAACTTAGAGAAGACACAAGCAGAATTCTCAGATTCTAGTTCTTGGAATTCCTGTTGATTTATGATGTATGTGGTTGTCAAGAATTAATGAAAAAGATGTTACTGCTTACAGTCCTGTAAGCACATAGAATGTATTAATCAGCTGTTTTTCCACTGCTTTACTTTAGCTCATCTCGAACACTCCACTGTTATAATCTAAAAAGTTAACATCTGTAAGAAAGATGATTCCATTTGAAATGCAGTTAGCCATATTTTATTGAATAGAACAAATGTGCCCTGTGTTAGAACCTTAGGACTTAAGAAATGGACCTTACCTCTAATTTGTAAAACATTTAAATGTGTTTGTGATGTTTAATTTTTTTTTTAATGTTTGTCAAGTAAAGAGTTTTATATATTATTCCTTGACATTAAACTGGAACACAAAACTTGATTACTCCAAGGGACTTAAGTTTAGTGGTAATGAAAGAAATATGTAACCACTAGAATTCCTAACTTATTATTTGAACTGACTATACTCTCATTTCTTAAAAATGGTCTAAAGACGGCCACTAAAATGAGGTTAAATTATCTGTACTGTTCCTTTCACGGAGCTTGGAAAGGAAGGGTAAAAAAGGGCATGTGCTGAGATGTGAAATCCCCTGCAAGTGAAGTGGATCAAGCTCTGTATTAAGAATTGTATTGTTTCATGGTCTTCTATTTGATTGGACAGTGTTTTTCCAAAGCTTTCAGCTTTAAACCAAGATAGATGAACACTGAACTCTTACAATGTGCCTTACTTGCCTTAATGGAGCCTGTGGAAGAGGAGGAGGAGGAGGAAGGATTCCATAAGGAAAGACCATCCTCAGGAGCAGAGCGGGTGGCGTCACCCAGAGGTACAAAAGCCTGTCCTACTTGTCTGCAGGCCCAGCCCGTTTAAAGAGGCCTCATCACATTCACTGCAGTCAGCTGTGATGGCCCAGTGGGCTTCTACGCCCATCTATCCCTCTCAGTCCAGAAAAAACTATGGCTGAGGTTGGAAGAATGTCCCAGAAGAACTGGTAACCTCTCAGCTCCCTTCCAATTCTGACATTCCTCAACTCTTACCTTTCTTATGCTTACGTGTCAGCTTAACTCTGGAAACTGGTACGTCGACCTTGTGCATTATTCCAGCATGATGCTACTTTCTGTGAATGTGCTGGGACTTCGGCTTATCTGTGGAGTTACTAGCACTTGTCTTTTACTGTCACCCACTCAAGTCAAGGCCGGCCTAAAGCACAGGTGGCATCTGAGCACAGGTGGCCCTAAAGCGGCAGGGCTGTTCCTGTGGCAGCACACAGTCTGTAACCAGCGACTCTGACGGTGGCGAGTGCTGAAGCAGAGGTTTCTCAAGACTCCGTACTCGGTTAAGGCCATGAAAACGGCCTGACGCAGAAGAACCATTTCCGATGCTTCAGCAGTACAGACCGTTGAATTTATGGATGGTCGCTTTTAAGCCCACTCTTTACTCTCATACTACAAAAGCCTTTATTTTCACCTCTAACGTTCCCTTCTAGCAAATGACCACAAAATCCAGACCAGAAAACTTCCCGGTCTGCCATGCACAGTCCAGGAAGCGCTTGCTCTATGTCCTGTGGAAGTCGCCCCCTACTTGGGAAGGAGGGGCTGACAGAGCCCTTGTCAGCAGAGAGGTAGTTCTTGCTTAAAAAGTAAACGGGCTGTTTCCCACGCACTGTGACTTCACAGCTGACCGGTGGCACTTGGTTTCATTGGCAAGTTTCCAGTATCTCTCTCGCAACAGGAATGCTGCACTTTTCGGTTGTCTCTGACGAGTGAAGATCCCTTTTCTATTCCCTATCGGCCTCTGTGGTGCTAAAAACAAGGCAAAAGGTATTTCAGATGACTTCTGATGGGCCAAATCACAACCAGCCTGGAGCCAAGCTGGGCACTAAACAGAGAGGTCCTCATGGTTTAGAGATGCTTGGTCTGAAGTGGTATCTGATGAAGTGGCTCCTTAACGGGTTAAAGATTTAAATATCACTGCTCCCCAAAAACACTTAGCTCCCTGGTGTGTTAATTTTTCTTCTGTTAGGGAAATAATCCAAAATTATTTATCTTTTACTTGCAAAATAAGGTTTAAGACATTATGGGTACCCACCTGCCTGGTAACTGGAGCAGGGCTGAGACAGAGTTCCCCTTGGAAAGGCTTGCGCCTATCTGAGGAGACAACTGTGCTAGTGGGAGCCAGAGACTTGACCAGTCACAGGCGCCTAAGAGGGAGCTACTCGTAGATTTTAAAGTCCCGCTGGGCAGACTTTCAGCTGGGTCCCCACCCCTGGTGGCAAGTCCGCCAGAGCTGGAGCTGGGAAAGGAGCAGCTACACTCCCAGCGAACCCCTCCATCTCCTAGAGAAACCACCGCTTCTGTTAAATGGAAAGCAGGTCTTTCCCACTGAAAAGCTCAAGACAACAATAATTTCTTCCACGAAAAGCAAACACCAGGCACTGTGCCAAGCGCTTCGTCAAATGGAATCCCTGTGTCAACCTGCAAGGTGGTAGGCGTTAGCCCCACTTTACAGGCTTGTGAAAAGGTAGGTACCTTGTACAAGGTCACACAGCTAATTCCTTACTACGCGAAGCAGTGCACCTAGTCACAAAACTAGACTTCCATCCAAGCTTATTTCCAGGAGCTGTTAATCTCGTTTGCCAAAAGCAGAGTGGAGGCTCATGCTGTCTCTTTTTTTCTTCACCTCTCCCATTCGGATTTTTAATTAAACCTTAATCTTCTAGGGACTTCCCTCGTGGCACAGTGGTTAAGACTCCGTGCTCCCAATGCAGGGGGCCCGGGTTTGATGCCGGGTCAGGGAACTAGATCCCACATGCATGCTGCAACTAAGAGTTCGCATGCCACAACTAAGGAGCCAGCGAGCTGCAACAAAGGAGCCTGCCTGCCACAACTGAGACCCGGTGCAACCAAATAAATAAATAAAAATATATCAAAACAAAACAAAACTTTAACCTTCTAAAAACCTGTCTTTCCCCCTAAGTAATGTAATGTAATTCCCACTACTACCAAATCCTTCCCTTCTTCCCCAGATTGCTATCCTAAGTTTATGGTATATCAAGAAGCTAGTTACCTAGAGGGGTAGAAAGAAATGGGAAACTCATTTGGAACTTTTGTGAAGTAGCCCTCATTATCCCCACGTGAGAAAGTACAGGTCGTATTCACCTTGAAGGCTTTTAAACACTCCCACACTCAAAACCTTTTGACACTTAACCTGTATTTGGCAAACTTGCCTTTTATAAGTGAAAAATATAAAACAGACTGAAATATCTGAAGTTCCTCGGGCTTTGTACCTTATTCTGGAATAATGAGTATATCCCACAAATAAAGCCAGTACGAGGTCCACTTTTTCCTCATACTGTGGTGAAACACAGAGGTAAGCTAGCCACCTCTGCCTTGAGACGGTAGCCTCTCCCATTTGCTTGTTTACCTTAAAATGATTTAGGCAGCCAGCAGGTGATGGCTGCTTGCTAAAAGCAACTTACTTCTCCTAGGGAATCCTCTATGTAGCCTGCATTCATTACATCAGCTTTCCCCCTTCTCGTTTCCAGGGTTCTTACAACCAAACGTCCTGAACTAAAATGCCAACCTGAAAAAAGGAGAAGCGGTACATTCCATTCACCGAACTGCCACTTACACTGGTCAGTCATAAAATCAGCAAAATTCCAGATGAGCTCTCCAACCACATATTCTTTTCGTTTTTGATCCAGAACCACGTGATACTGCTCAAGCAGGCCTTTCTGGTACTCTTCACTGAACATCAGAGGTGGGTCCTGGAAGTCAAGGCAAAGAGAATTTAGGACTCAGAACAAGCAGGACTGTAAATGTTAGATAAAAATAAAGATCCACGTGATGACCAAAATATCTGTCCTCATGGTGGGCTATAGTGACTGCAGGACTTGCTGCTGCTGGTGTAGGGACACAGCCAGGGTATGACACAGCCCAGGGTAAAAAAAAAACAAAAAAACCTTAATTAGTAACTGGGTTGTTTTGGCCACACCGCGTGGCACGCAGGATCTTAGTTCCCTGACCAGGGATTGAACTGGGGCCCTCGGCAGTGAAAGTGCCAAGTCCTAACCACTGGACCACCAGGGAATTCCCATAAACAGAATTTAATATTTGCTTTATCTTTAACATCTCTATTCCCCAGTGCAGTCTTAAAGCTGAACTACACTAGGAGAAAAAGTATGTCTCTGGATAATAAGTTTAAAACCCAAGTTTGAAGTAGCTGCCAGTGCATAACTTGAGAACTAGAGTGACTCAGATTTAACTCGCCTCAGATTCTTCTGTATCTCTTCTGGGTAAGTAGCTGCTGTTTAGCCCATTCATCCATTCAACAAATAATTATTTAGTATCTGCTTATATGGCAGGCATTGGAGACAAAGTGACAAACTAGAAAGATAGGGTCAGGGAACTAGATCCCGTATGCCACAACTAAAGATCCTGTGTGCCGCAGCGAGGATCCCGAGTGCCACAACTAGGACCTGGCGCAGCCAAAATAAATAAATAAATAAATATAAATGCTATTATAGGAAAAAAATGCTATTACAGGGACTTCCCTGGCAGTCCAGTGGTTAAGATGCTGTGCTTCCACTGCACCACCGCAGGGGGCACAGGTTCGATCCCTGGCCGGGGAACTAAGATACTGTATGCCTCGCGGCACAGCCAAAAAAAAAAAGATACAGAACGACAACAGTGAAAGCTAATATACACCGAAGATACGACTGTGCCACTGAGCCCTGTTTTGTTGCAGTTCCAAATCAGAATTTGAGGGCAGGGCAAGATGTCGAGTTCCTTCTGTGTTTTAATGGAAATGACCCTGCCTTGTCTAACGCTAGCCACAAGAGGTTATTTAAATATAAAACTACTTTAAACTACATCAATCACGCTAGTCACGTTCCAAGTCCTCAAAAGTCACACGTGGCAGTGGCTCCCGTTCTGGACGGTGCAGGTCTAGAACATTTCCATCACCACAAAGGCACGTTCAGAGAGTGCTGACCCAGACTCTTTCAGAATTTACTTTTTTTAAAAAAAATCTTTATTGAATTTGTTACAATATTGCTTCTGTTTTATGTTTTGGTTTCTTGGCCGGGAGGCATGTGGGATCTTAGCTCCCGGACCAGGGATCGAACCCACACCCCCTACATTGGAAGGGGAAGTCTTAACCACTGGACCACCAGGGAAGTCCTTTTCAGAATTTGTTAAAAATTCAGAGTTGGTCACCTTTTCAAAGAGGGAGGACAAATGTATGTACTTTGTCTTCATAAGATACTTCCCCCTACATTAGTCTGTCCAAGTGGCACTCTGTGTAGGCAAGATGAATTTAAGGGTGTGAACAGAATAAGGGAGTCCATTTGGGTTACTGTTCAACCTACTGAGGATCAGCAAATGAAGAAATGTGTCAACAAGGAACCCCAGCCGTTGTGACAGGTGTCGGCTGGCTGGGGTTCAAGAATCCACATGAAAACAATCCCCACAAAACAGCCTATCTTTGGTGAGGAAATGGACAAAACAAGGAGAAAAAGGTAGTGATTAAACCTTGCTCCAACAACTTCCCTGGTGGTCCAGTGGTTAAGACTCCACGCTTCCAATGCAGGGGGTGTGGGTTCAATCCCTGGTCGAGGAACTAAGATTCTGCATGCCGTGCAACACAGCCAAAAAAAAAAAACTCCCCAAAAAACCAAAATCTTGCTCCAAGATCTCACTCATTTCTCTTAACAAGTATCATTTAGCACCTGCTGTGTGCCGGACCCTGCTGAGTGCTTGGGAAGCAACGACAAATAGGATTTAGTCTCCCTCCTGGAGCCCTCGGTCTGGTCAAGGAGAGAGCCAAAGAGATCATGACAGTGCACAGTGAGAAATGCTGAGACAGAGACGGAGCAGGGGGAAGAGTTTCCTCTGCCTGGGCAGGTGGAGTAAACCTCACCAAAGAGGGGCCACCCAAGCTGAGGCTCGAATGCTGAGTAAGAATCCATTAGTTGGGCTTCCCTGGTGGTGCAGTGGTTAGGAATCTGCCTGCCAATGCAGGAGACACGGGTTCGAGCCCTGGTCCGGGAAGATCCCACATGCTGCGGAGCAACTGAGCCCGTGCGCCAAAACTACTGAGCCTGTGCTCTAGAGCCCACAAGCCACAACTATTGAGCCCACACGCCACAACTACTGAGCCTGCGTGCCTAGAGCCCGTGCCCCACAACAAGAGAAGCCATCACAATGAGAAGCCCGTGCACTGCAACAGAGTAGCCCCCGCTTGCCACAACTAGAGAAAGCCCGCGGCGCAACGAAGACCCAATGCAGCCAAAAATAAATAAATACATACATACATAAATACACAAATAAATAAATAATCCCTTAAAAAAAACAAAACAGAATCCATTAGTTGATGATTATGGTGCTAAGAAGGGCATTCTAGGTAGAAGGAACAGGCCAAGCCAGAGCAGAAGCCAGTGAGCACAGTGAAAACAGGCCAGGGTCCAGGACTGAAGGCAGAGGAGGATGAAGACCTGGGAGATGGCACAGGGCAAAGGATGCTGACAGCCCTGACCACAGATTAGGGCTTCGTCCTGTGGGCCAGGAGAAGCCGGTGACGGGACTCCCAAGGTTTGGATTTGTTCCAAAGACCATTTGGCAGGCTAGTGGGAGGCTGTCTGAGGACCACTCAAGTGAGGCAGAGGCTGAGTCCAGGGCAGCCATGTGGAGGGGTAGGTTAAGGTGAGCCTGGTGAGCTATAGGAGGTCATCAGGACAAGTGAGGGACCGGGAAGGAGGCACCTTTCTAGCCTGGGGCAGTGAATGACATCACTGTCCAAGACAGTGAAAAAATAACTCAAATGTCTACACTACTTACCTCGTGAAACCCTGTGATGGTTTCTGCTCCGTACTCGCTCTGAATAATTGGCTTCTGGTAGGTCTTATACCAGCTCTCAAACTGGGTTGCCAGCTGCAGCTGAATCACTTCCATGTGCCCGTAGTCATGATACCAGGAGTAGTAACTGTTCACACAGATGACGTCCACATAAGGCACCTGGAAGAGTGTTAAAACGTGTTCACAAACCAGGAGAGTGGAGGATAGCGTCGGACTTACACTTGGGCGGTGGGGCGGCACTTCTGGCACAGGAGGTAAGAAGGGGACACAGAAATGAGTTAGGGGACTTCCCTGGTGGCACAGTGGCTAAGAATCCGCCTGCCAATGCAGGGTACACTGGTTCGAGCCCTGGTCTGGGAAGATCCCACATGCTGTGGAGTAACTAAGCGCGTGTGCCACAACTACTGAGCCTGCGCTCTAGAGCCCACGAGCCACAACTACTGAGCCCACGTGCCACAACCACTGAAGCCCATGAGCCTAGAGCCCATGCTCCGCAACAAGAGAAGCCACTGCGATGGGAAGCCTGCGCACCGCAACGAAGAGTAGCCCCCGCTCGCCGCAACTAGAGAAAGCCCATGTGCAGCAATGAAGACCCAACAGAGCCAAAAATAAAATTAATTTTAAAAAAGAAATGAGTTGGATGCTCACACGTATAGGACGTGGGGTTAGAAAAGACCTGAATGGAACAAGTCTCTTAACTCTGGGCTGGTGCCCCCGACCTGGCTGCAGCTGGGCTCAGGGGAGGGTGCCCAGCGCACTGGCCCCAGTGGGAGCCCAGGGCCCATCCCAACCCGACTGTGTTCCTCTTTAGGTTGTGCTCCTGTCACTGGCTGTCCCCCTGGCCCTGGAGAAGTATTCCCAACTAAGGGACAAAAGCAGTTTTTCTCCTCACAAAGGCTCTTGATTCACCTTCCTGAGCTAGTACTGTGGGCCATAAAGTGGCTGGAAAATTCCCTCCTAGGAGGGTAGCCCAGATGATGGCGCGGGACTGCCTCGAATCTGAACAGTGTGGTGCTCAGTGGGCAGCAAAGCTCACCTGAACCCACACTCACCTCCAAAGTCTGCACTGTGACTGTCGTGGTCCGTCTTTCCCAAGTGACCTCGGCACCTTTCCGAACTGGTGGCGGAAAGATGCAAGTGGAAAGTGGTGCCTCTGGGTGGGCACGTGACCATGACCATGGCTCACACACCCCACCAGGTGAGCCTGGCAACCTTCTGGGGGGACCGGCAGAGGCTCCCCTGCCCACTAGAATGGGAAGGGACACCACTTAGGCTCTGAGAAAGTCCAGGTCTGCCTGTGTCACACTGGTATTTGACCACAGTCTTCGCACTCCTTCAAGGGGGTGTTGTCGAGGGATGGCACAGGAACGCCAGGGCTACAAACTGTCCCATCCATGTCAAAATGACAGTGCTCACAATTTATACTTGTGCATAGGTTTTCTCATCCATTCTTTCTCCTTTACATGATTTCTCTCTCTGGGGCACTTTTAAGTACCGGCCTCAGTTCTCTAGCGGAGGAGCATCTTCTCGCTCCCATGTTTTACAGCTTCCGTGCAACTCAACACGGCTTCTGAGGGGCTGCTGCGCCCAGGGACCGCGAGGGTGGCCGTGGGGTCTGGCCGGCTGTGTGAGCCTGTTCCTTTGATTCTCAATCCCAGGGTCTGGATCTAGTCTAGTCTAGTCCGGTTCCCAAAGCTGGGTTGATGACTGGAATCACTGAGGAGTTTTTTAAAAACTCAGATTCCCACCCTGGACTTTACTAAATCAGAATCTCAGAATCCAGATATCTACACTTTCAGAAAGCTTCCCTTAGTGGTTCTGACGATCAGCCAGGTTTGAGAAACGGGACGATGATGACTTTAGGCTCCCTTAAACCTCTACCCTTTTCTGAGCCTATTAAACTGAGGGGCATAAAATTAAACTGAGGTGCATAAAAACGGATGAGTCTGAACTGAGAATGAACTCGACCTCCCTGTGCCCAGCCTCCTTAGATTCAAGAAGCCACACTGCCTGGCAAGTCAACGGGCAGTCCTCTTTAACCTAAAGACCATCCATGGAAATGGGTGGACTGGCTGCTGTGGTCCCTCCCAGCGGCTCATGTCAGCAAGCATCTGGGCAGGATGAGAGGACAGGCAGAGGGGAGACGTGGCATGGAGACCCCCAGGCTCACCCCCAGGTCTGCTTCATAGTTGGAGTTGGTCACAAAGGTCACGGGCCGGGAGGGGTCCAAGGCTTTGGTGTGGGCAATCAGCGTCCTGTCCACGGAGGGCAGAAGACACAGCACCGTCAGTCAGACCAGGGAGGACTCTCATTCCGCATCCTCTCCTTCTCATCTTCCCAGCCAAAAAGACCCCCAAGACACCGCTCTCCTCCCTGCCTTCCAGGGTATTTCAGGTAAGCAGACATGTTCTTCTAGGCATCACGTTCCCTGACATCATTCTTTCCTCCTTCCTCCCTCCCCAGTTCCTAGTCCCCCACCCCTCCCAGAGGAGAGGCCATCCTCCAGGGGCGGGAGACACACAGCAGAGGTCCTTGGGCTGGGCACTGCCAAAAGCTGGGCTCTGCATCTCTGGCGAAGCTCTTGAAAATAGGACGGGGTGTGGATTAGGATGGATATTAACTTAGCATGTAAATCGGGGGCTGGGAGGCAGGCTGTGCGCTGGGCACTCACTAGAAACTTAAACAGCCGTGAAGCTCCATGGAGCGAAGCCACACGGGCGAATGTAACAAATTACAAGCACTGGCGGGAATGATGAAGGGGAAGCACGGGGTTCTATGAGACCGTAAGGCGGCACATCCCCGACACCAGACCGTCAGCACAGCCTCTCTGAAGACACGGCATTTACACTGAGTCCTGCTAACCAAGGAGGGGTGGCGAGAGGATGCTTCCCAACAGAGGGGCTGGTCTGTGGTCAGGGCTCAGCCTCCCCAGCGCAGGTCACCCTCACTCACTGTTCTTCTTCTCCGCACCTCCCAGAAAGGTTCACAGGAAACCTCAGGCACCTGCTCCTTGGAAGCTTATCATCCTTTCACGTTCACAGAAAAAATTCCGTCCACCAGCCTGGCTCAACATCCCTGTGCCACGTGCTCTGGGGCTGTGTGTCCGGAGCTCAGCTTCACCCGGCTGGGTCCACTCCTCAGAGCCTCCATCTGGGACACTGGGATGCAGGCAGTGTCTGCCCCAGGGAGTATTTCCATGGCCTCTGCTGCCTCCACAGGAAGTGAAATAATTCCCCTCTCCAGGCTACACTACAACTGCATGATCGTTAAGAGAGAGAAGGAACCAAGGAACACCCCGAGGGGAGCCAGCCCAGGGCGGGGAGATGACCCCTAAGTGGGATTTCTGTCCACAGCAATGCCTGGGGGGTGGGGGGAGCTACTGGCATTCAGTGAGCGGACCATGAACTTTAGATGGCCTGGTCCCGTCCAACAATGTAACTTAGAATGGTTAGAACACGCACGTCATCTCAAACCTGTTTATAATTACATGCCTAGGTAAGCCGGCTTTATAAAGCTTAATTCCCCTTTACAGATGAACCCGAAGCATCACGAAGCGGTTTTGTGCGGTTTTAACACGCACTAAATTCCCCAGGAACAGAGATACCATAAAAATCGAGGGAAGACTATACTTGGTTTTGGTTGCAACTTTACCTGGGGTGGCTCAGTGTTTTAGAAGAGGGCAGCACTGAAGAAAACGCTGCTAACGGGATCAGACTCACCAGCTATGCTTTCCAGCCCCCGCCATCAGCTTTTGTAGCTGTGCTTTCAGGGAGATGCCACATCTAGATGCAAGCTCCTGACCCCTTCACTGCATCTTCCGGGGAGTCAGGCCCATGCACTCACGGATTATTTAACAAATGACTCCCTTATACTACGGTTAGGCCACATCACTATTTTTTTTTCTTTCTTAATTAGAAGTTATGTGTATAAGTGGGTTAGGTTAACTCTGGATTTCACTTCAGGTGTGTCAAGGAGACACTGGGTTGAAATCACAATCTGGGTGGGTGGGTACTTGGTCCCCTGAACTGACCAGGTATGGATGCACCTGGACTGGGAGCAGGTGCTGACCCTCTCACAGCCCACGCCCACCCCAGGGCCCACTGCAGCTCTCCCGCAGCTACCAGCCGAGGCTGAGCTGGGCCAGCGGGCTGAGGTCTCACCCCTGACCCGGGGAAGGCAGGGGCACTCACTTAAAGTAGAAACCAGCTGGTTTCAGGAAGGAAGCGGGCTCGTTGGCCACAGACCACATCACAACAGACGGGTGATTCTTGTCCCTGCGGACCATCTCCTCCATCACCTCCAGGTGGTGCTGCAGAGACACGTTGCTGTAGCTCTGGCTGCGGGGCCGAGGGAGGAAAGGGAGCGGGTCACAGGGTGCCAAGCTGGGCGGGCTGGGCTGTGCGGCTGGCGGGCACTCACGCTAGCACGATGCCCACTCCGGGACTCTCGTCGATGACCACGATCCCATAGCGGTCGCAGAGCTGCATCACCTCCTCTGCGTAGGGGTAGTGGCTGGTGCGGAAGGCATTGGCGCCCAGCCAGCGAAGCAGGTTGAAGTCCTTCACCAGCAGCGGCCAGTCAAAGCCCTTCCCTCGGATCTAGGGGACAGCACAGCAGAGTGAGCCCCTGCCCCCTGTCCCCGTTGAAGATGCCCTTCCTACTAGAGCTGGGCCCCTCAGAGTCACCCTGTTAGCCCGCTATCCAGGCCAAGCACAGGCCCCATCGGGCAGTGGTTTTGAGCGGTTTGCTTAACTGCTCTGAGCTGCCCTCAACCACTTCAAGGGACGCGGAGGAAGGGATGGCGAGAAATGGCCCCCCACAGGGACTCAGGAGCCCCAACTCACGTCTGCATCCTCATGCTTGTTGACCCCGTGGAAATAGAAAGGCTTCCCGTTGATGAGGAACTGGCTCTGTGTGACAGCCACGGTGCGGATCCCCACGGGCAGGGTGTAGAAGTCAGACACAAACCCAGCAGCCGTCTGTGCGGTCAGCTTCACCTGCAAAAGCCAAGCACTGGGCATGAGGCATCCTGGACGGCCTGAACACAACGCAGCCCACACTTCGGCAGGATGGCCCCTTGCAAACCACGGCAGCCCACCTCTGGAACAGCAGGTAGAGAGATGCAGGAAGTACAGGCATCCGCCATGAACAAGAAGGAACTTTTATGCAGACCTACTAGAGCATGGACTTGAGGATACGGGGAGGCGGAAGGGTGAGCTGTGACAAAGTGAGAGAGTGGCATGGACATATACACACTACCAAATGTAAAACAGATAGCTAGTGGGAAGCAGCCGCATAGCACAGGGAGATCAGCTCGGTGCTTTGTGACCACCTAGAGGGGTGGGATAGGGAGGGTAGGGAGGGAGATGAAAGAGGGAGGGGATATGGGGACGTATGTATGTGTATAACTGATTCACTTTGTTACAAAGCAGAAACTGACACACCATTGTAAAGCAATTATACTCCAATAAATACGTAAAAAAATAAAAAATTTAAAAAAGAAGGAACTTTTGCCCACCCTGCCCCTGGGGCCTGCTCTTCAAACTGGGCCTCCCCACCAAGGGCTGGAAAAAAGCAGGCTGGGGACTCTTCAATCCAACTGACTGGGAAGATCAGAGGACCATGCCTGCTGAAGCCAGAGCTGCTGGATGGGGGGAAAAGGCCTCCCACAGCCCAGTCCTCTCCACCATTACCTCCAACGAGTACAGGTAGGCAGGGTGCTCGTGCATCAGGTACGGCCACCAGAGGTGGGCACTGGGCACCTGCAGCTGGCCCCGGCCCCCGGTCCCCTTGGCCACGACCGTGCCTTCCTCATCCAGAAGACACACTTCCAGCTGGAAGTGCTCACTGCCCTGGACAACGATCTGGTAATTCACCAGCCCTGCAGGAGACAAGACAGATCAGACAAGAGAGAAAAGGAAGGGATGTGACCTGGGGTCACACAGATGAGAGTGCCCTGAGGCCACCTTTCTGAGGAGCCCCTAGCTGACAGCCGTTAATTTTTTGAGCTTAATCTGCAGCGAGGGGAGATAAAGTGAGAGCGGCACAGTGGGAAAGGGACATGGGGTTCTCCTGCATCCTGGGCTGTCATTCACCACGAGCTATGATTTGAGGCAAGCCCCGCTTCCTCCCAAAGTGAAGTCAGAGCAGATGGGTGATTTCCGCTGCCCCTGCCAGCTCGGACAGGCTGGATTCCAGCTGCTGGGGTGGGTTTGACAGTCTTTCTCCTAGGGGATCTTTCCAAACAGGGAACAAAGCCGCTGGGGGCCTGGCTGACGGCAGACCCTGCCAGGAGCCTCACCAGTGTCTTGGTCCACGTCGGTGGCGACGGTGATGTCATCGATGTAGGCGGTAGGCGTGGTGTAGAGGAGCACAGTCCGATGCAGTCCCGCGTAATTGAAGAAGTCAAAGTTTGTGTTCTGGACAAAGTAACCCTTGGGGTACCTAGGATGGCAGGACAGTGGCCTTGCCCTAGGTCCTTCGACCTCAGCTCACACGTCTCCCTGGCCTCCCGGAGCCAGGGCCTCACCTCTGTTAAGGCCACCCTGCCCCTGACGGGAAGACCACTGGGCAGAGCGGGGAGGGGGGCGAGGTGCTGCTCACTTGGAGGTGTCCGTCTTGTAGAGGATGGTCCCTGGCGGCAGGGTGTTGGGGGAGAGCGTGTTGTTGATGGCGATGGTGATGCGGCAGGAGGACAGGGGCCCACTCTGGACCAGCCTGCTGATGTCAGCCTCGAAGGGGAGATGGCCCCCCTCGTGCTCTGCCACATGGACCCCATTCACCCACTGCAGACACAGGGATATATGAGGAGGGGGCCCTGCCACCTCAGGCGCTCCCTCACGTAGAAGTGCAGTATGGGGGGAGCGGGTGGGACGGGCTGCCAGCTGCCATCCGCCTCAGAGGTGGAGGGAGGGAGCTCTGGGGGAATAGATGAGGCCACCCTCCCCACCCAGGGCACAAACCCCAGTGCGGGGCATGAGTGTGCCCCCCACCCCGCGGGCACCGCAGGAGGCAGGCTGCCGGGTGACGGCTGGGAGCCAGGCACCCTACTCGCTGCACTGACCACGATGGCGTAGTAGTGGGCGCTGCCGATCCTCAGCACCACGCGTGTGCCCAGGTCCTCGGTCCATCGCTGGGGCAGGGCGGCCTCCCGTTCATACCACACCCAGCCGACAAAGCTCCTCAGCCGCCCATCCTGGCCCACGTCGTTGAAGCTGGAGGGAACCGGCATGTCCAGGCTGGGGCCCGACTGAGGAGACAAGGACCGGAATCAGGTCCAGATCACCTGGGAAGCTAAGGGGCCCTCCCCAGCAGCCCCACTTATGGGAAGAAGCTGGACGAGATGACTTCTCCCAGACCCTCCCGGATTCCAGGCCACCCCACCAGCAACCGATCAATGTCTTTTACGGACTCAGTTACTTTTTGCGACTCCATGAAGCAGACCCAGTCACGCACGCACGCACGCACGCACTCACTCAGTGGTGCACAGTGAACACCTACATGCTGTTTTAGGCGCTGGCAATGAAAGAGTGAACAAGGCCTCTGCTGCCAGGTGAGCAGCTCTAAGAAGAGAGCGTGGAGCATGGCAGGGGACTATCTTAGGGGCCAGGGCCCCTGAGATACGACCTCTGGACGTCCCGGCAGAACCAGGTGAATCTGAGCCCCGCAGGGAATCCCCTGAACCTCCGCACCCTTGAACACCTCAGGGAGAAGGCAAGGCAGGAGTGGGGCAGAGAACTCAGTGAGTCTGGAAGCAGCCTGGGGAAGAGCTTCCTGAAGACACACGTGACCTCCAAGGAAGCAGGGATTTCCTGTCCCTCACAGCTGTCTGCCCAGCTTCTGGCACAAGCCCTGCCACATAGTAAGGACTCAACAAATATTGGATGAATGGATGGATAACTTGCTGATGAGAGACCAACTGCTAGGATGCTTTGTGTCCAAGGTCTGGTGAGGCCATAAGTTCTTTCTCAGGGTAGCGGGCAGCAGGCACCAGGGTCTCCATGGAATGGGGTGAGCCTATGGCCACAACCAGGCTAGGGCAAGAAGGATCTGCAAAGTCAATCTAGACCCTGACTAAGAGGAAGATGACCAACTGACTGCCCCAGGGAGGGAGGAAGGCTGGCCGGCGCGCACGGGCCGCTTTGCTGAGGAAACTCTGAGTTGCGCAAGAAGTGCCTGGCACCAGCCCCCGCCCGCCCCTTTCTTCCTCCGCTGATGAGGGCTGGGCGGCAAAGACTTTAAAAAGAGGATCTAAGTGAGGTGAGTGTCGGATGGGCACACAGGCCTGCTCCTGCTCCTGTTCTCAGCCCACACGATCCAAGTCAGAGGGGAGGCCTAGAGGGGGATCCTCGGCTGGATGCCAAGCCCCGTCCTCTACCTGAACCTTGGAACCCAAGGTCCTTCCTGCCAGGGCAGAGCTGGCCCCAAGACGTCCAAAGCCTCCCCTCCTGCCACTGCGCGGCCACCCGCCCCCAGGTCGGTGCCGGGACACTGTTCCGGCTCCGCTTCCCCCACCGACATCGGGCCCGCCCATTTGCTCGTTCCCGGTCACTCTACGGGTGGGTCGACCCCACGCCCCCACAGGCCCGTCCATCTTTAACCTCCTCCTGGCCGGCAGTTCCGAGGGCTCAGGGGAAGGCTCCCCACACCCCCGACCCGGCTCCCAGGAGCTTCCCTGCCCTGGTCCCCGTCCCCAGAGCCCGCACCTCCCGCAGCGGCGTCCGGTACCACTGCTGCTCGAAGCCCTGGCGCCGGTTCTGGGAGAAGTCGGCGCGGAACTTCCAGAGGCCGTCCAGCTCCTTGCGCTCCCGCGACCGGCTCTCCTGGGGGTAGAGCATCCCGCCCTGCAGCAGCGCCAGCCCACAGCCCCAGAGCAGCGCGCCGAGCACGGCCCAGGTGCCCGCCAACCCCCGGAGCATGGTTCCCGCGGGCCGCTAGCTGCCAGCATCCCCCGCCCGACGCCGTGAGCGCGGGAGGCGGGGCCGGGGTGGAGCCTGAAGTCACGTGTCCCGCCCCCGCGCCATCTTCGTTGAAAGCGATTGCGCGGCTCGGAGGCACCCCGTGAGGCTCGCGCCCACAAGGCCGTTCCAGGCCCGCCTTCCTGACGGAGGGTGGCGGCGGGGGAGGGCCCGCGGGGAGCCCGAGATCCACCCCGGGCCCCGAAGGGCGGAGGTGGCAGGCTCTGCGCCCGCGAGGTCACTGCCATCCTCCGCCCTCCCCCGCCCTCCCTCGCCCTCCCATACTCGGCTGCTCGCGCCCAGGGCGGCTGGTCCAGGGCCGCGGGCCGCAGCGAAAACCGGGAGACGGCCGGGGTACCACTGATGCTTCGAGGAGGCCGACCTGGGACACCTCCACTCGCTTATGCTTGCGGGACACCGGTGAGCTCAGACGAAGCCTCAACATCCTAGTGCCTTTCGCGCAGGCCCACCTGGCTTATAGCCTTGACCCTGGGCTTCCACCTGCGGTCCCCTGGGCCCCGAACCCCTACCCAGGGGCCCGGCGCTCCCTCTTGGCATTGCGGATACACACATAAAGATGCAAGGAGCGGGGGTCTATGGTACAGGTAACCTGGCCTGGATGCAATTGTTCGTACAATTACTTTATTTTTAATTTATTAATTTTTGCTCTGATTTCATGTTCACCAAAGCAACCTTCTGGTAATGGACCTTGACGCCGTAAAAAAAGTAGTTCCCAGGGTGGTAAAAATAAATATATTGTAAGAAATGACAAGGCCTACAGGTTTTTCTTTTCCCCAGATGCTTACCATATAAACATAAGAGAAAGTAAGATGCAAAAGTATATATAGTATGATCCCAATAGTGCTAAAATTATATCCACACAGATCTAGATAGTTGTAAAGTGTTATTATGGGTGTTATAGACGATTTTCATTTTGTTCTTCATATTTTCTGATTTTTTGAAAATTTCTATCATGAACATGCATTATTTTTATAATCAGAATCAAACCAATGAGCCTTTTAAAACTAGCAAATGGGCAAAAATAATTAAAGGTCGATCTGCTTCTATAAATTAATAAATTGATTTTCCATTTGTGAGTCAACCTATATATATATTTAGTTAGTACAAGTTGATTTTCCTCTTTTTAATTTTAATTTTTTATTTTTGGCTGCGTTGGGTTTTCCTTGCTGCACGCAGGCTTTCTCTAGTTGCCAAGGGCAGGGGCTACTCTTCGTTGCGGTGCGCGGGCTTCTTATTGCGGTGGCTTCTCTTGTTGCGGAGCACAGGCTCTAGGCGCGCGGGCTTCAGTAGTTGCGGTGCATGGGCTCAGTAGTTGCGGTTGCAGTGCTCAGGCTCTAGGGCAAGCAGCTTCAATAGTTGTGGCACGCGGGCTCTAGAGCGCAGGCTCAGTAGTTGTGGCACACGGGCTTAGTTGCTCTGCAACATAACTTGGTTTCTGAACGTTTGAACCTGACGACCAGATACTGATGGGTAAAGCCCATTGGCCAGTTTCCTTCCCCACTAATTTTGCAGCCTGGTACAAACATATGGATCTGGAGATGAAAATTTGGGAATTGTTCAGCAGTGAGAATGGATAAGGTCACCAAAGAAATGAGTGCGGGTGGAGAACAGATTCACACATTAGCCCCAAGACACCCCACGTTATGAGTACAGGGGATGAAGCATGGAGCAAAGGGCTCAAACCAGTGACCTCTGCGTTGGCAGGCGGATTCTTAACCACTGTGCCACCAGGGAAGCCCCTCAGAAGCTGTTTCTTTGCTAGAATATATCAACACAGCCTCTGGCACTTGATATGTGGCTAATGATGTGGTAAACGTGTTCTTTTCAATCCTCAGCAACAAGACAGGATCAAAAGCAGGTCGTAGTTACATGGGGCAGTGGTAGACATTCACTGTCTAGCCTGAGGCCTACGCTGTGTTTATCCTCTGTCAGTATAATCTACAGGGACCGTGGGTTCCACACAACATCATACTGGCCCAGACCAGTATGGTCCACACCACAGGCATCTCTCACCTGGATTGTAGCCTCTTCACTGATTTCCCTTCCTCCACACGTGCCCATCCCACCAGAGCAAGCAGAGTGAGTGGTCTTTATAATAATTATACCATGTTATCTGGTTAAACAGTGGCTTCCCAGTACACTTTGGAGTAAAATTCAGACTGCTTACTGTGGCCTTCAAGGGCCTGTGTGAGCCAGCCCTGCCAGCTCTCACTCTCATTCACCATTTTGCAAACACTTGAGCCATTCTCCTGTTCCTCAAATGCTTCAGGCCCATGCCTGCTTTAGGGACTTTGCACACAATGCTCTCCTAGTTTCCCCTTTTTTGTGATTCAGGCATTGGCTTAAATGTCACCTCCTCATTGCGTTCTCCTCTTCTGCCTACTTTAAAATTCAATTATAATAGTTAACCACGGGACTTCACTGGTGGTCCAGTGGTTGGGACTTCGCTGGTGGTCCAGTGTTTAGGACTCCACACTTCCACTGGTTGGCGGAACTAAGATCCCACATGTCACAAGGTGCAGCCAAAAAAAAAAGTTAACCATGGTAGTCGTTAGTGCTTTTCACCAAACATTTTTCTGGTCCTCCGCCTTTCTAGACACATGGTCTTTGCCCCTTTGAAGTTAGGTGTGACCATGTGGCTGTTTTTGCCAAATGAGATTTTGACAGCAGAAATTTAAAAGCCAGCACTGAGCTGCCACATCCCTTTTCCCTGCCTTGGCGATCATGGAAGCATGTGTCCAGATTGAGCTTCCATCAGCCTGAATTCCTGAGTGACTGAGGGTGATCAGTGCTTCCCTTCCGACCTGTGATGGATGTGTGGCATGAGTGAGAAATAAACCTTTATTATTTCTACCACAAGGCATTACCTTATTCATCCTCATAACATTCTCTTTTAAGAAAGGCAGTGTCAAGGATCATGACCACAATTTTACAGATGGGAACACGAAGACAAATGGAGCTAGTGACTTGCCAAGATCAGAGAAAAACCTGTAGCCAAATTCGGGATAGAACTTGTGCTTTTATAAATTCAAAATCCTTTCCTATTTCTTCTCAATGATATGTCTCAAATTTGTCTTAACTTTAAGCATTACTTTATCTATAAATTAGCATGTTTAGAATCATGCTAATGATTATAATCTAATTTTGTTTGAGAAGTGTGCATCATGAATCTGGCAATTTCTAATCAAATAAATTATAAAATGGTAAAAAAAAATAAAAAACACCTTTATTGTTTCAAACAACTAAGATTGTGGGGTTGTTTGCTATTACAGCATAACTAGCCTATCCAGACTTATACCCTATAGAGCCAGGTACTTATCTGGGTGTTTTACATGTATTAACTCATTCACTTCTCACAACATTAAGTAGGTACTATTATTATTCCCATGTTACTAATACAGTGACTGAGAAAAGTTAAGTAAAGGGCAGAGGTAGAGTTTGAACCTGGTTAGAGATTTATGCTCTTGGTCATTCTGCTATACGGCCTCTAAAAGACGTTCAAACTCATGTTTGAACAAGGGATTGACAGAGTCATGGGTTTTATTACATATTCATACATATATAGAGAAAAGGGAACTGCCAGTTTTCATCCTTAGAGAGAATGTGAGAGTGTGTGTGTGTGTGTGTGTGTGTGTGTGTGTGTATCTTTTAGGAATACAAGGATGTCACTTGATATATTGATTGCTATTTTAATATCAATACCAGGACAACAATTATCAAGTGTAACAACCAATTAGAATAACAAATTTGTTTTCTTTTTTTAAAATTTTTGGCCGTGCCACGTGGCTTGCAGGATCTTAATTCCCCGACCAGGGATGGAACTCAGGCCCACAGCAGTGAAAGCACGGCGTCCTAACCACTGGACTGCCAGGGAATTCCCTAGAATAACAAATATTTTAGAAGTTAAAGGTTATTTTTACAAGATCTGAAAATAAGTCTGAGTGTCTTAAAAAGACCCTCCCCCACCTTGTAGAAATACTTCCAAGGACTTTTTTTTTAAATTGTTTAAAACAAACTCTCTTGACGTATAGTTTACAAATAATGAAGTGCACGCGCATTCTAACTGTACAGTTTGATAAGGCTTGACAGATGTCTACACCTGAGTGCCTACCAGCACTATCAAAATTCAGAACAGTTCCATTACTCCAGGCAGCTCCCTCCTGACCCTGTCCAGTCTGTCCTGCCTCCACCCCTGACCCCAGGCAACTACTGACTGACATTGTGTCACCATAGAGTAGACTGGGCTTTTCTAGAGCTCCACATAAACAGAATGATACAGGGTGCTTTTCTGTGTCTGGTTTCTTTCATTCAGTATAATGTTTTTGAGATTCTCCATGTTATTGCACATGTCAATATGTCATTCCCAAGGACAGTTTTTAGTAACAGAAAATAGAACAAGTTTCGGTTCTGGGCAGAACTTTCATAACTATTCCCAATTCCATACTTTATTCAGATAAGAGTCTTTGAACCAATTTTATGACCTGGAATGGTGTCTACCCTCTGCTGCTTGGAAACAGAAAATTCCTGAAATTCCTTTTCTCTTGCAACATTTTCAAAACTCAATACCAGCTTTCCATTAGCACCTAGAGAAAAGAAAGTTCGGGGGAGCGCCATACCCGCCCAATGGAAAGGAAAAAGGCAAAAGAGAATTCTAAGCCAGAGGAATAAGGGGCATGTAACGTTCTTCTCTGATACACCTGGTAGGGAATTCCCTGGCGGTCCAGTGATTAGGACTCCCCACTTTCACTGCTGAGGGGGCAGGTTCAATCCCTGGTCGGGGGAACTAAGATCCCACAAGCCGGCAGCACAGCCCAAAAAAAAAAAGAAAAAGATACACCTGATAGAAGTTAGCACCTCTCCCATCACCGTCTCACCTCTCCCTGATCTACCCCTGACACTTCTCACGATCTGAAACGACTGTGCCCATTTCCTTTCCAGAATGCCGGACACGTGCTTTGGCCAGCTCTAGCCGTACTGACAAATGTAGCTCAGGCCCATCCATTTTAATGGCTGGAGAGTATTACACTGTGTGAATACACCGCCACTGATTCCACCCGCTTTCCTGTTGAGAATTTAGGTGGTTGCCCTTTTTCACTTTCCATCAACACATTCCTCATGTACCTCCTGACCTTGTGCTCACACGTGAGACTTTCCCCAGGTGTTTCCTAGGGATGTTGCTGCTAGGCTGGAGGCTCTGTTCATCTTCCCCTTTACTACGGCTGAGCACTCTCCGCGGGGGCTGTGCACACCAGTGCTTTTCCTCCCAGCTACCCCATGGAAGCTGAAGAAAAACACCCAGCCACCAGCCCCTCACTGGACCCAGCGCAGGCCCTTGTGTCTCCCCTTTCACCACTTCTGCTTGTGTCTGGTTCACAAAGAGGTCTTCCTTATTTTTATCTTGACTAGATTTTATCTTGACTAGATTTTATTCGTCTTTATTATATGTCTGAAGCATGGAGTCATGATGCTATTTGACTGTAAGTCTGTCCTAAGTGACTTTTCTATGCATCTCCCCCATCCCTGGGTGCCCTTCTACTGGTACACTTGCTCCTTGGCCCCAGAGATACCTTCCCAGGCTTGTCTTGAAGGCGGCATAGTTCTTTCTCGTCTTCTCTGGGTCATTTTTCTAAGCTTGGCTCACATGCCAGCTCTTTTGTTTCCTGATGGGGACAGGACTTGCTCCTAGGATAAGCAGCTGTCACTGCATTTGTAGTCAGGGTCCTGAACTGGAGTCCTGGCTGCCTGTCCTGAGCCAAACTGTGACTCTCTGGCAACTGACCGTCCTTTCGTAACCACAGTGATGTGGGCTTCGTGCCATAGGCGAGAGCATTCAGAGTATCACTTGGGTAAAGGTGACCTGGGGCCTATAGGGTGTCCACTGGACTCCAACCGCTTGATAACAGTAGTATCAGCAGCCCCCTGCCCCCCCTCCCCGCCAGCAGACACTCTGCTAAGAGATTCTTACAGCTCTGAAAGACTGTCAAATGGAGTTATTCTTTCTCTGCTACAGATGAGGAAATTGAGGCTGAATTGAGAGGAGAGATGAAATGACTTGCTCAAGGAAACACACCCGAAATACATTGACTTCTTTTTTTTTTTTGGGCACAGCTTGCAGGATCTTAGTTTCCGGACCAGGGATTGAACCCGGGCCCTGGCAGTTAAAGCGCCAAGTCCTAACCACTGGGCCGCCAGGGAATTCCGTACATTTACCATTGTTGCTGGCACATTCACTCCTCTCCTTCCCCCAAATTACCCTGCGTCCAGAAGACTTTCTAATATCTAGGACAGAAGATAATATTGATAGAATAAGCTCCCCCTGGTGGTGAGGTGCATCAACACAAAATGTCCATGAAAAGATGTGAGGGTTCCAGCCTTGAGTATAACAAGCAAGTCACAGGACGCTCAGCTGATCAGAGCACAAGTGTGAGACTTCTCATTTTTTTTTTTTCCAATAGATAAGTTTCACTGCATTTTAAAGATACCACAAAGAGGTCCTGGGAATCATTTGGTATCTTCTTGTTTCCATAGCAAGACAACTCTTAGATCTTATTCATCAGCCTGATGATTTGTTCCTTTTTCAGAGACATAGATAACATCCAAAATGTTCTGATACCCGTATTTTTAACTGTGTGGCTTGCTGAATCAAAGCAGCTGAATTTGATGCAAAGTCAGTGCAAATCACTTCCTGGGCTTGAGATACTGAATAAGCAATGCCTGGCCTCATATGAGCCCTGCAGATTTTTCATCTAAGAAATTTCCAGTATCAACAAGAGACCTGCTCTCCTGAATAAAGACGTGGGTGGGGAAGTGAGCATACACAGACGTACTCTTGTAATGGAAGCCCAGTGGAACACCCTTGATCATGTGTTGTATTGGACTTGGGACTGCATGAACTGGAGCCGGTTCCTTTCTCTTCTCCACTGTTTGTCAACCTGGAGTCCCTTCCTATTCTTTCCAAGGAGGCTGAGTTCTATACTGATGTAGTCCCTCTGCAGGATTCCTCTGGGGCCCTCCACAATAATTGTGTGTCCTTCTACAGTGATGTTGACATTTTCTGGAATGTCGACAGTCTGGTTGCTGAAAATAGGCTTCATTCTCATGGTGGATTCAGCAAAGAGAGCATCTTAAGGTATTTTTTTGTTTTTATTTTTTTAAATGAATGAATGAATGAATGAATGAATTTATTTTGGCTGCACCAGGTCTTAGTTGCGGCATGCAGACTCTTTAGTTGCTGCACTCGGGATCTATAGTTGTGGCATGTGGACTCTTTAGTTGTGGCATGCAGACTCTTAGTTGCGGCGTGCATGCGGAATCTAGTTCCCCGACCAGGGATCGAACCTCCCGGCCCCCTGCATTGGGAGTGCAGAGTCTTACCCACTGGGCCACCAGGGAAGTCCCCTTAAGGTTTATTTTTTAAACAGATTAAAAAAACTTTTTCTTGGGGTATAGTTGATTTACAGTGTTGTGTTTAAACGGTTTTATTGAGATATAATTCACATATCATATAATTTATCCATTTAAATTGTACAATTGAATGATTTTTAGTATATTCATGTATATGTATGACCATCATTATGATCAATTTCAGAATATTTTCATCACCTCAAAAAGAAACCCTGTGCCTTTCAGTTATCTATCCTTCTATCCCTCCCACCCAGCCCTAAGCCACCACTAATCTATTTTTTGTCTCCACAGATTTGGCTAGTCTGGATGTTTTATGTAAATTATGTAATATGTGATCTTTTGCCTCTTAATATTTTTACATTAAATGTGTTTACACTGTAATTCTGCTTTATACCAGAATTCATCAGAAACAGTGCTTTTAGCCCTGTGATTTTACACGTTTTTCAAGATTAGCAGAACATTACAGCAAACCCGTAAGTTATATTTTCTCCTCCCTTCTCTGAAGGAAAGCCCAGAGACTCTTTCTTTAAGAGACCATTCTAGGGGAAACAAAATGAAAAGAAGGACAAATGACAACCCAGGGAATTTGGGACATTTTGAATTTTTATTGAGGTTCTCACCATCCAGACCCCTGATCTCCAGGCCCTGCCTGCTGTGGGGTCTGAGCCCGCCTTTGTGGTGCAAAGGCTGGAAGGTGGGTCAGGGCTGCCTCTCCTCCCCCATGTGCAGACTGCAGAGCTGCCTGCCAGAGGAAGAGTGCCCAAGGACACCTTAGAGGCGGACATGCAGAGAGGCAAGAGTGGAGAAGAGGTGAAAGTCCCATTGCCCGGAGGAGGGAGCATTATCAGAGCAAGAGCTGAAGACGAGGCAGTTGCCAACAGGCCCAGCCAGCTCTCAAGACTGCCTAGGGGGCCCCAGCGTACTGCAGAGGGTGGGGTACCCTTCAAGGTCAGCCACAGGACGGACATCTCTTAAGGTGGTACGTGGAAGCTCTGCTTGGGTGCCGACCCTCAGGAGGGAACTCGTCAAACTGACCCTCTCCTTCTGACTTCACCTTTAGGGAAGGTCAACCAAGTCCCTGCTTCCACCATAGTCCCTTTACCCAGCGAAAATGACAATCCTTTGTCTCAAATATTGGGCGGGAATCGTATGACTCTAGGACAAGACCTGAAAGTGAGTGCCTGTGGACTTCCCTGGCGGTCCAGTGGTCAGGACTATGAGCTTCCACTGCAGGGGGCGTGGGTTCGGTCCCTGGTTGGGGAACTAAGATCCTGAAGAAAAGAAAGTGAGCACCTGTTGCAGTGCCAACTCGCGGTGTGAAATAGATACTCTAAGAAGGAGGATGGCTCGGGAGACCTCAAAACCCAGATTCTACTTGGACAATCTCAAGTGAGCCGGGGTGGGGGGGAAGGAATTGTTCTGGCTGAGCTGGAGTAGAGGGATGACAGAAACAAAGGTCCAGTGCCAAATGGAGACCTGGCTTATAGTGAGAGCGTGAGACGGGGCAAAACACACACACAACAAGAGATAAAACGTTAACAAGCAGATTCAGAACCGCTGATACGGAGGGCCAACTATAAAGTTATACATGTGGGTTTCTGACGGGTCAGACGGTTGGTGTCCCTAACCTCCACATTGCTCAAGGGTCAACTGTATTTGCTCTGGCTAGAACCTTCAGTACAGTGTCGAATAGCAGCAGTGAAAGCAGGCATCCTTGTCATGTTCCTGATCTTAAGGGGAAAGCTTTCAGTCTTTCAATATGATGTTAGCTGTGGGTTTTTCATAAATAGCCTTAATCATGTTGAGAATTATGCCCTTTATTCCTACTTTTCTGAGAGTTTTTATCATAGAAAGATGTTGGATTTGTGAAATGCCTCTTCTACACCGTTTGAGAGAGTCATGCAGTTTTGTTTCCTTCATTCTGCTAATGTGATATGTCACATTGATTGAATTTCCTTTTTCTTTCTTTTTTTTTTCTTGCCTGCGCTGCGCAGATGGTGGGATTTTAGTTCCCTGACCAGAGATTGAACCCGGGCCTTTGGCAGTGAGAGCAGAGTCCTAACCAATGGACTGCCAGGGAATTTCCATATTTTCTTATGTTTAACCACACTGGAATCCCTGGGACAAATCCTACTTGGTCATGGTGAATAATTCTTTAAATATGTTATTGGATTCCATTTGCTAATATCTTATGGAGGATTTTTGCATCTGTATTCATGTGGGAAATTGGTCTGTAATCTTATTTTCTTGTGATGTCATTATCTGGCTTTGGTATTAGGGTAATGCTGGCCTCAGAGGATGAGCTGGGGACTGCTCCTTCTTCAGTTTTTTGGAAGAGTTTAAGAACAATTAATGTTAACTCTTCTTTAAATGTTTGGTAGAATTCACCTGTGAAGCCATCTGGTCCAGGACTTTTCTTTGTTGGGAGGTTTTTGATTACTGATTCAATCTCTTGTTATAGGCCTGTTGGGATTTTCTGTTTCTTCTCCATTTTCTGTTTCTTCTTGAGTTGGTTTAGGTAATTTGTGTGTTTCAAGGAATTCGTCCATTTCTTCTAGGTTATCTAATTTGTTGGTGTGCTATTGTTCAGAATATTCTCTTATAAACCCTTTTTATCTCAAAAAGCTCAGTAATAATGTCCCCATTTTCACTTTTTTTAATGACTATGTTCTTAGCTGTAGTTTATTTATTTATTTATTTGTTTGTTTGTTTGTTTTTGGCTGCGTTGGGTCTTCATTGCTGTGCGCAGACTTTTCTCTAGTTGTGGCGACTGGGTGCTACTCTTCATTGTGGTGCGCAGGCTTCTTATTGCGGTGGCTTCTCTTGTTGTGGAGCATGGGCTCTAGGTGCCTGGGCTTCAGTAGTTGTGGCACGTGGGCTTCAGTAGTTATGGCTTGTGGGCTCTAGAGCGCAGGCTCAGTAGTTTAGTTGTGGTGCACGGGCTTAGTTGCTGCACGGCATGTGGGATCTTCCTGGACCACGGCTCGAACCCGTGTCCCCTGCAGTGGCAGGCGGATTCTCAACCACTGTGCCACCAGGGAAGCCCCCCATTTTCACTTCTGATTTCAGTTATTTGCAGCTTTCTCTTTTTCCTTTCTAAGTATGTGCTATATTCTGAATGTTATGTCCACTCAAAACTCGTCTATTAAATCCTAATGCTGAATGTGATGGTTTTAGGGGTTGGGGGCCTTTGGGAGGCGATTAAGTCATAAGGGCAAAGCCCTCACTAATGGGATATGTGCCTTTATAAAAGAGGCTCTAGAGAAATCCCTGGCTCCTTACACATGAGATAATGAGAGTCTGCGACCTAGAGGAGGCCCCTCACCTAATCACCGTGGCACTTTGATCTTGGACTTCCAGTCTCTAAAACTGTGAGAAATAAGTTTCCATTGTTTATAAGCTACCCAGTTTGTGGTATTTTGTTATAGCAGCCTGACCAGACTAAGAAAGTCTAGCTAAAACTTTGTTAACATTGTTGAGCTTTTCAAAGAACCAACTTTTTTTTTTTTTTTTTTTGGCTGCGTTGGGTCTTGGTTGCTGCGTGCGGGCTTTCTCTAGTTGCGGCGAGCGGGGGCTACTCTTCGTTGCAGTGTGAGGGCTTCTCATTGCGGTGGCTTCTCTTGTTGTGGAGGACGGGCTCTAGGTGCACGGGCTTCAGTAGTTGTGGCTCACGGACTCAGTAGTTGTGGCTTGCAGGCTCTAGAGCGCAGGCTCAGTAGTTGTGGTGCACAGGCTTAGTTGCTCTGCGACATGTGGGATCTTCCCCGACCAGTGCTCGAACCCGTGTCCCCTGCATTGGCAGGTAGATTCTTAACCACTGCACTACCAGGGAAGCCTGACTAGTGTCCTTATACCTTCCCACTAGCAGTGTACAAGGGCTCCAATTTCTCCACATCCTTGCCAACACTTGCTGTTTTCTGTTTTTTGATAGTAGCCATCCTAATGGGTGTGATGTGGTATCTCACTGTAGTTTTGATTTACATTTCTCTATTGATTAGTGATGGTGAGCATCTTTTCATGTTCTTATTGGCAATCTGTATGTCTTTGTAAAAATATCTATCCAACTCCTTTGCCCATTTTCTGTTTAATGTATTTTAGCTTTTGGCTGTGTCAGGTCTTTGTTGTGGTGCGTGGGCTCTACATCGCATGCAGGCTTCTCTCTAGTTGTGGCGTGAGGGCTTAGTTGCCCTGTGGCACGTGGGATCTTAGTTCCCCAACCAGGGATCAAACCCGCATCCCCTGCATTGGAAGGCAGATTCTTAACCACTGGACCATCAGGGAAGTCCCCTTTGCCCATTTTTGAATCAGGTTGTTTGTTTGTTTTAACTGTGGTTGAGTTGTAGGAGTTCTTTATATATTCTGGATATTAACTCATCAGATATATGATTTGCAAATATTTTCTCCCATATTTTCTCTGTGGGTTGCCTTTTTACTCTGTTGCTATGCCTGTTGATGCACAAAATTCTTAAAATTTCATCAAGTGCAATCTATTTTTTCCTTTGTTGCCTGTGCCTTTGGTGTCATATCCAAGAAATCATTGCTAAATCCAACATAATGCAGTTTTTCCCCTACGTTTTCTTCTAAGAGTTTTATAGTTTTAGATTTTACATTTAGGTCATGGATCAATTTTAGTTCATTTTTGTATAAAGTGTTAGGTAAGGGTCCAACTTCATTCTTTTGCGTATGGATATCCAGTTTTCCCAGCACTGTTTATTGAAGACTGTCTTTCGCCCATTGAATGGTCTTGACACCCTTGTTGAAAGTCACTGGACTATATTTGCAAGTGTTTATTTCTGGACTCTATTGATTGTCCATATGTCTGTCTTTATGCCAGTGATCTTTCAACACACTCTTTTGATTACTGTAGATTTGTAGTAAGTTTTGAAATCAAAAGGCTTGAGACCTCCAACTTTGTTCATCTTTTTCAGGATTGCTTGGCTATTCAGGGTCCCGTGGGATTCCATTATGAATTTTACAATGGGATTTTCTATTTCTGTTAACTATGTCATTGGGATTTTGAGAAAGATTGCATCAAACCTGTAGATCACTTAGAGTTCACAAACATGGGATGTCTTTTCATTTATTTATGTCTTTAATTTCTTTCAGCAATGTTCAGTAGTTTTAATGGTATAAATCTTTTGCCTCTTTGGTTAATTCTTAAATATTTTATTCTCTTTGGTGCTATTATAAATGGAATTATTTTCTTAATTTCTTTTTTGGCTTGTTCATTGTTAGTGTATAGAAATGCAACGGAATTTTTGTGTGTTGCTTTGTAGGTTGCTACTTTGCTGAATTTGTTTATAAGGTTTAACAGATTTTTGTGGAATCTTTAGTGTTTTCCGCATATAAGATCATAACATCTGTGAACAGAGATAATTTTATTTCTTCTTTTCCAATTTGAATGACTTTTCTTTCTTTTTCTTGCCTGATTGCTCTGGTTAGGACTTCCAGTACTATGTTGAATAAAAGTGGCAAGAGTGAGCCGTCCTTATCTTGTTCTTTATCTTAGAGGAAAAACTTTCTTTCACCATTGAGTATGATGTTTGCTGTGTATATGTTTTCATATACGGCTTTTATTATATTGAGTTAGTTTCCTTCTATGCCTAGTCTGTTGAGTATTTTTATCATGAAAGGGTGTTGAATTTTGACAAATGCTTTTTCTGCATCAATTGAGATATTCATGTGGTTTTCTTTCCCCTTCATTCTGTTAATGTGGTATAGTACACTGATTTTTGTATGCTCAACCATTCTTGCATTCTAGGGGAAAGTACCACTCGGTCATGATATATAATCCTTTTAATGCTGTTATTTTTAAAACTGTGGCATAGTGCACTTTTTTTTTTTTTTAAAGAAAAGATTTCTTGAAGGAATGGTCAGCAGTGTCAGGAACCTCAGAGAGGTCAAGTAGGGGAAGGACTGAAGGGGATTTTGTTATTAAGAGGTTTTTTGTTAAACTTGTACTTGAATGTTCTTAGCAGCACTATTCATAATAGCCAAAAAGTATAAACAATTCAAATTTCCATCAACTCATGAATGTGGTATATCCATGCAATGGAGTATTATTCAGCCATAAAGAGGAATGAAGTTCTGATACATGCTACAACATGGATGAATGAAGTGAAAGAAGCCAGGCACGAAAGGCCATATACTATGTGATTCCATTTATATGAAAGTCAAATAGACAAGTCCACAGAGACAGGAAGTAGATTAGTAGTTTCCGGGGGTTTGGGGAAGATGTTTGGATTAGGTTGGGAGCTTGAAGAAGGTGTGAAATCTTTGGATTAGCTTCCCTCAGAAGAGGGCAGGAAGAGTTGAGCAAGAATAAGTGAAAAACTAAATGTTTGGCTGAGCTTATAAGCCCAACCTTGTACATTCAGATGGCCGCAGGAGTTGGTAAGAGATCAGGGTAACTGAGAACAAGCTGATGACTTTGCAGAATTACCGTGGGCAATGTGGTAGCTGCTGGTGAGCCATGGTAGGCTGGAAGGACCGTTAAGTTTTCAAGAATGGGAAGAAGGTGAATCCCACAAATATTTTAATAGACTAGTGTGCCTTCACAGCATCTGGCGCATGTAGAAAACACTTATTTGTTAAAAATAAAAGAATAATCAATTTTGGGGAAGGGTATCAACTTTACTGAGGTATATAATTCACATACCATACAATTCACTTATATTGGTCAGTTGATTTTTTTTTTTTTTTGTCCGTGCCACACAGGTTTTGGGATCTTAGAACCCCGACCAGGGATCAAACCCGGCCCTGGCAGTGAAAGTGCCCAGTCCTGATCACTGGACCGCCAGGGAATTCCTGGTCAGTTGATTTTTGACAGGGGTGCTAATACAATTCAATTGGATACAAACAGTCATCTCAACAAATGGTGATTAGACAAATGCATATCCACATGGAGAAGAAATGAAGTTGGGACCTTTCCTCACACTATATACAAAAATTAACTCACATCCTAGTGGGTATAAAGTAATTTCTCATTTTGGCTTTGCATTGCTGTTCCCTAGTGATTAATGATATTGAACATATTTTCATGTGCTTATTGGCCATTTATATATCTTCTTTGGAGAAATGCCTATTCAGATATTTTGTCCATTTTTAATTGGGTTATTTGTCTTTTCTATTATTGAGTTTTAAAGGTTCTTTTTATATTCTGCATATGAGACCCATATCAGGTATATGATTTACACATACCTGTTCTGTATTTCTTTGCGCTTCCTTTGAAGGGCAAGTTTCTTGTGGGCTTCTTTTTTTTTTTTTTTGCGGTACGCGGGCCTCTCACTGCTGTGGCCTCTCCCGCTGCGGAGCACAGGCTCCAGACGTGCAGGCTCAGCGGCCATGGCTTATGGGCCTAGCTGCTCCGCGACATGTGGGATCCTCCCGGACCGGGGCACGAACCCGCGTCCCCTGCATCAGCAGGTAGACCCTCAACCACTGTGCCACCAGGGAAGCCCGGGCTTCTTTTTAGCATGATGAAATGTTCTCAAATTGATTGTGGTGATGATTATACAACTCTGTGAACATACTAAAAACCATTAAACTGAACACTTTAAAATGTTGTGTTTTATGGCATGTGAATTATGGCTCAATAGAGCTGTTATAAAATAACAAATGCTGGAGAGGGTATGAGAAAAGGGAACCCTCCTACACTGTTGGTGGGAATGTAAGTTGGTGCACCCACTACCGAAAACAGTGTGGAGTTTCCTCAGAAAACTAAAAATAGAATTACCATATGATCCAGCAATCCCACTCCTGGGCATATACCCAGACAACACTATAGTTCAAAAAGATATTTTGCAGTGGTTAAGAATCCGCCTGCCGATGCAGGGGACACGGGTTCGATCCCTGGTCCGGGAAGATCCCACAGGCCGCGGAGCAAATAAGGCCGTGTGCCACAACTACTGAGCCTGTGCTCTAGAGCCCATGAGCCACAACTACTGAAGCCCGTGCGCCTAGAGCCCGTGGTCGGCAACAAGAGAAGCCACTGCAGTGAGAAGCCCCGTGCACCGCAATGAAGAGTAGCCACCGCTCACCACAACTAGAGAAAGCCCGTCTGCAGCAACGAAGAAACACCCAGTGCAGCCAAAAATTTTCAAATAAAATAAATAAATAAAATTTTTTTTTTTTAAATCACGAGTTTAAAAAAAAAAAGTTTGGCAGCAAGGGAGCTGCTCTGCTACGTACAAAACCCCGGCCCAGAAGCAGGTCGTCTACGAATGATCTAGCACAGGTTCCCCACAAACGTGTGGTACGTGATGGGCAACGGGGTGGCTGCCTTTCCAGCCGTGCCCTGTGTCCCTGTATGAAGGGCTCTCCACACCGGACCCCGGTCCTGTGAAGTCTACTAACTTTGTGATTGCCAAACATGTCAGTGCAATCTTGGTGCTTCAACAGGACAGTAATCACCCACTCTGGACTCCATTGGCTGCTCAATGAACAGTCATTTCTCCTCTCCCTTCTTCCTTAGTTATGGACCCTAATATTGTTCAGAAGACAACAGGAGCAGTGAAGTGGGCCCTGCCCCAATCCCCAAGGGATGTTTAAAGTTTAGTATAAGAGCCAATGAGACAACCTCATTCCCTTTTGCCAGGTACTTGCTTCCTCAGCATCCCTTGCAGCTTTGAGTATAAAATGCAAGAATAAAGACATAAATTGAGGTAAGAACTGGTAAGCAAGAAGAAACCAGGACTTGATGATTTGGGAAATTCTCAGCCTATCTAGATTGCAAAAGATGCTAAAATTAGGAGACTCACTGTTAGGAAAACATGCTTTAGAGAGAAAGCCTAGGGTGTGGTTGGACAAACTTGCTACTGCCTGGAAAGGATCAGAAGGCCAGAGTATCCTGTTAAGAGTGCTCTTTAAGAGATTTGGCACATGACTCATGGATCCCTCCAGATATTTCAGCAGAAGCCAGGAACAGAGATGGTATTATCTAGGAAAGAGGACTCTCTTGTCCAGTGAAGTGTCCTGTGACATACACAGGAGACCCACAAAGTTCTTGAGGATGTTATATCAGCAAAAACTCTGCCGGCAAGGACTAAAAGGAACAAGAGAGGGGGAAATTAAAGAAAGCTCTAAAAGTTCTCTCAAAATATTAGGAAATATGCTAATATGCTTCTATGTTACTCAGCTACAAACATGTGCTACTCTTCAAGAAAAAGGAGCGGTGACTGTGAGGACGGAGGTGCAGGTCCAGAGGGTAGAGCTGAGAGCCCTGGAGGATTATTTCCAGGCCTTGAAACCTAATGGAGTTTGCTAGGCTGGATTTCAAAATTGCTTGGAACCAGTGACTCCTTTTCTCTTTCCATTTTCTTCCTTTTTTTTTTTTTAATTGAAGTATAGTTGATTTACAATATTGTGTTATCCATTTTCTTCCTTTTATTTATTTATATTTTTTGGCCACGCCACACAACTTGTGGGATCTTAGTTCCCCAACCAGGGATCAAAACCAGGCCCATGGTAGTGAAAGTGCTGAGTCTTAACCACTGGACCGCCAGGGAATTCCCATTTTCTTCCTTTTTAAATTGAAATGTCTATAACTGTTATACTGTACCTAAACCAGCATCTTACTTTAGAAAGTGAGTAGATAATTTATTTCTTGAATTTTTGTTTGTGAATTCATTTAATCCTCAGCACAATCACAGGTTCATGGATGGAAAGGAATTTTGCCCCGGGATGGATCATACCCAGAATCTCAGTCATACCCTTTTAGATGATGAGATATGGGACTTTTGAGCGGATGAGATTTAGATGAAATTTTGAACTTGAGTTGATGCTGTAATGTGTTGAGACTTTGGGGGACCTTGGGATCAAGTGAATGTATGTTGCATGTGGGATGGACATAAATCTTTGAGAGCCAGACAGAATGTAGTAAGCTGAATAATAATCCTTGGAACTTGTAACTATGTTACTTTAACATGATAAATAGGGACTTTGCAGATGTGGTTAAGTTAAGGATATTGAGACGAGATTATCTTGGTTTATGCAGGTGGATCCAATGCAATCACAAGGGTCCTTATAGGGAGGCAGAAAGGTCAGTCAGAAGATGTGACAATGCAAATGAACCTATCTATGAAACAGAAATAGAATCAGGGACATAGAGAACAGACTGGTGGTTGCCAAGGGGGCAGGGGGTGGGAGAGGGTTGGACTGGGAGTTTGGGATTAGCAGATGCAAACTGGTATACACGGAATGGATAAACAACAAGGCCCTACTGTATAGCACAGGGAACTCTATTCAATATCCTGTGATAAACCATAATGGAAAAGAGAAAGAATGTATATATATGTATAACTGAGTCACTTTGCTGTACAGTAGTAATTAACACAACATTGTAATTCAACTACACATCGATAAAAAATAAATTAAAAAAATAAAAGATGTGACAGTGGAAGCAGAGGGTCAAAGAGAGATTTGACAATTTTACATTGCTGGCCTTGAAAATGGAGGAAGGGTCGTAAGCCAAGGAATGCATGTGGCCTCTAGAAACTGGAACAGACAAGGAAACAGATTTTTCTCTAGTCTCTGGAAGAGGCATGGCCCTGCTGAGGTTTGATTTTGTCTCAATAAAACCCACTTCAGGGACTTCCCCGGTGACACAGTGGTTAAGAATCCACCTGCCAGTGCAGGGGACATGGGTTTGAGCCCTGGTCCAGGAAGATCCCACATGCCGCGGAGCAACTAAGCCCGTGCGCCACAACTACTGAGTCTGCGCTCTAGAGCCCTCGAGCCACAACTACTGAGCCCATGTGCTGCAGCTACTGAAGCCTGCGCGCCTAGAGCCCATGCTCCGCAACAAGAGATGCCCCCGCAATGAGAAGCCCACATGCCGCAACTAGAGAAGGCCTGCATGCAACAACGAAGACCCAACGCAGCCAAAAATAAATTAAAAAAATTTAAAAACCCACTTCAGACTTCTGACTTCAAGAATTATAAAACAGTGTTTATGTTATTTTAAGCCATGAAGTTTGTGGTACTTTGTTACAGCAATAGGAAATCAATACAAGGTCACACTGAGCTTTGGTGTAAACAGCTTCTGAGATTAAAAACACAGTAGACAAGAGGAAAGTATGTAGCCAGTCTGTAGCAGAACAGAAAGAGGCAGATAAGTGGAGTAGCTCAGTCATGTATGGACAGAGTCTGGGAGAAAAGCTGCACAAACTCTTGCCCTTCCTGAGCTAGGACAGGCCATTCCTTCTGGTCAGGCCAGGCTCCTGAGTGGGAAGCCCAGCGAGGCTGACTGCAATTCAGTTAAGGAGGAATTTTTAACAGGATTGTCTGGAAAGAGTCCCCATTTAGACTGGGGTGTGCCCCCTCAGTGGAGGCGGTAGAGATGGAGGGAGGCATCGCAGCAACTTCCTGCCTCCCTCTACTCCAATTCTCCGTGTGCTAAATGTATTAGTTATTTTAATCCTGTCCGCTGTTGGATGGGTGAGGCCCTCCTTCATTTCAGAGACTAGATTTTAGGCATTCTCTGGATTAGCACTTTTTATTTTTTTTACTCCTACAATTTTGTTTCTGTTTGACCCCTTTGGGTTTCTTTAATTTTTTATTTTTAAAAATTGAAGTATAGTTGATCTACAATATTGTGTTAGTTTCAGGTGTACAGCAAAGTGATTCAGTTATATATATATGTATATATATATATATATATTTTTTTTTTCCCAGAGTCTTTTCCATTATAGGATATTACAAGTTACTGCATATAGTTCCCTGCTATACAATAAGTCCTTGTTGCATATCTACAGATCAGCACTTCTGACTCTAAATGTGCACACGAATAACCTGGTGAGTTTGTTAAGCTGCAGATTCTGAATCCGTAGGTTAGGGTGGGGGCCCAGGGAGGCTGATGCTGCTCGTCTGCAGCAACTTTGTGTAACAAGGTTCTAAAGATCAGTGACTCTCAAACCTGAGCACACGTCAGCATCACCTGAAGGACTTGTTAACACAGGCTGCTGGGCCCACCCGGAATGTGATTCAGTAGGTCTCGGTGCGGACTGAACATTTTCCTTTTAACAAGTTTGAAGAAGATGACGATGATAATAATCAGGAACCACACTTTGAGAACCACCACTCTAGAAGATTCCATGTGTGACCCACAGCTTTCACCCTTTTGGGAACTGGGTGCCGTGTCCCCACTGCTGGAGTTCTGGCTCGTTAGCTTACAGCCTTCTCATTGCTCCCAGAGTCGCTCAGGAGGAGTTACTCATTCTTCTTTGTGTTTAGCTTGCTTACCTCTGTTGTTAAGAAACGTCTGAAATTTGTGTTTTATTAGCAGGATTTTGGTGAGATTTGTATAGACGAGGCCTCTGCATCTCTGCTGGCTCTGGGGACCACCGTTATGGAATCCTTACCATGTCCTAGGCCTGGCCTCGGGCTCTTTGCAGACTCAGTGAGACCATCCCTCCCTTGACCGCAGCACGGGCAGGCCCCTCTGGCACCACCTGTCCGTGGCCCTCACCTCACGGTTAGTGTCTGGGAATTTGTACGTTACTCTTCAGGGTGGAGGAAGCGTCTTCTTTACCTGTGTATGCAGCTCACCTAGTGCCTGGCATCACATGCTAGCCGGATGGCCGACTTTACCACCAGATACACCATTCCCCTCAGAGGGTACAGGACCCTGATGGTCTAGGGAAGGGTGGGTTAAGCAAGGGGACAACGTGAGCAGGGCAGCCTAGGAAGGACACTGGAAGGAAGGGGGACGGACGGGGCTGTCTGGGTTAACCCAGCCCGTCAGCTCCCACCAGGGCTCCAAGGAAGCCAGTCCCGCCAAGACACCCAAGGCAGGAAGTCACTGTGAGGCCCACGGTGAAGGGGGTGGGGCCTGCGCAGGGTGGAGGCTCTGATGCGCATCCCCTCCACCCTTCCCCATCCCTGACTCTAGCCATGCTTGTCCAGTTCCTCCACTTCCTCTATGGCCCCTAACTGCATCCCCACCGACCGAGGCAGACAGGCTGGGCAGGAAACACACACAGCCTCCTCTTGGGCCCACTTTATTTGGGAGAGGCATGGGGAGGGCTCTAGGCCTGCTGTGCCCCTAGGAGAGCTCGCACCTGCCCAATCTGCCAGTCGACACTGGAGCGCGCGGTGCCCCCCAGGGCTGCGTACTGCTCCACGCTGTGTCCGTAGTCCCACACGTGGCTCACGTCTCCCGAGAACAGGGGGCTGGGGGGAAAGGAGGAGGTGGGCCTGGGCTGGCCTCGAGGAAGGCAGCAGAGGGAGGGGAGGGGAGGGGAGGGGAGGGGAGCACACCTGATGGTCTGTAGCTCCTGCAGCGACAGCTGGTTGAGGGCGACCCCTTTGGTCTCGGCCATGAACACGGCTTTCCCGGAGGCCTCGTGGGCCTGGCGGAATGGCATCTGGGGGCGCGGGGGGCAGGAGAGTGGTGCTGACGCAGGCTTCCTGAGCTCCCTGTTCTGCTGGGGGTGCCGGCCCTCCCCCTGTGCCATGACCACCACCACCCCCAGCCTGAGGAACATCCCTGTCCCCTTGCCCCTCCACCCTGGCTGCCCCACACTTACCCCTTTGCGGACCAGGTAGTAGGCGAGGTCAGTTGCCAGCATGTCAGGACTAAGAGCCCGTGCCATATTCTCACGGTGAATCTGGGGACAGCAGGCCAGGCGAGTGTGAATCTGGGGGGCCCTTGGTCCTGGAGCTGCCAGCCTAAGGCCTACCCCCCCTCAGCCAGGAAGTCCCCTGCCTTGGGCAGATCCCCTCTTACCCACCCTCTTCTGCTTTCTCTGCTTGAACCATCATTTCATAATTATTGATAATTATTAGCTGTGCTACTGGGGTTGCCTCCTTATCTTTAGCATCAGAATCACCTGGAGGATTTATAATGAATACAGATCTCCGTGGCCTAACCCAGAGTCTCTGATTCAGCAGGTCTGGAGGGGGCCCTAGGATTGCAGGTCTGTCAAGTTCTCAGGTGATACTGCTGCTGCTGATCTCGGGACAACCACTGCTTTAGAGACACATCCTGAACTATTTAGGAATGAAATGATGAGGGGGATTTGCTTAAAAACAACGGTGGAGGGGGTAGTGGGTAAAGACAGCTGAAGCAAGAATGGCCATGGGTTGATTGTTGTTTAAGCCGAGTGTTGGTACATAAGGGTTCATGATACACAGCCTCTCAACTGTTTATACTGAAATTTCCCATAGTAAATGGTTAAAGAAGAAATCTGGCCAGGCCAGCTGATGGGGCTCCTTGAGTCTAACCCACTTCCATTCTACTGCAATATGTCTCTTCGCTCTTCCCAGGGCAGGAACAAGCACATGGCCCCTCCCTCTGCCCCACGGCCTCTGGACCCACCCACGCTTGCCTCCTCTCAAGATCGCCCTCCTGGCATCCCAGCCCTGAGCTTAGGGACCTCGGGGAGAAGAGACGTGTCTTGCCTGCAGTGTAGAGATGACGCCAGTGGCCACCTGGATGACGGCGCTCATGGTGTTGGACACTTCAAACACGGCTTCCTTGTCCTCCTGGGAGGCACATGGCAGGAGGTAAGGGCCCAGTAGCCTGGTGCCCAGTGAGGCCTTCCCACTGCCTTCCACTGGGAACACTCAGCACCTTGTACACCCCGCACCAAGGGAGAGGAGAGCACTCCCAGGGCTGGGTGCGCAGGACAGGAGGTGGCAATTCTGTGGGGCCCCTGCCCAGATGAGCCAGGACCCCAAGAATTGGTATGCGGTGTGTGTGCAACTGGGTCCCCAGCCTCGCACCTGTAAGTCCTTGTTGTAGGTGCTCGGAAGTCCCTTGAGGGTCATCAGGAGCCCAGCACACTGAGGGGACAGGGAGGATCAGGGGGCTGGACCTCGGAGCCTGTCCTGGACGTTCCCTCAGGACCCTCCAGGTCAGCGCAGAGGCCTCGCCCCAACTCCCTGCCCTGCTTACCCGCCCAAACACTCGCCCCGCCTTGCTCCGGATCAGCTCCAGGCTGTCTGGGTTTTTCTTCTGGGGCATCAGGCTGCTTCCAGTGCTGGAGACAGAGGTGCCGGGGCTGAAGGGGCTCCGGTGCCCCTTGGCTGGTCTGCTGGGCAGCTCTGCCCGGGGGTTGGGGTGAGGAGGAAAGAAGCCATGCTGGTGGGCGCAGAGCTGGGGGAGGGCAGGCGCAGCCTTACCTGTAGGCGTCTGAGAGCTGCACCAAGTTGAATTCTTTGGTGCCATAGAGGATGAGATCCTCGGCCATCCTGCTGAGGTGAGTCATACACAGCGAAGCCCAGAACAGGAACTCAGCTTGTGGGAGGAAAGGGAGAGCAGGCTGTCTGGTCACCAGGCCTCGCCCCTCACCCAGCCTGGAGAAGGTCTGGTGGGCCATACGGGGGTGGTAGGAAGCTGGAGAGGAGGCAGGGCGGGGGGACAAAGGCAGCACGCACTGCAGGGGACTGGCCCTGGAGGGCGGGCGGGCTAGCGCCCAGGACTCACCCACAAAGTCTCGCTCACTGGTGGCATCCATGCTGTTGAGAGTGATGGCCCCAAATTTCAGTTCTGGCCGATTCGGGAAGGGGAAGGCAATAGGGTTGGGCTGGAGGGCGAGGAGGGGCCTTCTCCCCACCCCCACCCCCCAACCAGGCTGCCCAGCACCCCCCCATGACCCCCTCTCAGGGAGGAGGAGTAGGGAGGGGCAGGAGGTTGGGAAGGTCTTTGGTACAGGTCCCAGGAGGGAGGCGGGAGCCCTGAGTCTCCCCGGCACCACGCACCTCTCCCATGGCCTCCCCTTGCCTCTCTAGCCTCACTGGCCATAGATAATAGACCAGGGTTTTACCCGGACCCCTGCCCTCTCTAAGTGTGTGTCTGCGAGACCTGGCAGGTGCTGAGGGTGGTCTCCTGGGAAAGGAGGGGCAGGGTGCCTCACCTGCTCGGAGCAGCTCCCGGTCCACACCCAGAGGGTTGCCTGCGATGGCCCCGCTGCAGAGATGGGAGGGGTTCTGAGTGACCGGGGCTCCCGGCAGGCAGGCCCTGGCATGTACTTGCACGCACACCTGTGCTGAGCTCTGGTTGCCAGGGCTGCGGCCTGGTCGGCTTGGGTGCCAGACAGTTGTCCCCACGCGGGGGAAACGGCACGATGTGAGCAGCTGGCTGGCTCTCTGGAGAGCTCTGGCGTGGCTGTGACACACTCATCGCCCCCCTCTTAGAGAGAGCTGAGGGTCCATTTGTGGTCTCCCTCCCACCGTGGCTGGGGAGGCTGACTGCCTGGCTTCTGTCCCCCTCTGCCCTTCCTGGCCCCTCCTCTTCTCTTGAAGCCCAAGGAACATGCTAAGTATGTGGCAGCAGCCCCATCCTTGGAGCACTGGGCCTCACTCACCTCCCCAGGGGCAGGACGTTGATCCGCTTCTGCACCTCCAGCAGCCTCTCAGAGTCTCTGGTCAGTGCCACAGCATGGCTGTGGGAAGCCAGGAGGCAGGAGGGTCAGGGCAGCCTGGGCTGGGCCCCTCCCCTCCACCACGCCCCTCCCTCACTGCCCGCTCACCTCAGGATCCAGTGGCTCCAGCGGATGGGCTGAGCCCTCTGCAGGTGTGTGTACCCTGGGAAGAGGATGTCACGTTCCCTGTGGGGGAAAAGTAGGGGCAGGGAGCCTGAGGGGCTCAGGAGGTTCAGGCGAGGCCTGCCTGGGACCCTGGGACCCTGCAGGCCTGGGCCCCTGCAGGGAAGAGCAGGGCAGGCTCACCAAGGATCTGCCTGCACAAGGGACCAAGTGATCTGGGGACAAACATGGTGTAAGGGAAGGGTCGGGAGGTGGGGCATTGTGACTGGGCCATGGCTGGGGGGCGTCCAGAGGGTGAGCGTAGGACGAAGTAGAGATTACCCCTTCAGCTGGGGCCTCTGCACCTTGGCAGCAGATCTGGGTAGGGGCCAGGGCAGGAGGGGAGGTGCATGGCAGGTACCACCTGGCAGTGAGAGGAACTCCAGAGGAGCCCAGGATAGCTGGGGGCACTTTAAAGTACGCAGGGCAGTGGCACAGGTGCTGTGAGTGACGGTTCTAATTTTTTTAAATAAACAGCTTTATTGAGATATAATTCACATACAAATCACCCATTTAAAGTGTACATTTAGTGTACAACCATCACCCCAAGAGAGAAACCCTGGGACCTCCCTGATGGTGCAGTGGTTAAGAATCCGCCTGCCAATGCAGGGGACATGGGTTCGATCCCTGGTCTGGGAAGATCCCACATGTCGCAGAGCAACTAAGCCCGTGCGCCACAACTACTGAGCCCACGTGCTGCAACTACTGAAGCCTGCGCGCCTAGAGTCCGTGCTCCGCAACAAGCGAAGCCACAGCAGTGAGAAGCCCGCTCACTGCGTGCGCCAATGAAGACCCAACACAGACAAAAAAAAAGGAAAGAAACCCTGTACTCATTAGCAGTCAGTCCCTAATCCTCCCAACACCCACCCTGCCCCGAGGATGACAGTTTGGGGGCCCTTGTTTTCCCCCAGTGAAGTCAGTGAAACAGGGGTCACAGGGAGCTGGGGAAGAGGAGGGGTCAACCCTGTCTCTGACACCAAATAGAGACTTCTCAGAAGTCATGTCACAGAAGCCAAAGCTTGGGATGAGGCCAGCGGGAGGCAGCCCTCAGCTCTGTCCTTTGCCCGCCATGCTGTGTGGGGACAGGGGACATGGGGCACAGGCAAGCCAAGGAGTGACTCTCTGGTTGCCCCGGGCAAGCCGGCCCCTTTCCGCGGGCTTCGGGCCATCTGCCTAGTGCCTTAGCCTCTGGCCTGTGAACCCTCAAAGGGTGAGCTCCCCCTGCCTGCTAAGCTGGGCTGGCTGGGGGTCAGGAATGCTGCAAGAAATCCCCACTCCTGGCTGCTCTGCCTCACTCAGTCCAGGAGTTCTGGACTGTACCCCTGTACCCCAGAGCCTGGCCCCCCTACCCTCATCACCCCTGCCACCTAGGTCTGGCATTCAGGCTGCCTGTCTCGGGGGAGCGGAGACCCTGGATGCCCTCATGCCCCTCTCTGCCACCTGGTGTTGCATGCACTCACGCCTCTGCCCGATCCACCATGGTTCTGATGAGCTCCCGGAGGAGGGCAGAGAGCGTGGAGCAGTTCTGCCGCATCCACAGCCTGAGGTCTGTGACCACCTGTTGGGAGGAGGATGTGGCACTCAGGGACCACAGATGTGTTGCCTCCCTGGGGAGCCAGGACCGCTGCTGAGCCCCAGCTCTGCTGTCTGGACCCCCCGAGGTTGGGAAGGCCCAGGGCGGGGAGCCGGGCAGGCTGGCGGCACCTGGTCGTTCCGACTTCGTCCTGTGTGCAGCTTCCCTGCGGTTTCACCGATGAGCTCCTGGGGGTGGAGGGAGGCACGCAGTCGGGGTCTGCCTGCTTGTGGCCCTCCCTCCCTGCCCCGGGGTGCCCTGGTTCTGCCCGATCTCTGCTAAGGCCTCCTGCTCTGAGGTCCCAGTGATGAAGGGAACAGAATGATGGTGCTTATGCTCAAAGTGGCCCAGAGAGGGGAGGGGCAGGGGTGGGGGGTGAGGTGGGGGTGGCCTCACCTTCAGACGCCGCTCATTGGCCGTGTGGATGTCCTCATCATTGGGGTTTAGTTTGAAGGTGCCCTGGGCCCACTCCTCAGCTACCTGTAGCAGATAGCAGCAACACAGGGGTCAGGAGGGTAGCATCAGCAGTTGAATCCTGGCAGCGCTCCACCCCCGAGGAGAATCACAGACCAAGAGCACGTTTGCTCAGGAGCCATAGGACCACAGGAGCATTAAGGGATGAAGAGACAGTCAGCACAGCATGTGGTTAAAGGGCACCTCTCTAGGCATATGATCACTACGAGGGGAGATGACAGGCTTGGGATGATACCGCAGCCTGCGCTCGCTCGGGGATTTGGTGAAAGCCTGGGACCACAGGGAGGGACGCTGGGTTGGGCCTGGGAGTGTGGAGAGTACCTTGTCCAGGCCCTGGAGTATCTGGTCCATCTCGGTCTTGGTGAGGATCCCCGCCTTCTGCAGGCCCCGGCTGTAGGCCTTGCTGCCCTGCACGTCCACCTCCCAGAGGTGCTGGTCATAGGTGATGGACGAGTTGAACTTCTCCATGATGGGGTCCACTGCGCCCACAAACCGGCCACCCCACAGCTTTCCGCTCTGGCCAGGAGGGCATGATCAATTAGTCTCCTCCCCCCTTGAGAACAGGACCTCCCACAAAGGGCCCTCAGGAGAGTTATCAGATCTGACGGCAGTGGGAGCCAGCGGGCAGGGTTATTCTCACTGGACAGATAAGGAAACTGAGGCTCAGAGAGGGTTAGGAACTTGCCCAGAGTCACTCAGGGAGTGAATGTGGGAAATTGGCTGGACACTGAAGTTAGGTTCTTTCCCACCATGGGGCGCTGCTCCAGGGAGATGGTGGCAGGCACCCCTGAGACCACAGCAGAACTTCTGGGACCCTTCCTGCCACTGACCAAAGTGAGAAGTTACTCTGGAATCCAGCTCTGATGTACCAGGGATAATGACAATAATGCTGGCTAACATACGTCGCATTCTCACTGTCTGCCAGGCACCATTATTTGCTCGTCACGCAGACGGCAACGCTGTGAACTGGGTACCAATACTATCCTGCTACAGAGAGGAAAAACTGGGGCACAGAGCAGATCTTTACCTTGCCCTTGCTGAGAGCGGCAGAGCCCGGACTGCACCTCGGCAGCCGGAATTCGAAGCCCTGCTCTAAACCCCACATGCCACCAGGACCTCTCTGCTGGCTCTGCTGTTCTGAACATTTGCTGCAGGAACAGGTGAGGAGGCACTTGAGGGGCCCCATCAGTCTCAAATTACCTGCATCTCCCTCCCCCAGCTTGGGGTGGGGCCTAAGGTCCCAACCCCCACTCCTCTGGAGAGCACCCCAGACACACCCATTATCATTGGCCTTCTAGGAGGTCACTAGCTGACCCTCTGCCCCCCAGGAGCCAAGGGTAGAGGGATGGGACAGAGACACCTCTGTTTTGAAAGAGGGCATAGGTCAGGGCATGGGACAGATGGGGGAGGGAGCGCAGAACCCCTGAGGGGCAGTCCTAGTGCCCAGTGAGCCAAGGACAGGAGGAGAGTGGTCCGGGGTGGAGATGGGAATGTTACTTCGCTGGCATCTTTTCTGTGGAAGGGGTCTACAGTGGCCACTGGGGACATATGTTCTCCTCTGTCTCCCTGCAATGTCGTAGACCTCAGTTAGCCACCTGACCATAGGAGTGTTATATTACCTCTCTAACCTTCAGGGTTGTCCCTTTATAAAATAGGAATAATAATAGCATCTATCTGATGGAATTGTTAGATTAAGCCATTAGATTAAGCTAACTGCATACATAGCACAGTGCCTGGTACTCAGTAAGTTCTAGGTATTGCTAAGGGAGGGGCCGAGGGCTGCCAGGGTCAGGGTGTGCCTTAGCTCCACTCGTCACTCCTGTGTGCACCCCCGGGACCTGGCCCCAGGGTGCTCTGGCCCCAGGGGGTGCTCTGGCCCCAGGCTGTGAGCTGACCCCTCAGTGCCCAGCAGCCTTGGCTGCCAGAGGACTCTGCCCTGCAGATGTAGCCTCTGCCCCCACTCAGCCTTTTGAGCTGGACCTGCCCCTTACCCCCTGCTGCCCCGCCAGGCCTAGATCTCCAGCAAAGCACCACGTGGGGCCCTGGTCCTGACCACTGGGGCCAGAGGGCCAGGGCCAGCCAGTCAGGATGGGGAGGCAGGCTGCCCTTCAGCCAGGGGCCTGGCATCACCTCCCCCAGCAGGCCCCTGGACTCGCTTCGTGGGTTGTTAGTAATAACAACTATTTAACAAGTGGGGCCGCAGCCAAACCAATTAGTGCCAACCCACAGGACGGCCTGGGGAAAGCAGAGGTCGCCTGGCACCCTGGTTTCCTGAAGGCAGCCCACTCCGCATTGAGGCCAAGCTCCTACCCTGCTGGCAGTCTTAAAAGGACCCCAGGAGGATGTTAGAGTGACGTGCCACCACCTGGGCACTGAGAGAGGGGCGAGATGGTGGGAGAGGGCACTGCTGTGAGCCAGGGTACATCTGGGCCAGAAGGATCCCTTTGGGGCAAGGGGACAGGGACACTGGTTCAGGCTGGGATGAAAGAGCAACAGCCAATTTAGAACACATGGGAAATACCGGCGTTGTCCCTCTTAGTGTCATTAGCCATGATTTATTGAGCACCTACTATTGCTTCGCCCTGTGCCAGGCATTCTCCAGATGCTCTTACACCCTCCTATGAGGTTACCCCTATTTTACAAATGAGGAAAGACATTCAGAGAGGTCGAGTGACTGCTTCAGAAGCCAAGTTTGTTTGGCCCCAAAGTCCAGGCCCTGCCATGGGCCCTCCACCATGACCCAGAAGCTAGTAGGGCAGACAGTCTTAACCCATTTATTCAAAAAAAACTGAGGCCCAGAGAGGAAGTGACTTGCCAGCTAATGGGGGCCAGGAGGGACTGGAACCCACACCTCCTGCTTCCCAGGCCCAGGGTTCCCTTCTCTGGCATCAAGCAAACAGCCCCTTTTACTTGAAGGGTTCAAAGCAATGACCTCATGATCCAGTACCTTACAGAGAAGGCAGACAGCTAATATTATCCCCATCTGCCGGGTAAATCAACTGAGGCCCAGGGAAAGGAACCTGTGCCTCAGACTCCTGCCACTAAGTCAGAAAGAGAACCCAGGAGTCCTCTGGCTCTGAGGGAGAGAGGCCAATGAGACAGGAAGCCACCAGGTCCTGGGGCCACACGGCACGGTCCCCTACATCCTGGCTCTTAGCACACGCAAGAGTCCTGTGGACTCTGCTACACAGGGACAACTGCTATGGTAGGAGAGGGGCACAGGATGGGGACTGCCAGGAGGACGGGGGGTGGGGGGCGGGAAGGAAGGAATGAAGAGGTGAGGGTGCTGAATGAGTGGGCCGCACCTTTCCCGCCCGGCCTAGATCACGGTCAGGTCAGGGCCACCTTCCCCAGCAGTGTGGGTTGGTGCATTTGCCACAAAGGCTGCCTAGGGAGGGGTGAGGGACCGGGGAGAGCAGATGGTGGTGGGGATACCGGGAAGTCGGGGCAAAGCTCTCTTTAGGGCTCTGGCAGGTGCGCCGGGGCGTACCCACTGCCTGGAGCCAGCGAGGACAATTACCAGGAGGGTGGAGGGCGACAAGTCTGGCTCGGGGAGATCGCGTGCGCAGGTCACTGTCCCGGCTGGCGCCCAGGGCGCCCCTCCCCCTCGTTTGGAGGCCTGGAGGACCGGCGTCCTCGAGATCCCACTCACCTCCGATGCCATGTTGGGCGGTTCCTTGCCGTCCGGGAGCCTAGGTCCTCCGGGTCTGGAAGACAGGGCAGAACTGACGACCTCGTCGGCCACCGGGCGGTGTCCCTCGAGCGGGGCCGGCTCCGGGTTGGGGCACTGCCTTTGGAGCGCAGCCTGTGGCGGAGGCGGACGTGGGCAGCGCCCAGCCAGCGCTCGCGCGGGTCCTCTGCGTCCTCCCCTCCCGTCAGTCCCGCCCGTCTAGCCCGTTCGGCCGCCGAGCACTTACCACCGCCTGGCCGCGCGGTGAGTCTCTCCACAGCCGCGGGGCTGGACTTTTCCGGCCGGGAGAGCGTCAACAGCAGCCCAGCGCTGTCCCCGCCTCCTATCGGCGGCCGCACCAATCCCAGGCAGCCCGGCCCCGTGGGCGTTGCCTCCGCCCTCCAACGCCGGCTGTGGGCGGAGCCGTCTCCGGAGCGGCTTTGGGCTGAGCAGCACTAGGGAGGCGGTAGGCGACTGTGAGGGTCCCCTACCCCCAGGGCGGCAGTGCTCAAGGCTGCAGACTGCTCCGGGCACTGGAGGGAGACCCGGGCTAGGGATAGAGGTAAAGACACTGGAGCAGGCCTGGCGGGCTCACAGGAGACACAAGGTGAAAAGCCACGCCCTATCATTCGTTCATTCAACAAACACGTACCCGCACCTCCTATGTGGTAGGTACAGAGTTAGACACTGAAGGAAAGGAAATGAGCATAAGAAATGATGCTTGCCTCAAGAAGCTCTAACAAAGCGTGGATAAGGTGTGCAGGGGGCACAGAGGGCAGCGCAGAGTGGGGCGTCCATCTTGGGGTACTCAGGGAAGGGTTCCCTGACACGATTAATTAACTAATTATTCAACAAAATAGACAGCCTGGGTTCTGGCCTTAGGGGCCCTAGAACTTCTGCCCTGGAAGTTCCACATTCTGGGGGAGATGTCCCCTGAGTTGAGTCTTGGAAATAAAAGGGAGTTAGCTCAGCAAAAAAGGGGATTAGAACATTCCCTGCGCCGGGGTGGGGGGTGGGGGGGTCAGCCTGGGCAAAGTCCGGGAGGCCAGAGGCCAGAAAGTGAATGGCCTGCTTGTAGAACAGGAAACCAAGAGTGGCTATAACAAAGGGTCAGGGGCTTTAGAATGGAGGTGGGGAGGAGAGGTGGGAAGTAGGTTGGGGTAAGATTGTAAAGGGCCTTGAATGTCAAACGAGAGGGTTTGGTCTTGATAGGACCTATGATCCTCCCATAGGTCATAGGGAGCCAACAGATGTTAAAAATTGAGGGAGCCAAAATTTTTTTAGAAAGATACTTCTGGCAACAGTACTGAGGATGGAATGGAGGGGAGAAGGGACCAGTAGCTGGGATACCTCATGGGTTGATGGTTTTTAGCCCTCACTCAAGAGTGGAATTACTTGGAGTTCCTAGAATGCATCAGGCTGTTGCAAGGTTTCCTAAATGCTCCTCCCTGTGCCTGGAATGCCTTCCCTCACTGTCTGTCTTGCTACTCCCATTCATCTGTCAGCATTTGAGCGAAGCATCATCAACGTTGGGAAGACTCCCTGCTGATCCAGGTATCCAGCTCTGGGCTCCCATGCGATCCTGGAGAAGCATCTAGCAGTCTTTCCCTGAATTGGGAGCACTGTAGTTGTGGTTTCTGGGTCTTCTCCCCCACCCAATTGTAGGCTCCTTGGAAGCAAGGCCTCATCCTCTTTATCTCTGTGACCCCCTAACCTCTCCTGTCTTCTCCCACAAAAGCCCCAGAACAGGGCTGCAGCAGGCCCCTAGGTGGGCAGGGAAGCCCTTGAGACCAGCTGTGAGCCATGTGGTCCTGACAACTGAGAGAGTGCTGTGGCAAACCCCTGGGATCTACCTGCTAGTGTCTTGAGGCCTGACATCCCCTCCTGGGAGGTCAAGTGTCAAAGCCAGAGGTACTTTGCAAATATGAGGTCACACTCCTGAATACCCAGCAACATACAGGGATCAAACCCTTTGGCAAATGAATTGAGGCTGGAAAGGGTGTTGGGGAAGTGTTAAAAAATGCTCAGTCTCACTGTTAAAAGCCTCATGAATCTGGATATGTATGGATGTGTGTGTGTGTGTACATATATGTACATATAGACGATGGATGTATCAGCTTTATTGAGATTTAATTGATACACAATAATATACAAATATTTAAGTGTACAATTTGGTATGTTTTGACATATGTACACCCATGAAAATACACCATAATCAAAATAGTGAATGTACCCATCATACCCAAAATTGTCCTTTTCGCCCTCTTCATAATCTCCTCCTGCCTCTCCCCATCCATCCCCAAGAAAACACTGCTGCGCTTGTAACAATAGATTAGCTTACATCTTCTCTATATATATACATGGAATTATTATATATATGAAATTATATTTTTTTCATTTGTCTTTTCTCACTCAGCATAATTATTTGGAAATTTATCAATGTTAGTACATGTGTCAATAGTTCATTCCTTTTTATTGATAAATAATATTCCATTCTATGGATATACCACAATTTATTTATCCAGCTGCCTGTTGATGGACATTTGATTTGCTTCCAATTTGTGGTTGCTACAAATAAAACTTGTATGTGCAAGTCTTTCTGTGGACATATGCTTTCACTTCCCTTGCGTAAATACCTGGTTCTCAGGCCTTTGAACTTGGACTGAATTACACCACTGGCTTTCCTGGTCCTCCAGCTTGCAGATGAGATTTGGGGACTTTTTGGCCTCCATATCAGCATGAGCCAATTTCTCTAGATTATAGTTATAATAACTTTTAACGTCCTTCTCTGATTTATTAATCCTTCTCCTCATTACGGTTCACATTTTCTTGTCTTTTTACATACCTAGAAATTTTTGGATGCTAGACACGAGGTCTTTATCTTGTTAGGCGTTGGATATTTTTGTCTTCCTATAAATCTTTTTGAGCTTTTCTCTGAGATGCAGTTAAGTTACTTGGAAACAGTTTGATTCTTTTGGGTTTTGCTTTTCATTATCTCTTAGGTCAGAAGCAATGCACAGTCTAGAGCTAATTATTCCCCACTAGTAAGGAAAGACCTTCTTGAATACTCTACCCAGTGAATTATGAGTTTTCCCAGTCTGGCTGGTAGGAATAGGCACTATTCTTTTTAATCCTTTTGGATGGTTCTTTCCCCAAACTCAGATAGTTTCCTCACATGCGTGCACTAATCAGTAATGCACTGAATACTCGCAGGGAACCCTCGGTAGACCTTCACAGTTCTCTTCTCCCTGTTACTCTTTTTGATGAACTCTAAAGTCCTCTGTCTCTCTAGGCTCCACTTTTTTTTCTCAACTCAGGGGGTCTGCCAGACTCTGCCTCGGTTCTTCCTCCCTGCATCATGTCCTTGGAACTTTATCAAAATAGTAAGCTGGATTACTATAGGGCTCACCTCTTTTGTTTCCTGTCTCCCAGGAATCACTGTCTTTCATTGAAAAACTTTGTTTCATGTATTTTGCCTTTTTAAAAATTTTTATTATTTATTTAAGCTGCGCTGGGTCTTAGTTACAGCATGTGGGCTTCTTAGTTGTGACATGCGGACTCCTAGTTGTGGCATGTGGACTCTTTAGTTGTGGCATGCATGCGGGATCTAGGTCCCTGACCAGGGATCGAACCTGGGCCCCCTGCATTGGGAGTGTAGAGTCTTACCCACTGGACCACCAGGGAAGTCCCTATTTTGCCTTTTTAATTTTGCTTTTTGGTTGTTTCACGTGTGATGGTAAATCAGATCCCAACTGACTCTATCTTGGCCAGGAGCAAAAGTCTGGTGGCAGATACTTAACACAAAAGGTAAGGGTGGCAGAGTCAAACTTACCTTGGCTTAAATTCCAACTCTGTCACTTACTGTAAAATGGGGGCAGGGCAGTCTTTTATATCCAAATGGCTATTTGATCTTTTTCCTCAGACGTTTAAAAGACATCTAAAAGTCAACATGTTCAAAACTGAACCCCTGATCTCCGCACTCCTGACTGTGATTGTCATTTTGTGTTTCCCATGACAATAAATGCCAACACCAACCATCTATTTGCTCAGACCAAAACCCTTGGACTCCCGTTTTTCCTCACACCCGAATCTGATCAGTCATGTAATCCTGTTGGATCTATTTCAAACTATATCCAGAATCTGTTTCTCTCACTTCCACTGCTTCTTCCTGGACTGAGCCACCATCATCTTTTCCCTTGACTCTTAGTTACAACAGTCTTTCCTCTGGTGTCCCTGCTTCTACCCTTGCCCTTGGAAGGTCCCTTCTTAACACAGGAGCAGAGGATCCTTTTAAAATCTAAGTTAGGTCACGGTACTTCTCTGTTCAAAACACTCCTTTGGCTCCCCATTCTGTTCAGAGTGAAAGCCAACATCCTTCCAGTGGCCTAGAACTCAGTGACCTGCCCCGCTTCCTCCTTCCTTACGTCTCTGTCCTCTCCTCCTGTGACTTTTCACTCTCTACTCCAGCCACACTGGCTCGGTGTGGTCCTCAAACATCCAGGCCTGGGGACTTCCCTGGCGGTCCAGTGGTTAAGACTCCATGCTTCCACTGCAGGGGGCACAGGTTCGATCCCTGGTCAGGAACTAAGATCCTGCAGGCCATGCGGTGAGGCAAAAAAAAAAAAAAAAACCAAACCAAAACAAAACAAACAGGTGTTTCTGCCATGTTTTTTTTTTTGTTTGCTTGTTGTTTTGTAAAAATATTTATTTATTTGGCTGCGCCGGGTCTTAGATGTGGCACTCGGGATCTTCATTGAGGCATGCGGATCTTTTCAGTTGAACTTTTTTGTTGCACCATGCATGTGGGATCTAGTTCCCCGACCAGGGATCAAACCCGGGCCCCCTGCATTGGGAGCGCAGAGTCTGGACCACCAGGGAGTTTCCTGCCATGGGGTCTTTGTACTTCTTGCTGTTCGGTGTGTGTCACTCCCTCACCTTCTTCACGTCTCTGCTCACATGTCACCTTCTCAGAAAGTGAGGACTTTCCTTGACTACCTTGTTTAAAGGAGCAGTTTGCTGCTGCTTCTCTCTCGCCTCCTCACCTTTATTTTTCTCCACAGCACCATCACTCTCTGACATACTGTATTTGTCATCTATTTGTTTATTTGCACTTGTCCCTGCACACTAGAATGTGAGTGATTTCTGTCTGTTTTATTTTTTAATGTACTCCAGGTACCTAGAACATTGAAGGAACACAATAAGTATTTGTTAAATGAAAAAAAAATAGAATGAATAAATGAGTAAAAATACCTAGCTTGTATGATTTGTTGTGAGAATCTGAGTTAATAATATATGTAAAATCTCAACACGAGGTCTGGCAGGTATACAGTCGGGGCTCAATAAATGTGCTTTCATTGCTATTATTATTATTTTTAATTTTTGGCTGCACGCGGGCTTTCTCTAGTTGCTCTAGGCGCACGGGCTTCAGTAGTTGTGGCACGTGGGCTCAGCAGTTGTGGCTCGCGGGCTCTAGAGTGCAGGCTCAGTAGTTTTGGTGCACAGGCTTAGTTACTCTGCGGCATGTGGGATCTTCCCGGACCAGTTGCTCGAACCCGTGTCCCCTGCATTGGCAGGCGGATTCTTAACCACTGCGCTACCTGGGAAGTCCCTCATTGCTATTATTGATAATAATAACTGTGCTCCCAGGAGAAGAGGGAGTCAGGGAGGAAAGGGAGAGGTTCTTACCTTATTACATCTCCTGAGCATCATCCTCAGAAATCCAAAGCTCTGACTCCTGCCAGAGGGAAAAAAAAGGAAGAAATTTAGAGGCAGCCTGAGGCATTTCCTATATATAAATAAAACAAGAAACAAACCAACAACGATAGCTGATATTTGTTGAGCTCTGTGTGCCAGGCACTATGCTAAACATATTATAGGGCTTCCCTGGTGGCGCAGTGGTTGAGAGTCCGCCTGCCGATGCAGGGGACATTGGTTCGTGCTCCGGTCCGGGAAGATCCCACATGCTGCGGAGAGGCTGGACCCGTGAGCCATGGCCGTTGAGGCTGCGAGTCCGGAGCCTGTGCTCCGCAACGGGAGAGGTCACAACAGTGAGAGGCCCGCGGTACTGCCAAAAGAAAAAAACATATTATATAGTGATTATGTACTTAGATCCTCACAACCACCCTTTGTGGTCAATGCTATAATTACTCCCATTCTGCTGATGGGAATACTGAGTCTGGGAGAGATTAAGTGACTTGCCCCAAAACACCCAGCTAGGAAGTGGCAGAGCTGAGAATGACTACCAGTAGCCTGGGCACGAAGCCTGTGTTCTGTGCAAGCAGCAATAACATCCGTCTGAGGAGCCTTGACCATAGGGAAACCTTCTGTGTCCATTCTTGTTGCCAGCTTGGGGGTCCATGACTGTTCAGACAATGGACCACACCCATTTTCAGCTGAGGGCTGAGTGCTGTACGGAATTTACCTGCCTTGGAAGAATGAAAACCTTGCCCAGCCTCTCTCCCCTAAAATTTCCACCTTGGTACAGCAAAAGAGTCTTGGAAGGGTCTAGTGCAGAACAGGGAGGAATCCCTAATGTTGACAGGAGAGGTGAGGTTGGAGTTGGCCAGAGAACAGTGAGAACCCTGGCTCTGACACTTCCTGACTCCTCTCTGAACTTCACTTTCCTCTCTGTGAAATGGGCTGATTATAGTGCTTAACTCTGAGGACTCCCGAGAGAAGTGAATGAGACCCCGCTAACGCCATGCCTGGCATGCATCCCCATAGGGATTTTGTGAGGATTAGATGAGTATACACATGTGAAGAGCTTAGATCAACTCTCTGGCAGCTGGTAAGCATGCAAGTCTTACTATTCTAGACTCTCCCTGGGTAACTTCACTTTAAAGGCTTCAATTTCTACTTATACTTTCAAAAGCTCTATCTGCTTATTTTCTTCTGAGCTCTAAACCTAAAAGCTTCAGTGTTCAACAGGACATTTCCACTTGGGGGGCACACGGGCTTTGCTCATTCTCTAGCCCTTTGTATGTATTTAATACCTCTGCCTAAAAAGCCAGCTGTTAAGGAAAACAAAAGTCATTTTCTAGGGTGGTGTGATTTGGGTGGCAAAGAACAGAGACTCCTTAGGCAGCCTCAAGTTAGGAAAGTTTCAGGGAGGCCCTGAGTGGGGACACGCCAGGCAGGAATTTCAGCTATGGACCGGCCCAGCTTTGTTCCCTGGGTTACCTGTTGCGCAGGCTCCTTCTGGGCAGCCTTCCCTTGGGGGAGGGCCTCTCTCCTGACTACTTGGCTGCCTCCATGCCATAGGTTGGGTGGCTGCATATGGCCCCCAAAGTCTTAGGGTAGCATCCCTTGGAGAACCTGGAGCTTAGCCATTTTATCATGGGGTCCTCAAAGGCACTAGCTTCTCTTCTGTGGAAGCCCATCCCTGAAGCCTTGGCCTTGTGTGTTCCTTCCTGCACCCCACTCAAACACCCCTGGCTTTGGGACGTCTCTCCACCTCATTAGTCATTTCCTCCTCTGTTCCATAGCGTCTAAACACAGCATATCGTAGTTATTGATGATGTCCAGAGCTCGTTCCCAACTAGGCTGTCAGGTAGGCAGGGTAGGAGGTGTGTATTATTCATATTGGTATCATCACCACTGAATGGGCCGTCAGTACATGTTTGCTGAGTGAATAACACAATGGAGACTCTCCACATGAATTAGGCCAGCTGGGTCTGGGTTGGCATTTTATTTACTTGTTGATTTTTAAAGTAAATTAGTTGTTTTAAAAATATTTTTGTAGGGAGTTCCCTGGCAGTCCAGTGATGAGGACTTGGCATGTTCACTGCCGTGGCCCTGGGTTCAATTCCTGGTCAGGGAACTAAGATCCCACAATCTGTGAGGCGTGGCCAAAAAAAATTTTTTTTCTTTTGTATTGATAGTTTAAAAATAACATGTATATCGAAAACTATTTTTAGGGCTTCCCTGGTGGCGCAGTGTTTGAGAGTCCGCCTGCCGATGCAGGGGACACGGGGTTTGTGCCCTGGTCCGGGAAGATCCCATGTGCCGCGGAGCGGCTGGGCCCGTGAGCCATGGCCGCTGAGCCTGCGCGTCCAGAGCCTGTGCTCCGCAGCGGGAGGGGCCACAACAGGGAGAGGCCCGCGTACCGCAAAAAAAAAAAAAAAAAATTTTTTTAAATTCCGAATGTGTAAAATTAAATGTTAAAAATTCCCCTCACTTCTCTTCCAAGCAATCCCCACAGGCAAATACCAGTAAAAAACATTTTAATGGCTTTATTGATATATAATTTGGATACCATACAGTTCACCCATTTAAAGTGTACAACTCAGTGTTATTTAGTGTATTCACAGGGATGTGCAACCACTACCACAATCTAATTTTAGGATATTTCTGTTTCCCTCCAAAGAAAGTATCCATCAGCTTTCCATCACCACCCTAGCCCCTCTCCCAGCCCTAAGCAACCACTAATCCACTTCCTGTCTCTAGATTTTTTTGCCTATTCTTGGACATTTCATATATATGGAATCATACAATATGTGTGTCTGGCTTCTTTCACTTAGCATGTTTTTGAGGGTCATCCATGTTGTAGCATGTATTAGTACTCTATTCCTTTTTATTGCCAAATAGTATTCCATTGTATTAATATTGCATATTTCATTTATCCAGTCATGGCACAATTTTTTAAAAAAGTAAATGTATTTATTTATTTTTGGCTGCGTTGGGTCTTTGTTGCTGTGCTCAGGCTTTCTCTAGTGGCGAGCAGGGGCTACTCTTCGTTGCAGTATGGGCTTCTCATTGCGGTGGCTTCTCTTGTTGCGGAGCATGGGCTCTAGGTGCCCAGGCTTCAGTGGTTGTAGCTTGCGGGCTCTAGAGCGCAGGCTCAGTAGTTGTGGCACACGAGCCTAGCTGCTTTGCAGCATGTGGGATCTTCCCAGACCAGGGCTCGAACCCGTGTTCCCTGCACTGGCAGGCAGATTTCCAACCACTGTGCCACCAGGGAAGTCCCAGTCATTAGTCACTATTAACAATTTAATACACCTCCTGTATTTGTTCAGATTGTCTGGGTTTGAATCTCTACTGGACAACTTCCTAGAGGAATGACTTTTGGTAAATTATAATCTCTCCAAGCTTGGCTCAGTTTCCTCAGTAGTAAAATTTGAATAACAAAGGAATCTACCTCATAGAGTATCATGGTTGTACTGTCACGGTAATTATTATTTGTTGAGCACTAAGTATGTGCCAGGCATTTTAGGTATCTAACAGATAGATCTATGATTTACAAATTAGGGAACTGAGGTTAGGAGAAGTTAGGTAATCTCCCAGGGTTAAACATCCCCTAAGAAATTGATGGAGGTAAATAGAATCACAGGCTGCCTGCAAAGCCTGCACTATTACTGTTAATATCACGGAATAGCAAAGCACTTATCAAGGGCCTTGCAAAGAGAATGTGTTTAGTAAATGATCTGATATAACTATTAAAAAGTGGGGAAAAAAGACATCTGCCATTGTTAATTTTTGGCATATTTCCTTCCAGTCTTTAGGAAATATTTCAAACCATACCAAAATTCCAGAAAATAATAGACATCAACCTTTCACCTTTTTTTTTTTTTAAGAACACAAAATTTAGTAGATTAGGTGGCTCTATCTCCCATACCCTTAGGTATTTTTTTCCCTATGCTTATTTTTCCTTAGGTTATTAGAGTCACACCACATCATTTTCCATCTTTTAAATCCTATCTTGAGCATTTCCCTAGCATATCAAATTATGCTACATGGTTTCTCATGGTCACATATATTGATATTATACCGTATGGTTCAAACATGATTTATCAATTTCTCATTTTTGGGTATTTAGGCTGTCTCCCAGCAAAATTATCATTACACATCGATCTTTCTTCAAGCATCTGATAATTCCCTTTCGACAAATTCCTAGGAAGTCTGGAAGGTCACAGACTGCTTGTCATTCAAGCTCTTTGTACTTTCCTGCCAAATAGCTCTGAAGAATGGGAAATGGGAGAAGGGAGGCGGAGATTTTTTTCCCCCACTTTTTAGAACGTTTTATTCAATTATAACACACATAGAGAAAAATGCACATAAGCGTGCAGCTCACTGACTTTTTAGAAACAGAACACACCGCGTGCCCAGCACCCAGGTCCTGAAATAGAGCATTTCCAGCGGCCCCGGGCCGTCTCACCCCTTGCCATTGTTACTATTCCCGGTTTTTTGTTTTTTTTTTGCGGTACGCGGGCCTCTCACTGTTGTGGCCTCTCCCGTTGCGAAGCACAGGCTCCGGACGCGCAGGCTCAGCGGCCATGGCCCCCGGGCCCAGCCGCTCCGCGGCATGTGGGATCCTCCCGGACCGGGGCACGAACCCGTGTCCCTTGCATCGGCAGGCGGACTCTCAACCACTGCGCCACCAGGGAAGCCCCCGGGGTGGGGTTTTAATGCCGCAAAGGCCTACTAATCCGATTACGTCTTTGGAAATTTACTTTATTCATACTACTTAGATATAACTTAGACCACGAAAACGTGAGCTAAATCCTGTCTGCAAACGCTTAACAGTCTGAAGTCGAGCTGGGCGTAGAGGACAGGGCTCGGATGGCTAGAGGGACACGCAGGGCTCGCGGCCCCGCCGGGTCCTCCAGGCTCCCGGTGTGCAGCGCGGCGATCCCGGCGTGCACCGCGGCGCGCGGAGCCGGCCCCAGGGAGCTCGGCGTGGACGCCCGGTGCGGCGGCGGGGCTGTGTGGAGCTTCGCGGGTGCTGTCGGCCGGAGGCGAAGAGGCGGGGTCGACATGGAAGTGTAAGCAGCTCGGGGCGCGTCGCTGGGTTTGGGCCGACGCCCACAGCTGGCGACCGCTAGACCCTGGGAGCCGGGAGACATGGGCCTGGGGCGACCCCTCGTCACGGTGGGGAGGGTGACGGATCGGGAGGCGAGGGAGGAAGGGACTCTCGCTCTGTCCCTCCGAACCTTCGCCCCACGCGCCCAGCACGCGGGGCCGAGTGCCACTTGTCTCGGCTGCCTTTCAGGGTGCCTGTTCCCTCCCTCATCCACTCACTAGCGTTGCAGGCGTCACGGTGGGGAGCCTGGCCCAGTGTTGGAGCGGGAACTTCGAAGGTACAAAGCCCTGAGTCCGGCCTGGAAGTACTTGGAGGAGAGATGGGTAAATGCTGGGGTAGAGCTTTGCTTAGGGGCAGTGGGCTCCTTTGGAACCCTAACTCTGAACAGGTGCTGTCCAAGTTTGATGAGAAGCATTTAGCTATTTGTGTGTGTGTGTAGGGAGGGAGTAAAAGCCATTCTAACAGTTTTAACTCCACATGGTCTTTTCCGTGTCTGCTCATTGTACCGGGTGCAAATGGAAGTTTTTGTAGCTACTCTGTATGTGGATTTTTGCACGGTTGACGTTAACTTGTAGGCATACTATATTGTGTTCTCTTTGCCACCGATTATTTAATATTGATACTTTCTTTTATGTTCTTTAGCCTGTTTAATGTCTACATGTACTACTGTTTTTCAGACTTTTAAAAAAACACTGTATGTATATGTAACTGAAACGAAAGCTTCATGAGACAATGCAGTGTGCAGTACACTCTGATAGTCTCTTTTATTAAAATAGAGTGTAGACCCACTAAACTGATTTTGCAATCCACTAATGGGGTTTAATCTGCAATTTGAAAAACATGCATAATATTACTCTAGCCCAAGACGTCATTGTCAGTTTTTCCCTCTTTATTAAGCATTTTCTGTCAGCATACAGACCAGCTTTAATTTATCTATCTTAAAAGAAAAATCCCTTGTCTATCCCTACATCCATGTCCACCTGTTGCTCCCTCTCTGCTTCCTGTCACCAGAAAACTTCTTAGAAATGTTGTTTATCCCCTCATTCTCTCAATCATTCTTTTGGGCTTTCATCCTCACCAGTCTACAGAAATGGGTCTTAGGTAGGTTACCTGAGCCTTCCATCTTGTCAAATTCAGAAGTTGATTTTCTGGCCTCAACTTCCTTGATCCCTTAGCAGCAATTGATACAGAAACTCAAGACACTCTCTTGGCTTTGTGACGTGCTCTCTTGGATTTCCTCCTACATCAAGGACTACTTCTCAGTCTTCTTTCCTAGCCCTGCCTTCCTTCCTTGCTTGGGCTTCTAAATGTTGAAGTATTTTAGGGCTCAGTCCTGGGACCTTTTCTCTCCACATTCCCTTGGTCATTTTACCCATCTGTATGCAAATGATTCCCCAGAATATATTTCTAGCCCTTTTCTCTTATCCATCCAGTTGCTTAAACCAGAAATCTAACCCTCTTTCCTCACCGCTAAATCAAGTCCATCAGCCAGTCCTGTCATCTCCACGTTCAGAATGTATTTTGAATGGAGCACCATCCCCACTGCTAATTTTGTAGTTCATCATCTCTGGTCCAGATTAAGCAATAGCCTTTGGTTTCCACTCTTGCCCCGCCCCCTCCATTCTGTTTCCTGCACAGCAGCCAAAGTGAATTAAAATATTAATTGGATCAAATCACCCCCTGTGTAAAAACCCTTCATTGCTTTTCTGTGTGCTTAGAGGATATCTGCATTTCTTAGTAGGACTACAAGACCCTATGTAACCTCACCCACTCACCAACCTTGTCTCTTGCCACTGTCCCCTCCCCCAAAGAGACACACTTTCCACTGGCAGTCAAGTAATTTTGGTAACTCTGCAAGCCCTTGCATTGCTGTTCCCTCTACCTGGTAGACTTTTCCCCCTGTCCTGCCCACTTCTTATCTTTTTGACAGCTCAGGTTGAGTGTCCTTTTTCAATGTTGTTTTTCCTCTTTGGTAAATCCAAAATAAGTCCTGCTTTTTGTCTCTCATAGAACCTTTGTTTACTTTTCCCTTAAATAATTACAAGTTCTGATAATAGATGTATGTTTACATGTCTAGTGTATTGTCTCCCTCTTGAGAGTGTAAGTATCATGAAGGCAGGGACCAATGTCTGTTCCCCTAGTGCTTAGCAGCGCATCTGGCACACAGTAGCCCTTTGGCAAACACAGTTGGCCTTCTGTATTTGCTGGTTTAAACCCCCAGTCGTGGGTTTCACATCCACAGACACAGAGGGCTGACTGTACTTGTGGAGTGAAGTAATATAACAATACTTCATTAATTTAATAAATTAAATTAATATAAATTAATATAAATTATTTAGCTAGTTTCCTGATTGCTGAGCATATAGATTTTCTGATTTTCCTAAGTGAAATGGTTTCAATCAAGAGTTTTTTCTCCTATATAGTAACCTGTCAACTTCTCCCAAGGAGTCAGTGACTCATCAAGAATTTTGTGGCTAGAGTTTGTGGGAAAATGAGGTTTTCTGAGGTAGGCATGTGGTTTGGGGGTGGAGGGGGCCCCTGGAATGAGACTGTCTGGAGACCTAATTCTGTGTTTTTTTGGCCCCAGCATGCGGCATGTGGGATCTTAGTTCCCCGATCAGGGATTGCACCCGTGCTCCCTGCCTCAGAAGGGCGGAGGCCTAACCGCTGGACTGCCAGGGAAGTCCCTGGAGGCCTAATTCTAGTTCTTGCCTGGCCTCCAGTATGAGGTGTGACCTCTGGGAGTGTGGTCCTTAGGATCTTCAGGAGACCCCTAGGTCTCTGAGAGGGCAAACACATTGTACCTTTGTTAGGCATTCCCAGGACCTGCAGTGAGGAGGCATGGATGGAAAACTCCCCTGAGTTTTTACTACTTTTTTTTCTTCAATCACTGAGTAACTACCTACTGTGTGAGTGATACATATAGATAGACACACACTAGAAGTTTTTTAAAGGTAAGGAATATTTATGCTTTATTTGGTTGAACGATAGACTTTAAAAATAAAAACTTTTTTTTTTTTGTGGTACGTGGGCCTCTCACTGCTGTGGCCTCTCCCTGTTGCAGGGCACAGGCTCCGGACGCGCAGGCTCAGCGGCCATGGCTCACGGGCCCAGCCGCTCTTTAGCATGTGGGATCCTCCTGGACTGGGGCACGAACCCACGTCCCCTGCATCGGCAGGTGGACTCTCAACCACTGCGCCACCAGGGAAGCCCTAAAAATAAAAACTTTTTGACCATCACATCGGATAAAAGGATATAAAATATTCATAGCAAAATTAAGTATTTGTATACTAAGGTATTTGCTGTTTGGCTAACTTTCTCTAATGCCTCGGGACTATTTATATGCCTGGAAAATTTTGTGTTCATCCTTTTATTCTTGAACTTAGTATACATAGTTACAGAAAATGGAGTTTCTTCCACATCATCTTTTTGAGATAGTGTCAGAATTTCCTTCTTTTTACAGCTGGAAATACTGAGGTTTAGAGAAGTTAGCTAATAGGTCTTACAGCAATTCAGTAACAGGACTGGAAAGAGGATAATTTGCTAGCTCCCAAGTGAATGCTACAGTTTAAATTGTTCATTGACTTTGAAGGCTGCTCAGTTTTCTTGGACCAGAGTTTAGCTTTTCAGAACAGGACTTGAGTCAGTAACATAGGTTAAACATAGGAGAATTTGAGCAATTCTGTTTGTCATTGTGTTCGTAAGAGTTAACTCTGTGGCAGTTAATAGGCACTGTTTGCTTGGACTTTTTTGTGCATGTGTGAGTCTCTAAGGAAAGTCTGTCAGTAGATCATTTTGTTCTGTTTATTCAGAATTTGATTTTCTGAAGTAGTTGTTTGTGTCCATTAAATTGACTCAGCAAGTTAAGCAGATTTTACAGGTTAAATTTCAAATAGTACATCAGCTTCAGTCAGCTAATTCATGACTTAAGGAAATTAAGTGACTGCCTTCCTGTAAGTATAGATTCAGACAGTCTTTAAAATTCACTTGGAATATTTGCTTTAAACATCTGTAAGTAAAATCAGTACCATTCTAAGTCCTACAGGAGAGTATGAAGTAAAAAAACATTGGAGGAGAATGTCCTCAATTACAAGTTATACTAATGTATTTTTTTTTTAACTTCATGGAATTCTTTAGTTTTACATCTCCATTTTTCTCAACTTTTTACCTTGAAAAATTTCAAACCCATGGAACAGTTGCAAAAAGAGCATCTCAAGTTCCTTTATATCCTTTACCTGGGGTCACCATTTGTTAACATTTTTGATATATCTGCCTTCTCTTTGTTACACATGCCTACATTCTCTCTCCACACACACTCTTTACTGAACCAGTTCAGAGTTGTAGAGATGTCATTTTATCAGTCTTAAAAAGACATTCTCCTGTGTAACTGCAATACCATCATCACACCCAGGGAATTTAGTGCTGATATTACCACTATTATTAAAATGCAACCTATATTAAAATTTCTCCAATTGTCCTAATAATGTTTTATCTGGATTTTTTTAAAAAATTGATTCAGGATCCAATCCAGAATCACACATTGCATTTAGTTGTCAAGGTTCTTTAATCTCCTTTACTCTGAGAACAGTTTCTTAGCCTCTTTTTGTGACATTGACATCGTGACAAATGATAGTGATATTTGAAGAATCTAGGCCAGTTGATTTGAAGAAGGTTTCTTAGGTTGGGTTTGTCTGATTATATTCTCATAACTACATTTTCTGACAGGATTGCTATAAGGGATGTTTCCTTCTCAGTGCATCACCTCATCATTATTGGTGCTGTTAAATTGGATAACTTGATTAAGTTGATGTCTGTCAAATCTCGCCATATCCTGTTCTCAACAACCTGCCACTTCGTGGTGGTTACAGTAACTTCTTCAGGATAAAAACTGCCTTCAAAAAAAATTTCCCAATACACACAGTTCATTTAGGACTCAAGAAAAGGCAGATACTGTACTCGTTGACATTTAACTGAATAAAGGAATGCCTAGCATATTTTGGCATTTACTCCATTAGTATTTAGCTGGGTAAAAAAATTATTTATCTTCCTAATAAAAGAATCAATGAATAAATCAGCTTCTGCCCACCAGAATGCAAGACGCTGTACTTTTTAAACATCCATTGTTCTCCTGGCTCCAAAACACAGGTTCATGAAAATATACATGAAAGAGAGTTCCTTTCCTTCTTTGTGTATTGGTTCTAGAAAAGGCAGAAGATGTTCTTTGGATTCTTGCAATTAACAATATTGACTTGGGCAGTGGGGCAGTAATTTGGAAGAGACAAGGACAGATTTCCCAGGCCATGGAATAATCTACATGACAGAGGGGGGCTGTGATTTGGAAATGAAGTTGTCACCGTGGCACCTGGGATGGATCCACTGGCCTTGAGGAAAGATAACATGTAATTTTTGTCACCCTGTTCCAGGAAGGGATGTTTTAGTTCCCCTGAATGTTAGGGCATGAAGGGAGTTGTAATTCAGTTTCAAGCAAAGATAGGAGGAGGCCTTGTGGGGTGACTTCCTGATTAAGTAGGCAAAGATGACGTGGTTTGATGAGTCATTTTCAATTTTATTTATTTATTTATTTATTTATGGCTGTGTTGGGTCTTCATTGCTGTGCGCAGGCTTTCTGTAGTTGAGGTGAGCGGGGGCTACTCTTTGTTGCAGTGCATTAGCTTCTCATTGTGGTGGCTTCTCTTGTTGCGGAGCACGGGCTCTAGGTTTGCGGGCTTCAGTAGTTGTGGCGCACGGGCTTAGTTGCTCTGTGGCATGTGGGATCTTCCTGGACCAGGGCTTGAACCTGTGTCCCCTGCATTGGCAGGCGGATTCTTAACCCCTGTGCCACCAGGGAAGTCCTGTCATTTTCAGCTTTAAATGAGCCATATCACATACTCTAATTATGCATTATCCTTCCTGTGTTAGGTTCCATTTATTTATTTATTTAAAAATTTTAATTTATTTATTTCTGACCGCGTTGGGTCTTTGTTGCTGCACACAGGCTTTCTCTAGTTGCGGCGAGTGGTGGCTACTCTTTATTGCAGTGCGTGGGCTTCTCATTGCGGTGGCTTCCCTTGTTGCGGAGCACGGGCTCTAGATGCGCAGCCTTCAGTAGTTGTGGCACTCTGGCTCAGTAGTTGTGGCTCACCGGCCGTAGAACGCAGGCTTAGTAGTTGTGGTGCACAGGCTTAGTTGCTCTGTGGCATGTGGGATCTTCCCAGACCAGGGCTCGAACCCGTGTCCCCTGAATTGGCAGGCAGATTCTTAACCACTGCGACACCAGGGAAGTCTCCTAGGTTCCTTTTAAGTATGGTGTTCTTTGTGACCTGAGTTCCATTGTGGTCATTTGGGCAAAGCAGCACTTTTGTGAAATCCTGGCTGTTTGTTGAATGACCAGTAGCATTTGGTAAGCTTCATGGGCTGATTTGATTAAGTGCTGACATTACTGTGCTGATGACCTAAGGCCTTGGTTGAAGCCTGCGTTAACCACCTGCTTGTTTTGCTTTATTTATTGACTGGGGAAACCACCCATCTATTTGGCTCATGTTTTTGAAATTTTGTGTCCTCAATTTCATCATATAGCCCCATTCCTAGTTTAAGAACAAACAGTAATCTTTGTTGTACATTATGTCAAGTCCATACTCCTTCCTGAAGTTTTAGGATTCTGCATTACTGGTTTCCATTTGTTCAATCCTGTTTTATTTTTCACAATCCCATAGTTATTGTCCACTTCAGTTAGGCTTTCTACTGTGTGCCCTTGAGCAAGTTTTTAAATCTCTGAGCCTCAGTTTCATCATCCAGAAAGAAGGAATCATAATAGCTCCTACATCACAGGGTTTTTAATGAGAATTTAAGTGAGGTGGTATCTTTTAACAGTAATAGCCTTCGTTTAGGAGAACCTAATAAGTACCAAGAACTGTGTTACACTTTTAAAATTTGTTTTCCTTTCATCCTCAGAACGGCTTTATGAAGTAGGAAGAAGCGGTGGTTGTGGTGGTGGTAGCCCAGGCAGTAGTGACAATAGATGGTATTTATTGAGCACATACTGTGTTCCAGGTACTTTACATGTTTCAACTCAATCCTGTAACAATGTTACAAGGTTGATACTACAGTTGCCATTTTATAGATGAGAAAATTTAAGCATAGAGAGGTTAAATAACTTGCCCAAATTCACATAGCTACTGGTTGGTGGAGCTGGGTTTAGAATCCAGGCTACATTTCTAGGTACTAGTTATGTGCATTTTTTGTTTTATATGGGGATGCTTAACGGGGGTTAATTAACTCACTGAAACTCACATACCTTGTAAGTGGCAGAGCTGGAATATGAACCTAGATTTGTCTGATTTCAAAACTGTATTCTTTTAAAATTGAAGTATAGTTGATTTACAGTGTTTCAGGTATACAGCAAAGTGATTGAGCTATACATATATATATTATGTATATATGTATTCTTTTTCAGGTTCTTTTCCATTATAGATTATTACAAGATATTGACTGTAGTTCCCTGTGCTGTACACTATACAGTAGGTCAAAACTATGTTCTTAATTATTATACTGTACTGCCTCCAGACTGTTAAAAACAATAAGTGCTTTCTGATGTGATACTGTAGAATGGATCAGTTGTAATTTAATTCACGTCACATTGCTGTGCTCATTCATACATGAAAGGTGACGTTTTGCCTTGATGGACCATTGCCAGTGCTCAACACCTGAACTCTAGTGGTTGAGTTGATAGAAAAGATGAACACCTTGGGAGTTTTGTGGGTATCTGGCAGGATTCCAGATGTTGCTGGAATTTCCAGTAGTGATGTTAGTGTTAAGGATCCCATTTCTGGTGATTCAACAGGAGGACTTGGCTGCCCAAAATGTCAATAGCTGATGGAAGGCAGATGGTACTGTAGAGAGGACATGGCTGTGGGATGAGGTGGCACTCTGTTTCTCCAGTTAATTCTAGCACCCTCTGTTTATTGACATCCCCCTACTCCTGTGGTTTTGCCCCCGTGTTCTTCCTGTAACTATCTTCCCCTAGATATCTGACTTCTCAACTTTTGCCTGCTTGGACCAGGGATAAGTATAGTATTTTAGTCACCTACTTGGTGTTGGATGTGTGATATACTGTGCCTGTTAAAAGGAGAATTTGCTCTGAATTTGTCCATCGCCAGCTAAACCAGTAAGACTTAGGACGTTTCTCAATCTTAGGTTGTAGTCCCCAAATTTCTGAACTGTGCTACTGAATCTTGACAGAGGGATTATTTTGTAGATATTTAATTCCCACAGAGGGGTGTGAGCCCAGACTGATGATAATTTACTTTATTTTGCAGGAAGGATGCCAGCGCTGCGCTGCTCAGTAACTATGAGGTAAATAGCTTTGGACTATTGTGTTTTCCTCTCTGATCGGTTGCCCTTTGCTTCTGAAGATTATTCAGTTCGTTTTGGTTAGAAATGACTGAATTCCTTTAGATTTGCCACTTTAAAATAGGAGAGATGGCACCATCTGGTGGACCTTGGAATAGTCTTAGCTTGGTAAATTATATACAGTAATTCAGGGAAGCTGGGAAGCCTTTAGTTTACTGTAGGCAATCTTCTCCAAATCCCAAAGATTTTAGATCTTCATTTGGGATGCCTTCCTGTGATGGAAACATCAGTTTTGGAACTGTTTCTGTTTGCAGAAGTTTTCCATTAAAATGCTTAACGCCTTTTCCTAATTACCACTCTTTAGCTGTAAAATGCTTTTGTAAGTTATTATTTTGATCCTCATAATAGTCTCATAAGTATTAACACCTTCATTTTGGAAGTGAGAGTTTAGTGACTCACCATTACGAATAACTTAGTAGGAAGTAACAGGTTTGGAATTTGGGGGCTTGAGGATTGGGTTGCTGGGGAAAGAAAGGAAAGAAGTTGGTGAGAGGGAGGAGAGAACATTAGTTTTGCCTACCTTCTATTTTGCCTGGGTGTTGTTTGGTACTAGCAAAACTATCTGATAGGTTGACTCCAGGTATAGAAAAAACCATTCATATATTCACTGTCCATTTTTCTTATGCCAGAGTCTAAACTCAGGAAGACTTATAGGAGATTTGAGTCTCCATTTTGTGATATATGTAGAAGGTAGTAGATTTAACACAGTGGGCCATATTATTTTCTTCCTAAAGGTTCATCTTAAATGGTTGCTGCTCATAATAGGAAGGAAATGGTTGTTGGTCAAGCCGTTGGCTTTTTTGTGTGTGTGTGTGGTATGCGGGCCTCTCACTGTTGTGGCCTCTCCCGTTGCGGAGCACAGGCTCCGGATGCGCAGCCTCAGCGGCCATGGCTCACGGGCCCAGCCGCTCCGCAGCATGTGGGATCTTCCCGGACCGGGGCAGGAACCCGTGTCCCCTGCATTGGCAGGCGGACTCTCAACCACTGCGCCACCAGGGAAGCCCCAAGCCATTGGCTTTTAGGAACCTCCTTCTCCAGCTTAGACTCTGGACAAGGTGTGTAGTGTTTTATCCATTGGGGAAACATTGCATTAATTGGGTCTCATGCCCCTATTTCTGAAAGGAATGACAGGCAGGGGATGGGTTGCGTTTTATCTAGTCGTTACTGTGTTTATGATCCTATGCTTCTCTCAGTTCTCTGGTATAATCTCTAAAACAGGAGAGAGATTTCCTCCCCTGACCCTTCTTAGCACTAATACACATGTGTTTCTACCTTGTAAAGAAAATTTACTTCTAAAGTTATATAGCAGTTTTTCTTTCTTTCTTTTTTTTTTTTTTTTTTGTAAACTACTTTTATCGCTTGCTTCATAATTTTTCTTTTCCGGAAATAAAATAGATTTTCATGTTAGAGAAGCAAGTCTTTTTTAAAAATAATTGATTAATTTATTTATTTTTGGCTGTGTTGGGTCTTCATTGCTGCACACGGGCTTTCTCTAGTTGCAGTAAGCGGGGGCTACTCTTTGTTGCAGTGCGTGGGCTTCTTACTGCAGTGGCTTCTCTTGTTGTGGAGCACAGGCTCTAGGCACTCAGGTTTCAGTAGTTGTGGCACACGGGCTCAGTAGTACTGGCTCGTGGGCTCTAGAGCGCAGGTTCAGTAGTTGTGATGCACGGGCTTAGTTGCTCCGCGACGTGTGGGATCTTCCCGGACCAGGGCTCGAACCTGTGTCCCCTACATTGGCAGGCGGATTCTTAACCACTGCTCCACCAGCGAAGCCCGAGAAGCAAGATCTTTAAAAAAAAAAATATATATATATATATATATATATGTGTATATATATATTTTAGGAAAATTTTTTAAAATTCAGGTACAGTCAGCATACAACATTATATTAGTTTCAAGTATACAACATAATGTTTTGATATTTGTATATATTGCAAAATGATTACCACAATAAGTCTACTTAACATCACTCACCATATATAGTTACATAATTCTTTTCTTCTTGTGTTGAGAACTTTTTAAGATTTACTCTTTTAGCAACTTTCAAATATGCAATACAGTATTATTAACTGACGTTGCCATGCTGTACATTATATCCCCATGACTTACTTAGTTTATAACTGGAAGTTTGTAACTTCTGACCACCTTCATCCAGTTTGCTTACTCCCCCCGCTGTCTCTGGCAACCATTTGTTCTCTGTATCTATGAGCTTGGTTTCTGGTTTCGGTTTTGTTTTTGTTTTTGTTTTAATTTTTGGCCATGCTGCGTGGCATGCGGGGACTTAGCTCCCTGACCGGGGATCGAACCCATGCCCCCTACAGTGGAAGCATGGAGTCTTAACCACTGGACTGCCAGGGAAGTCCCTTTTTTTTTTTCCTTTTCTTTTTTAGATTCCACGTATAAGTGATACCATACAGTATTTGTCTTTCTCTGACTTCTTTCACTTAGCATAATGCCCTCAAGTTCCATTCATGTTGTCACAGATGGCAAGATTTCATTCTTTTTTATGGCTGAATAATATTCCTTTGTGTATATATGCCACAATTTCTTTATCCATTCATCTGTAAATGGACACTTTAGTTTATTTCCTTACCTTGACTATTGTAAATAATGCTGCAGTGAACATGGGGGTGCATATATCCTTTCAAATTACTGTTTTTGTTTTCTTTGGATAGTTACCCAGAAGTGGAATGCCTGAATCATATCGTACTTCTATTTTCAATTTTTTGATGATCCTTCATACTGTTTCCCATAGTGGCTGCACCAATTAACATTCCCACCTATAGTACACAGTGATTTCCTTTTCTCCACATCCTCCTCAATATTTATTTCTTGACTTTTTAATAATAGCCATTCTAACAGGTGTGAGGTGGTAATCTCATTGTGGTTTTTATTTGCATTTCCCTGATGATTAGTGATGTTGAGCATCTTTTATGTACTTGTTGGCCATCTGTATGTATTCTTCGGAAAAATGCCCATTTTTAAATTAGATTGTTTGTTTGTTTTGCTCTGGAGTTGTATGAATTTATATATTTTGGATATTAACCCCTTATCAGCTACATGATTTGCAGATACTTTCTCCCATTCAGTAGGTTGCATTTTGTTGATGATTTTCTTTGCTGCACAGCAGCTTTTTAGTTTGATGTAGTCCCACTTGTTTATTTTTGCCTTTGTTGTCTTAGCTTTTGGTGCTAAATCCAAAAAGTCATTGCCAAGACCACTGTCAAGGAGCTTACTGCCTGTGTTTTCTTCTAGGAATTTTATGGTTTCAGGTCTTACATCATCAAGTCTTTAATCCATTTTGAGTTAATTTTTGTGTATGGTGTATATAGTGGTCTAGTTTCATTCTTTTGCATGTGGCTGTCCAGTTTTCCCAACACCATTTATTGAGGAGACTGTTCTTTCCCATTGTGTATTCTTGGCTCCTTTATCATAAATTAATTGACCATATATGTGTGGATTTATATCTGGGCTCTCTATTTCTGTTCCATTGATCTCTGCGTCTGTTTTAGGCCAATACCATACTGTTTTGATTACTATAGCTTTGTAATGTAGTTTGAAACCAGGGAGTGTGATGCCTCCAACTTTGTTCTTCTTTCTCAAGATTGCTTTGACTATTCTGGATCTTTTGTGATTCCATACAAATTTTGGGATTGTTCTATTTCTGTGAAATATGCAGTTGGAATTTTGATGAGAATTGCATTGAACCTGTAGTTTGCTTTGGGTAGTATGGACATTTTAGCAATATTAATTCTTCCAATGCATGAACATTTATGTGTGTCTTCTTCAGTTTCTTTCATCAGTGTCTTATAGTTTCCACTGTACAGGTCTTTTGCCTCCTTGGTTAAATTTATTCCTAATTTTATCTTTTTTGTTGCAATTATAATAAATAGGATTGTTTTCTTAATTTCTCTTTTAATAGTTTGTTATTAGTGTATAGAAACATAACAGATTCCTATATGTTGATTTTGTATCCTGCAACTTTACTGAATTCATTTATTCTAACAGTTTTTTGGTGGAGTCTTCAGGGATTTCTATAAATAATACCATGTCATCTGCAAATAGTGACAGTTTTACTTTTTCCTTTCCCATTTGGATGGCTAAATTTTATTCCTTTTCTTGCCTAATTGCCCTGGCTAGGACTTCCAATACTATGTTGAATAAAAGAGGCAAGAGTGGGCACCGTTGTCTTATTCCTGATCTTAGAGAAGCTTTTAGTTTTTCACTGTGGAGTATGATGTTAGCTCTGGGCTTATCATGTATGGCCTTTATTATGTTGAGATATGTTTCCTCTATACCCACTTTGTTTAGAGTTTTGATCATAGATGTTGAATTTTGTCAATTGCTTTTTCTGCATCTATTGAGATGATCATATTATAGGAAAATTTACTTTCAAATACTCAGAATATTATTTTTGAGAGCCAAGGAGATCAGTTATATGGTGTGTATTGGTAGGAAACACTTGAAATAGTTTATGTAAACAAATGAATTTGCAGTATTTGACTTAGATAAAAGAGCATTTTTATTTTATTTTATTTTTTTAAAATTTACTTTAATTAATTAATTTATTTGGGCTGCCTTGGGTCTTTGTTGCTTGCTGTGTGCGGGCTTTCTCTAGTTGTGGTGAGTGGGAGCTACTCTTCATTGCGGTGCACTGGCTTCTCATTGTGGTGGCTTCTCTTGTTGCGGAGCACGGACTCTAGGCACACGGGCTTCAGTAGGTGTGGCACGTGGGCTCAGTAGTTGTGGCTTGTGGGCTCTAGAGCACAGGCTCAGTAGTTGTGGCGCAGAGGCTTAGTTGCTCCATGGCATGTGGGATCTTACCGAACCAGGGCTCGAACCTGTGTCCCCTGAATTGGCAGGCAGATTCTTAACCACTGTGCCACCTGGGAAGCCCAAGAGCATTTTTAACAAGTCACATGCTTCTCGGACTTATTTGCTCTAATGCAAGTGTTTCGGGGAGGGTTTATGAGAAGAAAAGAGATGTTATTCTCTTTATCCTTTAAAATCATTGACCTTGGAATAGATACGTTTCTCAAATTTATTTATGGAAATCTTTTGTATATCTCTTCCTAGGTGTTCCAGTTACTAACTGATATGAAAGAGCAGCGTAAAGAAAGTGGAAAGAATAAACACAGTTCTGGGCAACAGAACTTGAATACTATCACGTATGAAGTAAGTCTAGGTTTTTGGAAGGTCTACCCAAACTGCCATTGAAGGGGGTTGGTTTATCTTGCTGATGACTGGCCACTGAATCATGACTACCTATTATCTGATTTGAGTAGGTTTACTGTAACCCAGTTTTTATCCTGTTTATAGAAGTGGAAAGAGTTTGGCCAATTGCGAATGTTAACCAATTGCAAAGTCAGAGGAGGGAATAATTAAAAGTCTGCCATCACTTCTAATACCAATTGCAAGTCGGGGAGCCCCACGACCACCCTCAGGTTCAATAATTCACTGGAAGTACTCACGGAACTTGCTAAAAGCTATTATGTTCACTGGTACAGGTTATTACAAGGAAAAGATACAGATTAAATTTGGCCAAGGGAAGAAGCAAATGGGGCAGGTGCCAGGAGAAATACCAAATGCAGAGCTTCCACTGTTCTCTAATGTGGAGTCAGAGCACATTTCTCTTGAAATCAGTGTGTGTTAATACACGCAGAATATTGCCAGCCAAGGAAGCTCGGCCAAGCTTTGGTGTCCAGAGTTTTTATTGGGGCTCCATTACCTAGGCATGATTGAATGATTGATTGCCTGTGTAGTTCATGTTAGCCTCCAGGTCTACTGATCCTGCATGACCCAAAGCCCCTACTCTAAGTCTCATTGTTAAGACCATCCATTAGGACATAAGGCCCCCAGACAAAGATACTCCTATTAGATATAATGTTCCAGGAGCATGGAGATTACCTCCCAAAAGCTGAGGGCAAAGTCCAGACTCTCCGTTTTAGCGAAGCCAAATTCTTTATTACAGAGAAAGTGATACTTTTTATGGTAGAAAACTTAGAAAGTACAAAAAAGCATAAAGAAGAAATCAAAAGTAATTCATAATCTTAATATCTAGTTGATAGTTTGTTGCATTCTCTCCCAATCTTATGCTTAAGCTGTTGTATTTGTTATATAATGTTTGATTTCTATATCTGTCATTTTGTTTTTTCTTGTTATTTGCTTTCAATTTTGATTTTGTCTTTAAAGAGGTTTGGATTTAACTCTTTTAATTTTTCTTTTCAAAGACATTTTTAAACTTGCATTAATGTATCATAATCTCTTTTAAGGAAAATAAAGAATTTAACACTTTCGTCACCATTGCTTCCCATCTGATTTTTTTCATTTAATTGTGTGTTTAGAACCCTACAGTTCATTTATTCATTCGTGTTCTTTCACATTATATAGTTCATCTCTTTCAAAGAAGGAAATAAAGATTGTTGGTAATTAGTTTTATACACATTTCAAACTATCAAGCACCCTTAACTACACAGTTAATTAGTTTATGCTCACTATCACTCTATTAATTTTTTTAAAATTTTAATTAATTAATTTATTTTTGGCTGCATTGGGTCTTTGTTGCTGCACGTGGGCTTTCTCTAGTTGCAGCGAGCGGGGGCTACTCTTCGTTGTGGTGCATGGGCCTCTCATTGCAGTGGCTTCTCCTGTTGTGGAGCATGGGCTCTAGGCACGCAAGCTTCAGTAGTTGTGGAGCACAGGCTCTAGAGCACAGGCTCAGTAGTTGTGGACCACGGGCTTAGTTGCTCCGCGGCACGTGGGATCTTCCCTGACCAGGGATGGAACCCATGTCCCCTGCACTGGCAGGCAGATTCTTAACTACTGTGCCACCAGGGAAGTCCCCACTCTATTAATTCTTAAGTTCTTGCTTTTAATTTTTGGTGCCTTAAGGAAAGTTACTTTGGTAATAAATGTGCCCTTCTCATTTCGTGATACAGAGTACATGGTATCAGTGTCTTATTACTGATGCTGTTAACTTTGATAACTTGGTTAAGGTGGTGTCTGCCTGGTTTCTCCCCTGTAAAGTTACTGTTTTTCCATTTCCATATTCTGTTAATTAGCAAAGCGTCACCTAGTCCAGCCCACATACAAGGGGAAGGGGAATAGGCTTCATCTCTTAAAGGAGGGATATTAAAGAATTTGAGGACACACATTAAAACTACCACAGTAATTAATAAATATTTTGGGGAAACTGCTTTGAGACTATGCAAATATCCTACTTCTTAAGCTTTTGCCCATTAATTTTAGTATTCATTGGTGGATCCTTCCTGCATTAATTATTCCTATGGTGCGATTGCCCAATGGTGATTTATTTCCCTCATTCTATGTTTAATTGTTAGAATTCTTTGTAAGAAAGAGTTGTTCCTTCTAATCCATTTATTGGGTCATTTATATATGGACTTAAGGCTATTTATTTTATTCTTCGGGTTCCCTGTCTATAAAAAATTGATACATGATAACACAGTTGTCAGACTGAGTTTTTTCTTTAAGATCAGAAAAGCTTTATTCTAAAATTTCAGTAATCTTTTTGTTCTAGCTACTGGTTTTATTTTTGAGGAATTCCTATTATATGAAGATTGAGTCTCCTGAAGGCATTTGTTTTACAAAAGATTTTTGAAGCAAAATTTTAGAATACTAAATTATAGCCATTGGCTTCTCTTTTTGTCATTTGGGGTTGTTTGTCTTATGCTTGCCTTTCCCTTTTTTTTTTTTGTAGACACTAAAATACATATCAAAAACACCATGCAGGCACCAGAGTCCTGAGATTGTGAGAGAATTTCTCACAGCAGTGAAAAGCCACAAGTTAACCAAGTAAGTAAAAATAATCTTAAGTGGGAAAAGACTGACACATAATGAAAATGATAGCTTATAAAAGTCATCCTCAGCAACTGTGTATTTATATTAGGTTGGGTTTTGAATTGTAATCGGTACACAGGGCGTAGGGTCATGGTATTGTATAAATTTATTTATTGATTTATTGATTGATTGATTGATTGCTGCTTTGGGTCTTTGTTGCTGTGCGCGGGCTTCTCATTGTGGTGGCTTCTCTTGTTGTGGAGCACGGGCTCTAGGCTCGCGGGCTGTAGAGCACAGCCTCAGTAGTTGTGGTGCACAGGCTTAGCTGCTCCGCGGCATGTGGGATATTCCTGGATCGGGGATCGAACCTGTGTCCCCTGCATTGGCAGGCGGATTCTCACTGAGCCACCAGGGAAGTCCCAGGGTCATGGTACTGTAGATGAGACAACTGAGGCTTAGACACTGGGATCCTTCTAGAGCCAGAAACAGAATATAGTGGGCTTTTTAATCTCAAAAATGTTTCCCAAAAATCTTCCCATAACCCCTTCCCAGCATTCAGACTAAATTGGTTGAAAAACGGGATTCACAAATTGAAGGGCTTTTTATAAAGTTGATGAATTAAGTCATTTGACATTTGTGTTTGGGGCAAAAATGGCTTGATAATATTCTGTCTGCTCTTCTACTGCCCATTTACTTTCTTGGTGACTTTCTTGAATAAGTTAAGTTTGTAGGAATTAAAAACATTAAGAATTAGATCAAAAGTTTCCATGAGAAGAAAACTAGCCATAGTCTTTAGAATTGATACTAGAGCTGATAAATCCAAAAAGCTTTTGTCATTCATTGAGAATAACAATAATTTTCTTTTGGAGGAAACAGTTGGTGTTAGTTCAGGCGCACAGTTGATACACTATCAGTAAACTAAGTGCCCTTCTCCCCTTGCCTCTTCTCTAAATGAACTCTGAAGACAAACATCTTTCAAATGTGTGCATATGTGTGCTTGTGTGTATGTTTACAGTTTGTTTTATTTTTGTGAGAAAATACACATAACATAAAATTTACCATCTTAACCATTTTTTAAAAAATTTATTTATTTTTTTGGCTGCATTGGGTCTTTGTTGCGGTGCGCGGGCTTCTCATTGCAGTGGCTTCTCTTGTTGCGGAGCACAGGCTCTAGGTGCACGGACTTCAGTAGTTCTGGCACATGGGCTCAATAGTTGTGGCTTGCAGGCTCTAGAGCATAGGCTTAGTAGTTGTGGTGCACGGGCTTAGTTGCTCTGTGGCATGTGGGATCTTCCTGGACCAGGGCTCGAACCTGTAGTCTCCTGCATTGGCAGGCGGATTCTTAACCACTGCGCCACCAGGGAAGCCCTACCATCTTAACCACTTTTTTTTTTTTCATCTTAACCACTTTTAAGCCTTCAGTTCATCTATATTAAGTATAGTGTTCACATTGTGTGTAACCAATACCCAGAATTTTTTTTTTTTTTAATTTATTTGGTTGTACTGGGTCTTTGTTGCAGCAGGCAGGCTCCTTCGTTGCAGCTCACGGGCTCCTTAGTTGCGGCTTACTGGCTCCTTCGTTGTGGCTCACAGGCTCCTTAGTTGCAGCATGCGAACTCTTAGTTGAGGCACACATGTGGGATCTAGTTCCGTGAACCTGGGCCCCCTGCATTGGGAGAGTGGAGTCTTCACCACTGCGCCACCAGGGAAGTCCCCAGAACTTTTAAAATGTTACAAAACAATCTGTATACCAATTACACAACTCCCCATTTCCTGCTCTCCCCAGCCCCTGACACCACCACTCTGTTTTCTGTTTCTGTGGATTTGACTATTCTATATACCTCATGTAATTAGAATCATATAGTATTTGTCTTAAAAAAAAAGTCTGAATATTATTTAATATTGTTGTCTTTTTATTTTAACCATTTTTAAGTGTGTGATTCAGTGGCATTAGATATATTTAATTGTTGTACATCTCTGCCATCCATCCACAGGACAGTTTTTCATCATGCAAAACTAAAACTCTATAGCCATTAAACAATGACTCCCCATATTCCGCATCCTCTAGCCCTGGTAACCACCAATTTGCTTTATGTCTCATGAATTTGGCTACTTTAAGTACCTCATATGAGAATCATACAGTATTTTTTCTTTTGTGACTGGCTTATTTCATTTATTATGTCTTCAGGGTTCATTGATATTATAGTATGTGTCAGATTTTCCTTCCTTTTGAAGTCTGCATAGTATTACATTTCATGTATATATGACATTTTGTTTATTCATTTGTCAACTGATGTGTACCTGGGTTGTTTCCACCTTTCGGCTGTTGCACATAATTATGCTGCTATGAACATGAATGTACAAATATCTCTTTGAGACCCAGCATTCAGTTCTTTTGAGTATATACCCAGAAGCCACGTTTGCTGGATCTTATGATAATTCTATTTTAAAATTTTTGAGGAACTGCCATACTGTTTTCCATAGTGTCTGCTCCATTTTACATTCCCACAAACAGTGCACAAGGGTTCTAATTTCTCCACATCCTCATCAACACTTCTTATTTTATCTTCTCCCTTTTGTTACCGTTGTCATATTTATTACATCTATATATGTTGAAAATAGTGTTTAGCAGTGTATTATTACTTACGTTCTATACTTCTACATATTTTAAAGAACATAAGAGGACAAAAACAGTCTTTTATATTTACCCAGAATTTTGCTATTTCTTTTGCTCTTCATTCATTCCTGTTCCATGTTTACTTTTTATCATTCAGCCTGAAGAACTTCCTCTATCGTTCTTTTAGAACAGGGCTGCTGGCTACAGTTTTCTTTCAAATGAGAATGTTGTTATTTTCTTTCATTCCTGAAGGATAGTTTCACAGGGTTGAATGATCTTTTCTTTCAGCACGTTAAAGATGTTAGTTCAGTGTCTTCTGATTGCCATGGTTTCTGATGAGAAATCTGTGGTCATGCCAATATGTAATGTATTATTTTCCTCTGACTGTTTTCAATACTTTTCTTTATGTTTGGTCTTTGAAGATTTGATTATGATATATATATATATATATATATATATATTTTAGTTTATCTTTGCTGAGCTTCTTGATTATGTAAATTTTTGTGTCTTACCCAATTTGTGAAGTTTTGGGTCATTGTTTCTTTAAATATTTTTTTCTGCGCCAGTGTCTTCCTCCTTTCTTTTCAGAACTCCAAAGACACAACTGTTAGAACTCTGATAATTGTTCTGCAGTCCCCAAGCCTCTGTTTTTTATGTTGTTGTTTAAAGACAAGGAAACTTTTTAATTGAAGTATGGTTGATTTACAATGTTGTGTTAGTTTCAGGTATACAGTATAGTGATTCAGTTATACATACATATATATATATATATATTCTTTTGCAGAACTATTTTCCATTATAGGTTATTACAGGGTATTGAATATAGTTCCCTGTGCTATATAGTGGGTCCTTGTTGTTTATGTTTTATATATACTAGTGTGTCTTAATCCTAAATCCCTAATTTATCCCTCCACACCTTTTCCCTCCTTTCCCCTTTGGTAACCACAAGTTTGTCTTCTATGTCTGTGAGTCTTTTTCTGTTTTGTAAAAATGTTCATTTGTATCTTTTTTTTTTTTAGATTCCACATAAAAGTGATATAATATGATAATTTGTCTTTCTCTGTCTACTTCACTTAGTATGATAATCTATTGGTCCATCCATGTTGCTGCAAATGGTATTATTTCATTCTTTTTTATGGCTGAGTAATATTCCACTGTCACACACACACACACGCACACACACGCACGCACACACACACACACACACACACACACATCTTCTTTAACCATTCATCTCTTGATGGACACTTAGTCCCTTCCGGGACTCCCAAACTGTATATGTTGGTCCACTTCTTGATGCTCCAGAGACCTCTTAGGCTTTGTCCACTTTTCTTTAATCTTCTTTTTTTCTGTTCAAGTTCATCGATTCTTTGTTCTGCCTGTTCATATTTGCCTTCAAATCCCTTTAGTGTTTTTCATTTCAGTCATTGTACTTTCCAGCTCTGGAATTTGTTTTGTTTGTTTGTTTGGGTCTCTTATTGATATTTCCATTTTGTTTATACATTGTTTTCTTTACTTTCTCCACATCTTCCTTTAATTCTAGGAGCATCTTTTTTTTTAATTAAAAAAATTAATTAGCTAATTAATTTTTGGCTGCATTGGGTCTGTTGCTGTGTGCGGCTTTCTTTAGTTGTGGTGAGCGGGGGCTACTCTTTGTTGTGGTACACGGGCTTCTAATTGCATTGGCTTCTCTTGTTGTGGAGCATGGGCTCTAGGCACACAGGCTTCAGTAATTGTGTCTTGTGGGCTCTAGATCACAGGCTCAGTAGTTGTGGTGCACTGGCTTAGTTGCTCCGCAGCATGTGGGATCTTCCCGGACCAGGGCTCAAACCTGTGTCCCCTGCCTTGGCAGGCGGATTCTTAACCACTGTGCCACCAGGGAAGCCCCTCATTCTTGGAGCCTCTTTAAGACGGTTGTTTTAAAGCCTTTGTCTAGTAGACCGGCCATCAGGTTTTTTTCAAGGACGTTTTCTATTTATTTTTTTCCTTTGAATGGGCCATACTTAACTGTTTCTTTGTTTACCTTGTGATTTCTTGTTGAAAACTGGACATTTGATCTAATAATGTTGTAACTCTGGAAATCAGATTTTCTTCCTTCCCCTAGGCTTGCTGATTTTTGTTTATTGTTTGCTATTTTTGCCTTGTAGGCTGTTTCTGTGCTACAGATCAGCTTGAGGTATAAACCCAAGGTCTTCTCAGGTCTTTTCTGAGTGTGCCTCTTTCCCTAGGCATGCACAGTCACTCTGATTTTTTCCCATATATGCAGTTATTTTTGAATGTCCCAGCCTTTAGTGTCTGAACTTTAGGGAGAAAAAAAAAAAAAAGAAGGGTTGGGGGGGAAAAAAGGACACCAGCCCTTTAAATTCTAAAAGTCACTTCAGCTGGAGGGGGAGGCGCAACAACAATGGCTGCTGCCCCTTTGCTTGCACCTCTGTGATCAGAAGCTATAGTCAGTGATTAGAGCACAGATCCCTGATATTTGGAGGACAGGGTACTTTTTGCCCTCTCTAGCTTCCACAAGCTGTGTACAAACTGCTCCAGGAACGTGGGCACAGCTGCCTGCCCCTGGAGTTGGGGGATGGGTGCTGCTACTGTGCTAAGATCTAAAATTGACCAAAATTAACTGCTTTTTACCTTCCAGAACTTCCCCTGGAAGTTGCAAGCCTTCAGTAGACTTCAGAGTTTCAAAATAGTTAATATCAGACAGATTCCAGGAGTACAGTTGTTTTCTAGGCGGGGAGACAGATTTCTGGTACTTCCTACTCTGGCACCTTTGCAGAATTTTTTTTTTTTTTTTAAAGACTTCATGTTTTTAGATCAGTTTTAGGTTTATAGCAACATAAGGGGAAGGTGCAGAGATTTCCCATATGTTCCATCCCCCTCACATCCATAGCATCCCTCATTATCAACATCCCCCATCAGAGTGGTAAATTTGTTATAATCAGTGAACCTACATTGACACGTCATTAACACCAAAAGTTCATAGTTTATATTAGGGTTTACTTGTGGTGGTGAACAGTTCTTTGAATTTGGACAAATCTGTAATGACGTGTATCCACTGTTATGGTATCATACAGATTATTTTCTCTGTAAATCCTTGATGCTTATCTATTTTATGTATAGTAATTTGTATCTGTTAATCCCATACCCATAATTTGTCCCCTCTCCTTCCCCCTCTCTTTCGGTAACCACAAGTTTGTTTTATATATCTGTGAGTCTGTTTTGCATATGTATTCATTTGTATTATTTTTTTATGTTTAATTAAAAATTTTTTTTGGCCATTCCGTGCAGCATGCAGGATCTTAGCTCCCCAACCAAGGATCGAACCCATGCCCCCTACATGCAGTGGAAGCATGGAGTCTTAACCACTGGACCGCCAGGGAAGTCCCTGTATTATTTTTTTAGGTTCTGCATATAAGCGATATTGTATAGTATTTGTCTTTCTCTGTCTGACTTATTTCACTACACATAATATTCTCTAGGTCCATCCACGTTGCTGCAAATAGCAGTGTTTCATTCATTTTTTTTAGCTAATACTCCATTGTGTGTATATGTGTGTGTGTGTGTGTGTGTATATATATATATATATATATACACACACACATAAATACATATACACACACACACACATATACACTCACACATTTTAATCCGGTCATCTGTTGATGGGGCACTTGGGTTGCTTCCATGTCCTGGCTATTGTAAGTAGTTCTTTTGCCCATTTTAAAAATTGGGTTATTTGTTTGTTTGTTTGTTTGTTTTGTGGTACGTGGGCCTCTCACTGTTGTGGCCTCTCCCGTTGCGGAGCACAGGCTCCGGACGCGCAGGCTCAGCGTCCGTGGCTCACGGGCCTAGCTGCTCCGCGGCATGTGGGATCTTCCCGGACCGGGGCACGAACCCGTGTCCCCTGCCTCGGCAGGCGTACTCTCAACCACTGCGCCACCAGGGAAAGCCCTGGTTGTTTGTTTTTTTATTGCTGAGTTTTAAGAATTCTTTCTGTGTTTTGGATAACCGTCCTTTATCACGTGTCTTTTGGAAATATTTTCTCTCAGTCTGTGGTTTATCTTGTTTTCTTGACTTTGTGTTTCATAGAGCAAATATTTTTAATTTTAACGAAGTCCAATTTATCAATTATTTCTTTTGTGGATTGTGTCTTTGGTGTTATATCTAAAAAGTCATTACCATATGCAAGGTCATCTAGGTTTTCTCCTGTGTTATCTCCTGGGAGTTTTATAGTTTTGCATTTTACATTTAGGTCTAGTTGTCTAGATGGTTGTTGTCTAGGTGGTGGGGAGGCAGATTCCTGGTTCTTCCTACTCTGCCATCTTCCCTGAATCCTCTCTGTTCATTTTTTTCCCTCTTTGTTGTTCAAATGGGGTAATTTCTACTGAACTGTCTATATGTTCGCAGACTCTTTTCTTCTGTCAACTCTATTTTGTTATTAAGCCTACATAGTGAATTATAAAATTTCCTATATTTTTCAGTTCTAAAATTTTCATTTGTTTACTACTTATAATTTCTGTCTCTTTTCTGAGAACTTTTATTATTCCATTCATTTCAAGAATGTTTAAAAAAAAGAATTTGTGTATATCTCATGTTGTAATAATAGCTACTTTAAAGTTTTTGTCTGATAATTCCAACATCTGGGTCATGATAGATTTGGTATCTGTTGATGAACTTTTCCCTTGAGAATTAGTGATAGTTCCCTCATTGAGATAATTTTAGATTGTATCCTGAACATTTTGAATATTATATTGTTTAGAACTCTGGATCCTGTGAAATGCCTCTGGTTAATGTTGCTTTTTTTGGTTTCTTTTAGCAGGTGGTCGTCCAGTTATGTTCACACCTCAAGTCTCTTGGCTTACATGGCAAGGATTTCAATATCAGTTTAGATTTTAAACTGTTTGTTCTGCTGCTTTGGATCTTTTTTGCATATGAGACTGGAGTTATGTTTTAACTTGTTCACTTCTCAGTGTGTTTGCTGTGCTGGGTCTCTGCTCTTTGTTGTTTGGGGCTGTTCTACACATGAATAGCTTGGGCTAAACCTAAGATTTGTGCTGATTGGTACTCAAATTTAGGGAAATCCTCTCTCTTGCTCTTCTCTCTGGGATTGCCCCCAGACTCTCAGGCGCACATGTGCCCCCTTTTTTAGGCCTCTGCCACAAGTACTAGATTTCTGTCATCATTTTAGCTGCCTTTGTTTGCATTTGTTACTGGTGCCACCCTTGGGGCAAAGAAGGTAGGAAAAAAGAGGAGAGGGGAAAAAAAGATATTCCTTGGCACTCTGGACCACAGTGGCTCCCTTCCTGGATATACCCACTGCTAGGGCTCCCTGAGGAACTGCCCTCGAGTTGTGGGCTTTACCTAGATCTCCAGATCTCTGGGGCCCCTTTTCCCAATCTTCTGGCCAGAAAGATGGAATTTCTCTTGGAGTTTCAGCTCCATGTGAAACTACTGCTGTAGGGCAGTACTGCTGAGGGCAGTCCTGAGGATCAGGGCTTATGAGAGAAAGGAGGAAAAGAAAGAAACTCACATCCATCCCCCACACCAATTAGTTCTTTTCTCTTTTTTAAAAAAATATTTATTTTAGGGCTTCCCTGCTGGCACAGTGGTTGGGAGTCTGCCTGCCAATGCAGGGGACGCGGGTTCGTGCCCCAGTCCGGGGGGATCCTGCGTGCCACGGAGCGGCTGGGCCCATGGGCCGTGGCCGCTGGGCCTGTGCGTCCGAAGCCTGTGCTCCACGGCGGGAGAGGCAGTGAGAGGCCCGTGTACAGCAAAAAAAAATTATTTTCTTTATTTATCTTTGAACGCATCGGGTCTTAGTTGCAGCACAGAATCTTCGTTGCAGCGTGCAGGCACTTTGTTGCGGCATGCGGGTTTTTCTCTAGTTGTGGCATGTGGGCTTCAGAGTGCAAGGTTCTTCGCTGCGGCACGTGGGCTCTCTAGTTGAGGCGTGCGGGCTCAGTAGTTGAGGTGCGCGGGCTTAGTTGCCCGGCAACATGTGGGATCTTAGTTCCCCAACCAGGGATTGAACCCGTGTCCCCTGCATTGGAAGGCGGATTCTTAACCACTGGACTACCAGGGAAGTCCCACTAACTAGTTCTAGCTTTCTTCAAGTTTTGTTTCCCTTTCCAGTCCACCTACTTTTGTTTTCAGAGTCCAGGTTTTTGCTTTTTGTGTTTTGTCCTGCGTTTGTTGTTGTTGTAAACAACAGAAAGAGGCTTTAGTGGGTTTACTGCATCTTGTCTACAACAGAAGTCCTAATGGTCGATTTTTAAGACCTCTTCTCAGCTGTTTGCCTGGTGTTTTGCTTCGCAATCCTTACATCTTTTCTGCTATAAATATGCACCTGGCTACTATTCAGTTGCCTTGCAAGCTGATTCATGATTGGCCATAATCTATATATATTTCAAGTAGACTGTAATATTCAGGGGAGGATTTATTTCTGTTCTCTTTTTCCATTTGTGATCCTAAATTTGAAGATTTGTAAAGTCCTTTTTGACCCTTTAATGTTTACTTTTCATTAAATGGTTGATTCCTGGGACAGATGAACATGCCAGGGTTCTTATTGACACACAGGTTATCTATGACTGTAGGAAGCAAAAGCTGCAGGCAGTGTTGTTCTGAAAACAACAGTAGAGGGGGCCGGCAGGCTTCGTTCACTGTCCCTGGGCCCGGCTCCTCTGGGAGGGAGCCAACTACTGCAGCCCACTGGAATTCATTTGGCCTCAGTGCCTGGTGACTCAGGGGGCTGCTTGCCATATGCTATCAAGACCTGGATCATTTTGTGCTAGCCAGTACAGTTTAAGACAGGAATCACATTTATAACAGAAACTGCTGTGAAGTGCTCTTTAATTCTTATTTCTGATTATCCCGATAGAGTTTTTCTCTACCATTCTCTCAGGAAGAAGAGGTTCAAGATAATAGCCCTTAAGTGGTCTGGTTCTAGTAGTACAAACTGGAGCTGCATTAATTTCCTTAAAAGCCTCCATTGCTAGAGTTCTTGAAGGTTTGGGAGGAACCATGTTTTATTTGACTTAATAGCTTTATTCAGCAAAATGGTAGTTTTGAGACTCAGCTTAAAATCACTTTGACACTAAGTCCTATGTCATCTTTTCCTGTAGCATGTTAATTCCCCAAGGCATTGGTTCTCTAATCATTTAAATTTTTTTGCTTGAGGTACTTTGTTCTTAAGAAGTGCAGCCTGGCTTGCAGCCCCAGGTCTCATCCTGAGATCTCCTTAGGATGTACAGCCATGTCTGCCAGGAGTAGAAGGACTTGCCTTTGAGACCCAGGTCTGTAAATAACCCATGTGCAGCAATGAAGACCCAATGCAGCCAAAACTAAGTAAATTAATTAAAAAAAAAAAAGTGGTCAGCATGGAGCTCCCTGCACCCTTTAATGAGAACAGTTTTGGTGACCAGTTGTGGGGGGAGCTAAAGTGCAGTGAATTAAGTGAAGGAGAGAAAGTAGAGATGATAAAAATAAGCCTGATTATGAAGTCGGGGGGCATGTTTGTAACCACCGCCCCCAGAACTGGCACCTGCAGTATGTGTGGTTCTGGGACTTGACTTCAGCAGGGCTTAGCTCCTGGGGGTGCAGAGCAGAGAACTTGACTGGTTGGTTTGACTCCAGGTTGGGGTTTTTCAGGGAGTAGCTGTAATGATTTTGTCGGTAGAAGACTTATCCTTTTTGCAACTGTAGGAACATTTCCAGCATTTCAGAGCCTGGCAGGATAATGACTGTTCAATAAACTGAGTTCTGTTGCTTTGATTGATTTGTAGCTGAGATGTTCATTTATTCAGCCATGTCTTTTCCTACTCTTTATTCTTTATTCATGCTGTTAGATGATGGTGGTTAAAATAAATAATTTTGTTTTGAGTGAGGATTCATATTTTCCAACTCAGCTGGTCCTTCAAAGCTGCTTGCTTATTCCTAGTCTTATTCCTAGTCTCCTCCTTACTCGATTCTCTGCAGCTTTTAGTCCTGTTAACCCTCTTCACGTCCAGACCTCTCAGATGGTGACCTCACTTTTGCTTCACTGAGAAAACTATCCAAAATGAACTCATTTCCCTTCACATCTCCTAAAATTTGCTTTTTCTTTCCCCATTGCTGTGATCTCAGTGAAACATGAGCCTTTTCATGGAAACTTTGAACTTTTGTTTTTTTTGAGGGTCTTTTCTTTTCTCTCCTGTTATTTCAGCCTCTCCACCTGCTTGTGTTCTTAGCCGACAAACATGCTTCAGTTTCCCTTCAGAACCTGCCCTCCTCAGGCCATAATTCCTTTTTTACTTCTATCCTGTCAAGAGCTCATTTCTGTCCATTACACTGAGCTGAACCAGGCCCACAGCCTCCGTGAACGGCAAGGGTCAGTATCCACCACAGCCAGCCTACCCTGCGCAGCCTCCTGGGAATCCGGTGTACTCTCAGACCTTGCATCTTCCTCAGGTTCCACCCTGTACTGATGCTTCACCTGCCTGCTCAGAGGTCTGCCATCCGAGCTTTGTGCACTCAGGGGCTGCCACAGTCCCCACCGTGTCAGCTGCTTTTCCTGGCACCTCACGGTATCTTCCCACGGCCTAGTCTGTGGCCGTTGGCCTTTTAGGTTGCAGAGTCCCCATGGCTTAGTATCTGGTTGGTCCCATCTCCAGGTGGCTCAACAGTGCCGGTGGGAGGAGGGTGTGATGAAGGTTCCAGATTTGGAGCTGAGGCTACTGCTAGCACGGTTCCTCCTACAGCACCGGGTATCCTCCCACTGCGCAGCTTGCAGTCATGCAGGGAGCCCATGTCCTTGTAACTCAGTGGAAGAGAAACTTCTCCATGGGTGGCTCAGATGGTGACTACACCATCCGGTGAGGAACCAAGGCCACCTCTGTGCCAGGAAAGACATCACATAGCTTCTCACAATATAACTGCTTTAGTCACATTAACCTGAAGTTGCGGTTTAGACACATGTTGTTGAGGTGTCTTTCTGGTGCCCAAACTTTCAATCACTTTTCAAACTTACTAAGAAACCATATATATAGTAGTAGCATTACCGCCCTGAAGCATTTTGATGTAGGGGGGTGTATCCATTCATAAAATGAATGTGAGTGAAGCAGCCCTAGGGACCTTCCTTTAGTTTCTCTGGAGTAATACTGTACCATACTGGTCTTTGCTTTTAGTAATAAAACATGAAATTAGGTTTGGAGAGAACTTTGATCTTCTGATTAAAGTTGCCAGATTATTCTGATTGGTCTTTAATCTCCTGTAATTCTTTGATTTTTATTACTTGTTATAAATGAAACACATTGGTTGTCTGCCTTTTCCTTTCCACCCTTTGCTCTAATCCCACCCTTTACCCTAGTCTTCCATCCCTCCCACCAGTCTCCATTGAATCAGTGGTGCAGGACGGAAAGCAGTCAGACCCATTTCCTTCTCTCCTTGCACTTCTCCCACTTGTCGTATATATATATATATATATATATATATATATATATATATATAATTTTTTTTTTTTTTTTTTTTCTGCGGTACGCGGGCCTTTCACTGCTGTGGCCTCTCCCACTGCGGAGCATAGGCTCCGGACGCGCAGGCCTAGCAGCCATGGCTCACGGGCCCAGCCGCTCTGCGGCACGTGGGACCTTCCCGGAACCGGGCACGAACCCGTGTCCCCTGCATCGGCAGGCGGACTCTCAACCACTGCGCCACCAGGGAAGCCCCCACTTGTCATCTTTTAACTAGTCTTTTACAAGGATCCTCTGAGACTCCCTCTGTGCCCTAAGCACAGACCCCTTTATTTCCACTTTGGATCTCCTTAGGCAGAAGTGGAGAGTGCCTTTGGACCCGCCTTAAAGATCATCTCTTTATACATGAACCAAACCCAAATTTGCTTTGTTGCCAGAAAAACAACTTTTCCTGATATCAAAGCATATCAATACAAACTGTACTGAAACAGTTTAAAATAAGAGGGGCAACAAGGAGGATGCCTTTGAAAAGCCTGATGACTTTAGAACCAAATTAAGGGGAGTTTTCAGATCACAAATTGGTTACAATTTATTGTCAGAGTGCCTGATGTGGCCACTCATGGCTCCCAAGAATTCCTAAGCTGGGTTAATGGGGTCATATTGTGAATGTCTCACTCCAAAATGACTTGAGTCCAGTGAAATCTCACTAGGGCTAAGAATATTTCGGGATCCTTAATCTTTTGATTTTTGTTTTCTGAAATTAGATTTTATTTTATCTTATAATTTCATTTCACCTAAATTTTGTGTTCTCTACATGTTATGTTCGTTGTGGAAGTTCAGTGTTGTATGTCTTTAGCTGCACTGTGGTGCATCTGTCTTATGGGTTTTTTATACTAAAAATGTAGAATAAAGACTGTTTTGAATAAAGTGATGATAATTGAAGTACAAAGAAAAAAAGAGGTATTTCCTCCACAGTTATTCCCCAGTCCCCACACTCCAGTTGTCACCGTAACTGTTATTCCACTGAACTACTTGCCCAGGCCACCAGTACCCTCCTTTTTGGCAAATCCAGTGACTTCTGTACCATCAACCTACTTTCCTCTCTTCAGCATTTGACATTGTTGATAATACCCTCTGTCCTGAACTTTTCCTCTCTTGGTTTCCATCACACCACTCTCCTAAGTTTTCTTTTTCTCTTTTCACTCCTTGCTCCTTTGCTGATTTCTCTCCCGGCCCCTTGAATGGAGGTGTTTTATGGTGTTCTGTCTGGGTCTTCATTTACTCAGCAGCTGGTCTCTGGACTACGATTTCCACTCTCTTGGTTTCACATAACTCCTTGATAATAAAGCCAGCTCTGATCTTTTCCTTTAGTTCTAGACCAAACTAGAACTAAAACTAGACAGGCTGTTCAACTGAGACCTCTTCATTGTGGTTTCAAAAATACCACAAACTCAAATTCAAATTTTCAATTAATACATTTTTTCCAAACAGGCTAAACATCTGACAGTAAGCCTTAACTCTCGCATTTCCTTCACCCCACCCCCCGACCCAACCTAGGCAGTTGTCTGGTCCTGTTGACTGTACCTGAAGGTGACCAGGAGCATTTCACAGGTCCAGACTCTCATTTCCTTTCCTGCTGCTGCTGCTACTGCTGCCCAGGTTCACAACTTTTGAGTATTACAGTGTCTCTGCCTCCATTTTCTCAGGTGTTCTAGACCCAGCAAGTCACTCCTTCCTTCAGTTGCTCTTCAGTGTCTACAGAGTAACATCTGGCCTGTTGGTAGTCAGGCCTTTGTGACCTTGTCCCAGATGGCTCTTTCAACCTGTGTCCCACAGCCTCTCTAGCAGCCATTTCCTGAAACTCCATGAATTTTTGTTCTTCTGGGTGTTTACTTGTACTCTTCCTTCCCTGACCGCCCATTCCTCTTTTCCTTTTTGCCTAGAAAATCCTTAAGGGCGCGCAGTGCAAGAGTCGTCTCCTTTCTGAAGTCTAGAGTGAATGTTTGGGGGACTGTGAGGAGTGGAGTTTAACTACAGCCGCCTTTTTACTGTGACTACCGTTTATGGGGAAATTACTGTGTGGGTCGTCATTATGAACACTATGAATGGTTATGGACATGGGCTTTCATCGCAGAGTCCCAGCTCTGCCATTTACTAGCTGTGTAACCTTGGACAAAGTATTTCTTTACCATCTCAATGTCAAGTTTGAGGGTTAAATGTGCTTGCTATATGGAAGGTATGCAGTAAATGGTAGCTGCTCCTGCTATAAATGGTAAGATTTTCATCCCTCATAATCTCCTTATGAGATCAGTAAGTATTGTTGTCATTCCTGTTTGACAGGTGGTGAAACCAAGGCTTAGGGAGAACTGAGTATCTGGTACTGCTTCCCCAAACACCTGGCTGTGGAAATTGTGGCTTATTCATCACTTTATTCCAGAATTGTTTATTGAATTGAAAGATGAAGTTGGAGGGACTTCCCTGGTGGTGCAGTGGGTAAGACTCTGTGCTCCCAGTGCAGGGGGCCTGGGTTTGTTCCATGGTCAGGGAACTAGATCGCACATGAGTACCGCAACTAAGAGTTCACATGCCACAACTAAGGAGCCTGCCTGCTGCAACTAAGACCTGGTGCAAACAAACAAACAAATAAATAAATAAATTTTTAAAAAAAGAAAGAAAGAAAGATGAAGCTGGAGCTCCAGGGTCAGATTGAGAGAGAAATGTAGAAATTGTCACCTGCACAAGGGTGGTAATTGAAGCCACTTTCTTTCAAGTCCTGTCATCTTTGAGAGTCCACACATTTCAACCACCCCTTCAGCAAGGAGCTGTAAATTGTGACAGATGATAACAAGTATCTTCACTGTTACTTAAACCTTTTGTTGAAATTTCCTTGTATTTGTCTTCTTTCCCCAACTGGATTGTAAGCTCTTTGAGGGCAGAAGACTGTGTCTTATACTACTGTGTATTAACTCCTGTCCCCTTAGAGTCCTTGTTTTTGTTTACTAAGATAACAAGCCAAGTCTGAATAACATTTAATCTTAATCTCAAAAAGGAATTCTCAACCATTTCTAAGTGATGACCAACCAAGATGATTTTGTCAATCTTTTACTTTCTATAATTTGGACTAAGAAAGCATTATTCACATTTTCCAAATAAAATTTATTAAAACTACACCTGTGCTATCTGCTATCGATGCATTTCTTGTAATCCAAGCCTCTGTACCATTAGGATTCTAATACACATTTGTGCCCTTGAGTAAGAGTCACTGATATAGGACTCTCTTACTCCCGTTCTTTTGTTTTACAGTTGAAGAAACTGAGGGCCATGTTCCAAGTTGTTCTTCCATTTGTTATCTGACAAAGTGTTCTCTAAACAGCTTGGTCAAGACTCAAAATCCTTAGGGATATGAGAGTTTTAAATGCTCTGTACTTTTCTTTTGACAGAGCTGAAAAGCTTCAGCTGTTGAATCACAGGCCAGTGACTGCTGTTGAGATCCAGCTGGTGAGTGAAGGAGGCTTGAATTTGGGCGGGTTAGTTTCTGGGTCTGAGATGTAGAAAGGGTCCTAAAGGCTGAGCTCAGACAAGCCAGGAACTGCCATTACTTGAAAAGACTGCCAGACCACCCATTCTGTAAGTGAAAAGAAACCTCACCAATTTGATGCTAGTTAGTATGGACTTCGGGAAAGGGAAAGACTGGAGAAAATTCAATTCCTTCTGTCGGGTCTGGGGCTATGACTTGGCAGCTCTTTGTCTCCCCAGTGTCCTACACTCTTCTGGCTATTGCTTCCCTGTAGAGGTTATTGCCAACCAGGTAAAAACATTAGATTCGACATGGCTCTGGTGTTTATCTCCCCCCACTCCCACCCTTTAACCTCCTTTTCCTGTATCTTCTCTTGGTTAATGGAGTGCATGTGCACTTTCCCGCATGCTCGCTCTCTCTTACCCTCCTGGTCCAGTGTCCCAAGCTAGAAGCCCAGAAGTCATTCCCTTCCCTTTATCTCCTAGTTAGTGAGTCAGTCCCAGGTTCTCTTGCTTCTCCCTCCTCTTGTTCTTTCTTCTCTCCATACTGCACTGCATTAATTCCTGTAATTGTTTCTCAGCTCGGCTCTTGCACCTGTCCTCTCACCGTTCTCCCTGCCTCCAGTCCAGCCCCCTCCTGTCCATCTTCTACACCACGATCAGAGTTCACTTTCTAAAGCCACACATTTGATCATCTTGTTTCCCCGCATGAAACCATTCAGTGGAACCTCAACACGTGCAAACAGCATAAAGCTTTAGAATTGGGGAAGCCAGAGTAAAAGGTAGAGATGGTATAAGGAGAGTGTGAAGATGAGGCCCAGTGGTGCAGACCCAGTGGTTGCTGTACTGGCATGTGCCGCGCTTTCCTTCCGTGTACAGGGCAGAGAGCACTGTTAAGCTCCAAATATTAGGCAGGCCATTCAACTGCGAGTAAAAGAAAAGTTTGGCTGAAGAATTAATAAAATGAGAATAAAGCAGTTTTCAAAGTCAGTTTTAGAAGTATTTAGCTCTTTGTCAAGTTTCCTTCAGAAAAATGTAGAAGAAAATGGCCAAAAATACCTCTGATATTTAGAGTTGCTTAAAAACAAAACAAAACAAAAAAACCTTTTTTAAAAAGGATTGTGGGGTATTTAATTTTTGACTAAAACTTTTACTGTCTTCTCAGCATTTTGTTTCTCCCCTTCAGAATGCACCCAAAATTAAATTAGAAGAATTTCTTCTATAAAGGGTACCTTTCTGGGGGAACTGGGCTTCAGGCTAAGCAGAGATCCTTTTTTTTTTTTATATCCTCATTATTCTGATGCTTTCGACTATGTTGGAGATTCAGCTTAGAAAAGAGAAAAAACAAAACAGCAAGAAACTAATCCTGTCCTTCTGGTTTAAGGATCACATGTCATGTCTCCTCCAACTTTAATCAGCAACATATGTTATTCATGGCTTAATGACAGATGGAGAGAAGAGATGAGGAGGATTAGCATGACCTCATCCCAGAGGCTGTAGAAAGCTCTCATTACCTGATAAGATTAGCTGCTATTAAGATTGCCTGCTCTATGCCAGACTTGGTGCCAGGGGCTTTGTATATGTCACCTTTAATGCCCTCACCATAGTCTTGGTTAGTGAGTGGCTGAGTGGGTCTGATTCAGAAACCTTACTCTGTTCCTCCAAGCCATGTGCTTCTACATGGTGAGGAGAAAGGTGTGTGTGTGGCATCCCCTCCTTTCCACAGGTAGGTAGGCCTTGTTAAAAACTGGGTGTGTTATTTCCCAGCAGTGGGACTGTTTTTTGGCTAGATTTTTCCTAGCCTGGGATTTGACTACAAAGGGTTAGCAAATCATTTACCAAGATTTGTAGCAGTGTCTCTTCTCACCAGAAAGGGATAATAAATGAGGTTTTCCCTAGAGTGGAAAGTGCAGAGGACTTGAGAATTTCCCTGTGTTAACCTTATAGCCACTTATTCTCCCTGGGTCCAGAAGTAATCCCAATATTCAGCATTTGTCAGGATTCACTTTTGGAGACTGAAGCTTCTTTTTTTCATTTCAACTTCAGCCATGATTTGTTGTGATCCTCAGATCCACAGCCAGCTGCCTGCTGTGTGTGAGGAAATGAGGAAGCCACCAGCTCTGTGACCTCTGCCATGCCCTGCTATATATTCATTTGGGACCATTTGTGAGTCCTCTGGCCTAAAGACAGGACCGTGAACCCCCTGACCTCACAGGCCACTGTCCTGAACGGCACTACCATCTGTGCCTATTGTAGTTTAGTGATTGTAAAAAGGCTTGAATTACATAGTTCCATGGCTTAAATTATGTTCTCCTTTGGTCCTTACTGTAGGCGTTACTTTTGTTTTACTTTAGAAAAACTCAAACTATATAGAGGTTAAGTGAACCGTTCTGGGTCACATAGCTAGAAGTGTCTGCTGTTGTTAGACTTTGCGTTGTTTTGAGGAAAGTAGGAGGTTAGGCCTGGCAGCTTAGAGTGAGAAGCAACCATTTTTGGAATGCAGCAGCCCAGTCTGACAGCCTGATAACCAGTGTGGTCTTCATCTGTGATAAAAAATTTATCATTTATGTTGACCTGCCTACAAAAACTTTTATTTTTACATTTCATTTGCCCTTACATTCAGAACAACTTGAACCCTTTAATGTTTGGGAACGTTGAGACGGTGCTTTGCATTTCTTTATTTGGGCTCTGTTTCTTCTGTGTTGGAAAGAAAAGCTGAGGAATAATATAGTTATTATTTACTCTAGCGATCCAAGAGGGGTTAGTAAGTTTTTGGTTTCTGCAAGTTTCTTTTTTGTGTATATTTCATTCTGCTTAGTACAGCTCAGGTTTTCTTCCTGTGACTGGGAAAGAAAATTTCCCGACTCTAATTATCCCTGAGGGTTGTTTGCTGATAAAAGCTTCTGCTCTCGGCAACTTTGGCAAAATTAGTAAAGCTTGTCAGCCCTGTTGCTAAGAACACACCTAGCTGAAACTGGATCTGTCAGACCCAGAGATTGGGATGCAAGAAGGTGGCCTGTCAAAATCCTCTCTGTTTGGTTTTCTAAAAGAGCCTTCAGAGGTCATACAACCAAACTTTCAAACCAGTGGACTCTGGTGTGCCATACAATGTCTCTAAGAGAGGAAATGATAGAAACCTCTTACTTGAGGCTGTGGTATTCTAGAAGGAGCTGGGACTCAAAGTCTCAAAAGACCTTGCACTGCTTGCTGTGAGATACAGATCACGTTTTCCTTGTGATGCGGAGCCTCCATGTGCTTGTCTGTAAATTGTCCTCATTTTATGTACAGCATCATTGAGAAGAGAAGCTCTGGTGGCAGTGATTGTAGGAAAACCCCTGGTCCACTGTGGAGCACAGATAATGGAGGGAGGTTGTCACTGGTCTAACAACAGTCTAAGTCTCCTTCACCCTCTTCCCCTGAGGAAACAGTTCATCATCAACTGTGTGTGCCAGTTATTCATAAACTTGGAGACACTTTTCTCCCAAATAGAGATCATTTTTTCCTCAAGATTAAGTTATCAAGTCAGATATATCCCTCCTTCCTCCTCCTTCATTCTTTGGAGGCGGTGTATGTTAGAGTATTTCCTTTTACAGACCGTAATTTTACATGGCTGATGCTAAAAGTGGGCTTTTGAGGATTGTTTCTTGTTCAGTAGAGAAGTTACATGGAACCTTTGAATCTTTAGAATATGGTCATTTTATTTCACAGTATGATGGGAAGAAGCCCCATTGGTTCACCTGGATCTTTACTCTAGAGCACCCAGGATTATTCTCTAGTTGTGGAAACATTTTTGGACTGAGGTGAATGAAGAGACCAGTGGTTTGCCAGGACTTTGATCTTGGGCATGTCACCTGGCTTCTTTAGATTCTGTACTGTTGTTTGTGAAGCTAGGCAGTCAGACTGAAGTCCTTTAGAGGATTGTGAGCCAAGCTTGTCATCATGCTTTACTCAAATCTGCCAGGATTTCTTTCTGAAACTCCTTTTGGTCTTAGTTGCCAGATTTCAGGGATTGTTATGCCACAGGGTAGGACCCTGGACACCTTTAACTGAGAAAGCTATTTGTGATAGATGGCTAACGCCACCAAGTGAGCGTGGTTAAGTAACTTGACCGCCTGCATACTGCTTTTACAGAGGTGGTTGATGACATCATGTTTGTGTTAATTAACATATTGAGAATTAGAGGTGAGGCTACAAATTGTGGATATCATCTGTGTGTTCAGATATCCAGGACCATGTCAGAAACTGGGCTCTAAGTGGACCTTTGATGGGGTGGTGGGAGATTTTTTCCCAGCCGTCACTCATCAGACTCCTGCATTCCCAGGAGATGACCAAGGCCACGGTGTGTGTGTTAGATTGTAGGTGTTAGAGATGGGCACGTCTGGCTTGGGATTGTAGTTCTGCCCTTTGCTGGACTTGCTGTGAGGTTTAAAAGAAATAATGGGTGTGAAGTGCAAGGCGCAGTGCCAGGCACAAGAGCTCCCTGACGGGTCTCGTCAGTGTTGGTAGTAGTGAGGAATAGAAAAATACACAGGCCATTTGGCACATAGCGGGCAGTCATCAAATGAGTTGTTGATACTATTCATAAGTTACAGATGGGCTTGTTGTTATATACAAAAGTATATAAAATGCCATTTCTCTCCCCAGAGGTGAGTTTTCTTTGCATAAACAGCGTATTCGTGTGTGTGTGTGTGTGTGTGTGTGTGTGTGTGTGTGCGCGCCCGCATGTGTGTGTATGAGTGAGTAGAGAACTGTTAGGCTTTGCTTTTTAAGGAAAAATGCTAACCTGCAACTCGCTTTTTTCACTGACCCGTTTGGAGCGGCCACATCGGCTTACCCTGGAATTTGAGCTGGCTTCTCTCGCCCGTAGGGCCAAGATGGAAAGGACCTAGAGGCCCCAGGCAGCTCAGGAGCTAGGCCCTGAGCTCTGTGCTGAGGGGCTGGGCCGGGACCAGGAACAACATGGGCAGGGCCCTGTCTGTGAGGCCCCATTGTAACTCCTGGAGGGTTTTCTTTCCTTCTGCAGATGGTGGAGGAGAGTGAAGAACGGCTGACAGAGGAGCAGATAGAAGCTCTGCTCCACACCGTCACAAGCATCCTCCCTGCGGGGCCAGAGGCTGAGCAGAAGCAAAATACCAACGATGACGTGACAATGGACGAAGAGGACCCAGCATAGAAGAGCACAACTGGCCCAAGTGTCTCGTGAAATTGAAAGGCCCAGCAGCCATTTCCCAGACATTCAGAGGATTATTTATTTGGTTTTACCTTCTATCCCAACAGGCCTGATTTCCTGGTTAGTTGGGTAAACCACAAAAATAAGCCTTTCTCAAAAACAAGCTAAAAAGAAATCCTTGTGCCTCTGAAAGAAGAAACATGGTGGATAGGCTGAGGTTGTCAGGGAAGAGAGCTAAAGAGAGGAAGAGTGAGTCCAAGAGGACAATACTGTGGAACTCTCTGTGGTAAAAATATTTCTTCTGTGGCCTTTGCCATGGTTGTGGGAAGGTCCCTGTACACAGCTGGTAAAATACTTGCACTGGCTTTGATGGGCCATATCCTAATTAATTTCATCTTCTTCCCCAGGAGCTTCCCAAGCAGGCATGCAGAGCATTGCTAGGATGAGAGCTGAGTTACGAGAATCCTGTTAGATGGCTAAAAACTCCCGAAGCAGCAAATAGTTGCTCTAAGTTAAAATGAGCCACTGAACTGGGCTCACCTTAGAGGAATCTTTTCCTTGAGAACAGCAGAGATAAGAGAACGCCTGGACAACTCTTCATTAGGTCTAAAGGCCCCTTTCCTCTGCTGGCCTGGGCTTTGTTTACAGCTCACTAATTAGTCTTAAATGATAGGGCACCAGCTCACTCCAGTTGAAAAGAGGCACTCCAGACTGAATGACCGTGTCACCTGCCTTTCTGAATACCTTCAGTTTCCTGCCCTGTGACAGGCGCTGCCTGTTGAAGCCAGGTGAGCTTCATTTGCACAATGGGCAAATTGTTTGCATCTTTTAAAAAGGGCAATTCCCTGGGGTTCCAGTGGTTAGGACTCTGCACTTTCGCTGCTGAGGGCATGGGATCAATCCCTGGTCGAGGAACTAAGATCCCACAAGGTGCAAATTGTGGCTCGAAACAAAAAAAAACCCCAAAATGAAGAGGGTACAGTTATGTAGCTCTTTTTGTGGATGGAATATGAAGAGCTAGAGGTTAATTAATAAGAATTTGAATTTGTTGACTGTTGCATCAGTTTTTGAATTTAAAATATTAGAATAATTACCATGTGAAGAACTTGTTAATATTCAGGCTTTGGAGAGTTTAGTAGCCCCAGACATGTAGTTGCCTTAGATCCTAGGAATATTGTTAAAAATTAATTTCCCGTATTCACTCTGCTCCCTATTTGGGGAAGAAAATGCCCATAGACATTAATTTTTCAAATTGGTACTCATGTTGTAAGATCACATTTTCAGTGCTTCTGTTAATTGGATTACTTCCCACCCCTTGGAATTCCCAGGTTATTTCAGCCTCCCCACCACCCCTGCCAATAGGCAGTTATGTTCATCTTAACCTTATCATCTAAAGATCAGTTGAGATCTGCTTACAGGCAACATTGAAATTAACAGGGCATTTATTTTTTATTTTATATTTTTTAAATTAATTTTTATTGGAGTATGTTTGCTTTACAATGTTGTGTTAGCCTCCACTGCACAACAAAATGAATCAGCCATACACGTACAGGGCATTTATATTTTTATTTTTCATTGCAGAAAGAATTCAGTGAGAGACAAAGTGATAGGTAAGAAGTGGATTTATTTAGAGAGAAACACACTCCACAGACAGAGTATGGGTCATCTCAGAAGGTGATAAAGGCCCAGGGCATTTATTTTTAAATCTCTCTTTTGAGTATCAGGAATTTTACCAGGAGCTGTTGATTTGTCAAAGCATGCATGTGCTTGTATTATTTTTGTTGCATTTTGACCTTGAGTGTGTTAGGTGCTTTTTCCTCATGGATTTAGGGCTTAATTAGTTAATAATAAATTGTTTGCAGGTGACTGCCAACTTGTGCTATTTTTATAAATCTTTGAAGAGTTTGTTTTGCCATGGATAGGAAGAAATGAAATGAAATCTGACTTAAAAGCTAACATATATATGTATTTTTTTAATTTTAATTTTTTTCTTAAGTTGAATCTATTTAGATCTAAATTTTGTGTTGGATTTCAAGAAAATTTTAAGTTTCTTTATTTGGGACCTGAATTTAGCCTCTGATTAAGTTTCTGATTAAGTCAGACAGGCTCTAGGAGACTTAACCTTTATAAGAAATATGGTCTTTGTAATATTCCCATAGCATTAGTAATCAACATTTCAGAAATAAAAGGTTGTAATTTACACAGAAACTTAACCAGGATCATATCTGGAAAGGAGAGCTGGGAGTCTATGAGACTTGCTTTTCATTTTATGTCCTTCTGTATGGCTTCAGTTTTTGACCAGGTGACTGTTTTATTCTTTAAAAAGAAAAAAAAAATCTTTATTTCCATGTTGTCCTTGGCCTCTGCAAAAGTTATTAAATGTATAGTGGATAATTAAGTTATGTCCCAAACATGGAGACTGACACCCAGTCCAGTCACTCTGGGAGACGCAGCACTGAGGGGACTGATCTTTCAAGAAGGTACTGCTGAACTCTTAAAAGATGAAGTTGACTCTCAGAGGTTTATCCAAATAATTTCCTTGCCTCTTTTTGCTTAAAAGTTACTGTATGACCCACTACCACCTCAGAGGACTTGCCACTTATTCAAGGCTTGTTCATAAAATAATGGGTACTGTTTTCCTAATCAGTCATTGTGTAAGCATACCAGCTCTCAAGAGCTTATACCCTAATGAGAGATGAGAGGATCAATCCTCCCGTATATTCTTTGCTAAATCATTTTCTCCCCTGAAATCAATTTATTACTGCTTGTGTAAATGGATCATTTCTCAGTAAACTATAAAACAGACCACATACCCTGAAAAGGATCGTCAATCTTATTTAATTACACAATGAACTAAGGGCATAAAAGGAAGCAAAACTGCCCAGAACTGGCCAGAAATCCTTTTACATATTTTAAAAATAAAGGTATAATTCACAGGGACTTCCTTGGCAGTCCAGTGGAAGCTGCACTTAGCCTTCCAGTGCGGGGGGTGTGGGTTTGTTCCCTGGTCAGGGAGCTGGGGTCCCACGTGCCTCGTGGCCAAGGGGCCAAAACATAAAACAGAAGCAATGTTGTAACAAGTTTAATAAAGACTTATAAAAGAGAAAAATGTTCCACATCAAAAAAATCTTAAAAAAAAAGATATAATTCATGTACCATAAAATTTATCATTTTAAAATATACCACTCAGTGGTTTTGAGTATAATCACAAGATTATACAATCATCACTACTACCTAATTCCAGAATGGTTGCATCACCCCTAAAAGAAGCCCCATATCCGTTAGCAGTCATTCCCAATTACCCATAGTCCCTGGCAACCAGTAATCTACTTTCTACTTTCTGTCTGTCTGTATTTGCCTATTTTGGACATTTCATGTAAACTGAATCATACAGTATATGGCCTCTTGTATCTGACTTCTTTCATTTAGCATAATTTTTTCAAGGCTCAAATGTGTTGTACCATTCCTTTTTATGGCTGAATAATACTTCATTGAATGGATATACCACATTTTGTTTATCAGTTCATCAGTTGATAGACATTTGGGTTGTGTCTACTCTTCGGCTGTTATGAATATGCTGCTGTGAACATTCATATATAAATCTTTTGTGACTGTTTACCTTTCTTGAATATACGTACCTAGGAGTGGAATTGTTGGGTCGTATGGTAACTCTGTGTTTAACATTTTTTTTTTTTAATTAATTTTTTGGCCATGCCTTGTGGCATGCGGAATCTTAGTTCCCCAACCAGGGTTCAAACCCATGCCCCCTGCAGTGGAAGCACAGAATCTTAACCACTGGACCACCAGGGAAGTCCCTGTGTTTAACTTTTTGATGAACTACCAAACTGTTTTCCATAGTACATGTACCATTTCATGTTTCCACCAACAACCCAAGATGGAATCCAGGGAATTCCCTGGCGGTCCAGTGGTTAGGACTCGGCGCTTTCACTGCCATGGCCAGGGTTCAATCCCTGGTCAGGGAACTAAGGTCCCACAAGCCGCGCAGCATGGCCAAAAATGATGGAATCCAATCTTTTGCTTGTTATTGTCCCTCTTGTTGATTATAGCCAGCCTAGTGTTTGTGAAGTGCTATCTCATGGTTTTTATTTGTATTTCCCTAGTAGCTCCTAAGGTTGAGCATCTTTTCATGTGCTTATTGGCCACTTGTATATCTTATTTGGAAAAATGCCTATTGAAATGCTTTGCACCTTAAAAAATTAATAGATTTTGTTTTTTCAAGGAGTTTTAGGTTTACAGAGAAATTGAGCAGAAAGTACAGAGAGTTCCTGTATAGTCCCTTGTCCCCACCCCTCCCAACACAGTTTCCCCTATTAACATCTTGCATTAGTGTGGTGCATTTGTTACAGTTGATGAGCCAGTATTGGTACATCGTTACTAAAAGTCCATAGTTTACATTAGGTTCATTCTTTGTGAACCTAATGTAGGTGCAGAAAGTGCAGTAAGGCAGAAGAAAGAATCAGCACAAGAGCAAAAAAGGAAAACAAACAGATCCTTAGGGACTTAACAGCACATCAACAAGAGGACCAATATATGTATATGCAAGTACCAGAAGAAGAGAGAAAGAGGAAGAGATTATTTGAAGAAATATTGGCCAAAAACTACCCAAATTTGTGAAGACATGCATCTACAAATCAAAGAAGTTTAAAATCCAAGTAGGATAAATCCAGAAAGACCCACACCAAGACACATTGTAATCAAACTATAGAAAAATAAGGACAATGTTGAAAGCAGCAAGAGAAAGGTGACTCGTCACGTGCAAGGGATCATCAATAAGATTATCAGTTAATTTCTCAGCAAAAACTTTGGAGGCCAGAAGGGAACAGGATGATGTATTTAAAGTGCTGAAAGAAAAAAAAAAAGACTTTGAACTGAGAGTTCTATACCTGGCAAAACTATCCCTCAAAAATGAGAGAGAATCACCTCACACCCATTAGAATAGCTACTATAAAACAAAACAAAATAACAAGTGTTGGGGAGGATGTAGAGATTGGAACCCTTATGTACTGTTGATGGTAATGTAAAATGGTGTAACATACAGAAAACAGTATAGCAGGACCTCAAAAAAATAAGCATAGAATTATTGTATAATCCAGCAATTCCACTTCTGGGTATATACCCAAAGAATTGAAAGCAGGATCTAAAAGACGTATTTGTACACCCATGTTCATAGGAGCATTATTCTCACTATCCAAAAGGTGGCAGCAAAATGAAGTGTCCATTGACAGATTAATGGATAAACAAAATGTGATCTATACATATACTGGAATATAATTCAGCCATTAAGGAAAACCTGACACATGCTACAGCATGGATGAAACTTGGGGATATTATGCTAAGTGAAATAAACCAGTCACAAAAGGACAGATACTTTATGGTTCCACTTATATGAGATATAGTCAAAATCATAAACACAAACATAGAATGGTGGTTTCCATGGACCAGGGGGAGGAGATAATCGGTTGTTGTTTAATGGTTATAGATTTCAGTTTTGCTTGCAAGTTGAAAAGAGTTCTGGAAATTCATTGCACAACAATGTAAATGTATTTAGCGCTAATGAACTGTACACTTAAAAATGGTTGAGATAGTAAATTTTGTACTTTTCCACACACAAAAAATACTTGTTTTAAATAATTTTATTTATATTTGGCTGTGTTGGCTCTTCATTGCTGCACACGGGCTTTCTCTAGTTGCAGTGAGCAGGGTCTGCTCTTCATTGTGGTGCAAGTGCTTCTCATTGCAGTGGTTTCTGTTGTTGCAGAGCATGGACTCTAGGTGTGTGGGCTTCAGTAGTTGTGGCACACAGGCTCAGTACTTGTGGCTTGCGGGCTCTAGGGTGCAGGCTCAGTAGTTGTGGTGCACGGGCTTAGTTGCTCCACGGCATGTGGGATCTTCCTGGACCAGGGATCAAACCCTTGTCCTCTGCAGTGGCAGGCAGATTCTTAACCACTGCACCACCTGGGAAGTCCAAAAAAATACTTTTATTGAGGGAGAAATTATGAGTTTCCTAGCTGAACAAAAGCTGAGGGCGTTCATTACCACTAGACCTGCCTTAAAAGAAATGCTCAAGGGAGTCCTTCAGGTTGAAATGAAAGGACTCTGAATAGTAACTCGAAGTCATGTGAAGATATAAAGATCTTCAGTAAAGGTAAATACATGGACAGATATAAAAACCAGTATTATAATTTTTTTCATAACTTCATTTTTTATTCTTTCACAGGATTTAAAAGAGAAAAGCGTAAAAAATTATCAATCTATGTTAAATGGTACCCATTATATAAAGATGTAGTTTGTGACATCAGTAACATAAAGGGGGAGGGCAGAGCTGTAAAAGAGAGTGTTTTTATATGTGATTTAAGATGTTTGTATCAATAAAAAATAGATTGTTATAACTTTAGGATTTTATATATAATCACCAAGATAAGCATAAAGAAAACATCCAGAATATACACAAAAGGAAATGAGAAGGGAATTCAAACATGTCACAAAAAATCAACAAAACAAAAAGGAAGACAGTAATGGAAGAAATGAGAGACAAAAAGGGTATTAAACATATAGAAAGCAAATAACAAAATGGCAAAAGTTGTATTTCCCTATCAGTAATTACTTTAAATGGATTAAACTTCCCAATCAAAAATCATAGATGGGGCTTCCCTGGTCGCACAGTGGTTGAGAATCTGCCTGCCAATGCAGGGGACACAGGTTCGAGCCCTGGTCTGGGAAGATCCCACATGCCGCGGAGCAGCTAGGCCCATGAGCCACAACTACTGAGCCTGCGCATCTGGAGCCTGTGCCCCGCAACGAGAGGCCGCGATAGTGAAAGGTCTGCGGCACCGCGATGAAGAGTGGTCCCTGCACCGCGATAAAGAGTGGCCCCCCACTTGCCGCAACTAGAGAAAGCCCTCGCACGAAACGAAGACCCAACACAGCCAAAAATAAATAAATAAAAATTCTTTAAAAAAAAAAATCATAGATGGGCAAAATATATTTGAAAAACATAACCCAACTATATGCTCTCTACAAGAGACTCACTTAAGATCTAAGGACATAAATAGGTTGGAAATGAAAGGATCGAAAAAGATATTTCATGCAAATAGTAACCAAAAAAGAGTGGGAGTGAATATACTAATAAGACAAAATAGACTTTAAAAAGATTATGAGACAAAGATATTATAAAAAGTTTAATACAGCAAGAAAATATAATAGTTTAAAACATTTATGTATGTAATAAGACCACCAAAATATTTGAAATAAAAATTGACAATTGAAGGGAGAAATAGATAGCTCCACAATAATAGTAGGAAATTTCAGTACCTCTTTCAATAATGCAAGAACAACCAGGCAGAATCAATAAGGAAATAAAGGACCTGAACAATACTATTACCACCTGGAACTAACAGACTTACAGACACTCTACCCAACAACAGCAGAATACACTTTTCTCAAGTGCACATGGAACATTCTCCAGAACAGACCATACATTAGGCCACAAAACAAGTCAATACATTCAAAGCTGTTGAAATTACAGTTGGCCTTGAACAACATGAGTTTGAACTGTGTGGGTCCACTTATATGTAGATTTTTTTCAATAAACACGTTGGAAAATGTTTTTGAGATTTGCAACAATTTGAAAAAACTTGTGGATGAACTGCAAAGCCTGGAAATATTGAAAATTTTAAGAAAAAAGTATGTCATAGACATTTCTCCAAAGGAGATATACAAATGTTCCATAAGTTTGTAAAAAGATGCTGGACATTTCTAGTCGTTAGGGAAATGCAAATCAGAACCACTAAGAGATCCACATCAGTTAGGGTGGCTATTATAAAATAAAACAAAATAACAAGTGTTGATGAAGATATGGAGGAATTAGACTCTTTGTGCATTGTTTGTGGGAATGTAAAACGGTTCATTCACTGTGGAAGACAGTATGGTAGTTCCTCAAAACGTTAAACGCGGAGTTATCATATGATCCAGCAATTCCACTTCTGGGTACATACCCCAGAGAATTGAAAGCAGGAACTTGAACAAATATTTGTATACCCATGTTCATAGCAGTATTATTTTCAATAACCAAAAAGTAGAAAGAACCCCAATGTCTGTTGATGGATAAGTGGATAAACAACATGTGAATATATATAAAAATCTAAGCATTTAACACTAGCATTCTAGGTCCTTCCCAATCTGGTTCCCAATAAAATTTCCAACTTTATTAGTCTCCTGTACAACCCTCTGTTCCAGCTGAATGGATCCACTCATTCATTTACTGAACACGTTTTTGAGTGTCTACCATGCAAGGCAGTGAAGGTACGATGTGACTCTGTCATCCGGAGCCCCTGCCTTCAGAAAGCTTTATGTTCTAGGGGAAGAGATGCTAACTGATCAGTTTCATAATTCATTATTTCATTATAACTACAGTTGGAATTAGAAGTGAGAATGAGCTAAGAGAGCCTATAACAGAGAACCTGACCTAGTCTGGTAGAATCAGGAAAGGTTCTCTGAGAAAGGAATGTTTGGACTTGAAGGATGAGTAAAAGTTAGTGAAAGAAAGAACATTCCTTGAAAATATTCTTTGTTTTCCTATCCCTATGTTTTTGTGAATACTGTGCCATCTGCTTATACTACATTACTTCTTCAGGTATCCAAGTTGTAACTCAAGATTTGGCTCATACCCGCCATTCTCCAGAAAACCCCTCCTGAGCTCTTGCATGTTGATAATAGTATGTGCTTTTTATATCTGAAAGTCAATTTTCCTGGATACAAAGTCCTTGAGTCACATTTTCTTTTCCTTGAATTTAAAATATTCAGTTACTCTATTTTCTTCTGGCATCAAGCACTTATGTTAAAAAGTCTGACAGTATCCTCATTTTGTTTCTTGTATAAGCCACTTGCTTTTCTTCTTTTTTCTTTTTTTTTGCCTAGATGCTCAAAGGATTTTTTTTTTCTCCTGAGAGTCTGGTGAATTTGCTAGAATATGTCTTGGCAGTGGTTGTTTGAGTCAAGTATTCTTAGATGCGTATGGTGTATATATAGTTTGAGATATTTTTTTCTTCAATTTGGGAACATTTCTGGAATTTTTTTACATACTTTCTTGATTTTATACATATTTTATACCAAGATATATATACCTTGATTTTTTATCTATTTTCTTGATTTTTGCCCCCCCCCCTTTTTTTTTTTTTTTTTTGCGGTACGCGGGCCTCTCACTGCCGTGGCCTCTCCCGTTGTGGAGCACAGGCTCCGGACGCGCAGGCTCAGCGGCCATGGCTCACGGGCCCAGCCGCTCCGCGGCATGTGGGATCTTCCCGGACCGGGGCACGAACCTGTGTCCCCTGCATCGGCAGGTGGACTCTCAACCACTGTGCCACCAGGGAAGCCCTATTTTCTTGATTTTTATATTTATTCTGTTCATTTGCTTCACTTCTTTGCTTCAGAGACTTCTATATTCTGTATTAGTTCTTTGCCTATCTTCCATATTTGTCATTTTCATTCAGATCATTTTGCTCTCTTCTATGATTTCTTTTTTTAAAAAAATAAATTTGTTTATTTTATTTTTGACCGCACTGGGTCTTCATTGCTGCACGTGGGCTTTCTCTAGTGTGGGGAGCGGGCTCTACTCTTCGTTGTGGTGTGCAGGCTTCTCATTGTGGTGGCTTCTCTTGTTGCAGAGCATGGGCTCTAGGCATGTGGGCTTCAGTAGTTGTGGCACATGGGCTTAGTAGTTGTGGCGCGCAGGCTGTAGAGTACAGGCTCAGTAGTTGTGGTGCACGGGCTTAGTTGCTCCACGGCATGTGGGATCTTCCCAAAGCTGGGCTCAAACCCGTGTCCCCTGCATTGGCAGTTCTTAACCACTGCACCACCAGTGAAGCCCTCTTCTATGATTTCTTTAAAAAATTTCCTCCTATTTTCCTTAAGACATTTTTTTAATTGCATTTATTTGGTCTTATGTTTCTTCTAATTTAGTCTTCATTTTTTCCCCTTCTAATTTTTACTCTGAGTAAAGTAAAACTCTTATTTATGAGTTTTTGTAACTTTATTTACTGTGGTTCATTCATGTCATGTATCATTTCTTATTAATTTTTAGCTGGTTTTAAAATAGTAGGTTGCAATTTGAGCTGTTTCGTGTGCATGTATTTCTGGTGTGCTCATTAGCTTATAGAAATGTTATACTCTTTTTTTTTTTAATAATAACCTTGTATGAAATTTGACCCCAATAATTTTCTGCTGTTTATTTTTATATGAAATTACTTTTCTGGAACTTTTAGAAGGAGTTGTGTGGTTCAGGATGGTTTTACAAACTTCACAAACGTCCCTCTTTTGTTGTTTTCATATAATATTTAAAAATATGGTGGCTTGCTGACTCTGTTCCCCTCCCACTCTTTTTTTTAGACCAAGGATTGGCAAAGGCCACCTGTTTTTTTGTAAATAAGGTTTTATTAGACCACAGCCCTGCTCATTCATTTACATATGTTTATGGCTGCTCTCAGGCCAAATCTGCAAAATTGAGCAGTTGCAACATGGACCGTGTAGCCTACAAGCCAAAAATATTATGGTCTAGCCCTTTAAGGCCCTGATTTAGACCTCTTCTTTCTTTGTCTCTCTATTGTCCCTGTTTTGCTCAATTTTGACTTTCTTTGTCTCTCTATTGTCCCTGTATTGCTCAATTTTGACTTTATCCCTCACAGTGTCTTCTCACTGTGAGGCACTGTCAAGGAAGCCAGTCAGTTTAGAGAGTTCAAAGGGACCCACACTGCTTCAGACCTTAGTACCCCTTACATTTAAAAAATTGTGGTAAAATATACATATAACATAAAATTTATCATTTTAACCATTTTTAGTTTAACAATTCAGTATATTCACAGTGTTGTGCAATCATCACCACTGTATATTTTCAGAACTTTTTTATCACCCCAAACTAAAACTCTGTACCCATTAAACAGTAATTCCCCATTCCCCCTCTTTCTCTAGCCCCTGGTAACCTCTATTCTACTTTCTGTCTCTATGAATTTGCCTATTCTAAGCACTTAATGTCCTTCAGTGTCTGCTTTATTCTACTAAGCATAATGTTTTCAAGATCATCCATGTTGTAGTAGGTATCAGAATTTTGTTCCTTTTTATGACTGAATAATATTCCATTGTATGTATATATCACATTTTGTTGATCCATTCATTTATTGATGGACACTTCAGTTGTTTCTGCCTTTGAACATTGGTGTACAAATATCTGTCTGAGTCCCTGCTTTCAATTCTTTTGAGTATATATCTAGAAGTAGAATTGCTGGATTATACAGTAATTCTATTTTAACTTTTTTTGTTGTTTGTGTGTGTGTGTCTTTTTTTTTTTTTTTTGGTTGCACTGTGCTTGCAGAATCTCAGTCCCCCGACCAGGGATTGAACCCGGGCCATGGCAGGGAAAGCCTGGAATCCTAACCATTAGGGCACCCGAGAACTCCCTGTTTTTAACTTTTTGAAGAACTGTCACAGTGGCTTTTCCATTTTTCCACAGTGGCAGCACCATTTTATATTCCCACCAGCAGTGCACTTGGATTCCAGTTTCTCTACATCCTTGGCCAACATTTGTGTTTTTCAGTTCTGCTTTTGTTTTAGTAACAGCCATCCTCAGGAGTATTAAGCGTCATCTCATTGTGGTTTTGATTTGCATTTCCCTAATGATTAGTGATGTTGAGTATCTTTTCGTGTGCTTATTGAGCACTTGTGTTTCTTCTTTGGATATATGTCTATTTGAGTCCTTTGAACTGTATTTGTTGTTGAGTTGCAGAAGTTCAGTTCTTTATGTATTTTGGGTATTAATTCCTTATCAGATATATGATTTGCAAATATTTACTCCCATTTGTGTGTTATCTTTTCACTCTCTTGATAGTGTCCTTTGATTGTTTTCCCTTTTAGAATTAATAAATAATTTATGGAGAGATATTTTAAGATTATGTAAATATCCTCTTCCTCATCAGACTTTCACTCACTAATTCAAGCATCTATCAGTGATTCTTTCCTGAATCAATGGCTACTATTTTTGCACACCAACCATGTTCCAGATACTGCGCTAGGTGCCTACCATGCATTATCCCTATGTCATAGATGAGGAAACTGAAGCTGAATAGGTGAAATAACAGTGTAAGGACTCCTAGCAAGCAGTAGAAATGGGAGTAGACTCAGGACTGTCTGCTCCAGAGCTAGAGCTCATGTGCTAGAGCTTGGGAAGCAAGCGTTAGCTGGAAACTTGGGGCTCCAAGCATCACGTCTATTGAGCTAGCCTGTTTTTGATGCTCCTTCCTTGTGTTTCCAAAACACCCGCGACCTTGAGAGGGGGAAGGACAGGCAGACTTCAGGGCTATGGGCTGTGACGTGCTGGGTGTGTTCTGCAGTCAGGAACCAATCCCCTGATAGAGTACCAGCTACCCGGACTGATCTGCTTACAGTTTATTGGGTCACTGTGTATCTGCAGTGTTCTGCAGGTATGGTTGAGTCAGTAGCTGGGCTCACAGAACCAGAAGTCCCAAGTTGTCCTTTCAATGATAGGGGTGGGGGAGGTGGTCTTAGTAACCTGGCAGGTTCTGGGTTAAACACTCCCCCTCTTTCCTCCTCTGGGGCCTTAGCTGGGAGGAACAGAACATAGGCAGGGTGGAGTCCTGGGGCAGGGAGCCAGAGCCCTGAGTCATAGGGAAACCAAGGAGTCAGGGTGAGGGCACCCTGTTGAGCCAGAAAACCTAGAGGAAAGCCATGATCTGACTGCTGGGAGGAGGGAGAAGTCAGCACATGCAGGTGAGGTCACAGGAGGGATCACAGTCAGAAATGGAGCCAAGAACAAGCCCCACTGGGTCAGGATCACATGAGGTTGGTATAGGAGATGCTGAACCTGTGTCTGGAGATCTCCACTGTGGGAGGCTTATTCTCCAGGGCTGACAGTGGCCTAAGCCACACAAGGCCAGGTGTGTGCATTAGTCACAGGTGCCTTATTGGATCAGGCTTCGTGGTGGACATTCACCTCTCCAGCTACAATTGGGCATCTCCAATAGGCCCATACCCACCTCCACTGCCTGGGATTCAGCCTCTGTATCCTATCAGCTGGGGTCACCTAGCTCAGCTCCTCATCTGCTGTGATTACTCAGTCAGACCCCAACCCTCTCTTGGATGAAAACTGCATTCTTCATGAGCTTGACTCTCAGACACTTCCCATGTACTGGCATTTTTTTGTTTTGTTTGTTTTTGTTTTTTTAACCATCCAGAAATAATTCCAAGCTTACAAAAAGTTGCAAAAATAAAAGCAGCACAATATAAAAATATGCATTTTTCCCCCAAACCATCTTAAAGTGAGTTAAATACATCATGACTCTTGACACCTAAATACTATATAATTAATTATTGCTAGTGTTTTCTCCCTTACAATGAATAAGCAGTGCTGGGAGACCATGCAAATTTTCCTTAACAAAATTGCCCCCTAGATTGAGCATCCCCTGATTCTTCCCTAATCCGGTCTTTACCGCAATGGTTAAAAAACGGGTTTGCTGACTCCAGCACTTCCTCCACATCTTCCATTCTGCCCTCAAAACCCCATTTTTTCAAAAGTGCTGCCTTACTTCCTGGGTGGGGTTCCAAGCCTATCTTGTACCAGGCCTGGACTCAGTCATTTCAGCGAGGAGCATGACTCCTTGTAGTGGTGAAGGTATCAGAGATCAAGTTCAGAGAACTGGGTGTCCTCATTGCTACTGGAGTGCCTTTGCTTCCTGGCTCTTTCAATGGACAGAGCTAGGAAATATATGCTTGTGTATGCACATGTACATACATACACATATTTGCATATTCATACATATGTATAATATCAACATGCATATACGTATTTTAGAAATCATGAATTTACACTGATACCTCCTCACAGAGTTATTTCTTGCTTTGCCCACTCTGTATTTATATGTCCCTCCCTCAGTAAGAATCCTGGCTCCCAACCGTATCAACATATTTGCTCAATCCTATATTACATCTAAAGTGGTTTATTACATCCAAGATGGTTTCTGAATTGCTTTGCCCACACCATTACAAACAGCAGACCTACCAAAAGGAGTTCAGGATTTGTTTCCAATTCTTCCCCCTCCCGCCACACCCCTGCCCCCAGTTGAGGGTATGTAGTCAAATACTGTGTTAAGTTACTTGAGTTGATTCTTCTTTTCTTTTTAGTGTGGTTATGGTGCTTATTTGATTATTTCCATTGTTTCAGTTTGCTTTCAGTTTTAACTTACCTCCTTTCCATTCTTATTGATTTAATTTTATTTTTGAATGTGTGACATATTACCATACTTTCAAAAGTCAAATCTATAAAAAAAGGTATGCTCAGAGGACTATCACTTCCACCTATTCTCCTCCGCCCCTTGTAGGTAACCAATGACATTGTTTCCTGATTTATCCTTCTTGTGTTTTATTTCGTAATGATAATCAGTTATACGTATATTTTTCTTATTTTCCCTTCACTCTCGAGCAAAAGTTAGCATACTATATATGTGTGATATAATAAGAAATATATTTGGTCTTTGTTCCCAGTTCCTTGCACAGAGCTCCTGAGACCCTTGAGATTTCCTGAGTGATGGGATTATCTTTAGTTACTCATAAGGAGCCCATTTTTTTGAGCACACCTGAGTTTATGCTAATGAGATGATATAGCGTGGAGCCCCTAGATAGCTTCAGGATGGGGCTGGTCACCAGAAAGACCAAGTGATTAGAAGGTTGGAACTTTCAGCCATGCCCACCAACCAGCCCTCCTTCTAGCAGTTGTTCTGGCCAGAGCCCACCTGGATCACACATGAGCCAGGATAAGAGGCCTGAACAGTTTGGGGCTCTAACTCAGCCTCTGGTTACCAGGAATGGGAGAGAACCTTACAGTCCATCAGGAACTTTCTTGGCACTGACAGTGTGGGAACAGCGGTGAAGGCTATAAACAATGTCTTGGAGAATGAGGGTTGGGGCAGCCCCATGAGGTATCTTGAGTAAAGGACAACTACGATTGGGCTGTTCTGAGTGGCTGAATCCTGTCTATACTTTTGTGCAAGAACATACACCTCACATGCCCTTTAATACTCTCTCTGGTTTTCAGCCTCCTTTGAGTGACCTGGCCCTTGCTCTTGGAAGCCATGTTGGTGAGTGCCTAGCAGGAGTACAAGCCCTAGGCCAGATGAATCCAGGTTCTGCTGTTTACTTGTTGCAGGACCTTGAAATTACTTAACTTCCTTATCTTTCCATCTATGAAATGTGAATAATCAGAGTAACTACCTCCTGGGATATTAGCGGGGGTGTTATCAAATGAAATCGTGTTCACAGAGGGCTAATGCATTCCTGGCAGAGTCAGTGTCCAGCAAATATTAGCTTTCTGAGTTTATGTCTTGGTTCATTTCTGGCTTTGTGCCCCAAGTTCTTCTTGGCTTTCCTGTGGTCCTTAGTGTTAGCCTCATCCTTGGTGTCAGCATCCTTGAGTCCAAATGGGAATGGGGAGCAGTCAGTCTCTCAATCTGTCCTGTCCTCTGGGTCAAGGCTTTAAAAAAAATTTTTTTAACTAAAACTCACAGCAAAATATACAGTTAATATCAGCATATGGACATATATACATATATATGTAACTGAAACCAAAGTTTTATGAAACAGTCCTTATCTTTACTATGTACAATGTTCTCTTATAATTTTCTCTTCTATTGTATTCTAGTCTGTCCTTTTAAACAAATACGTTGATTATGCCTCCATGCAATCTCATGACTCACTAATGGGTTAGCACCCATAGTTTGAAAAGCATTGCTGAGAACTCTTCTGTCTCTGTCTTCAAATAGGGAATTAAAAAATGAGAAGAAAGTCTTCCCTGGTGGCACAGTGGTTGAGAGTCCACCTGCCGATGCCGGGGACACGGGTTCGTGCCCCGGTCCGGGAAGATCCCACAAGCTGTGGAGCGACTAGGCCCGTGAGCCATGGCTGCTGAGCCTGCACATCCGGAGCCTGTGCTCCGCAACAGGAGAGGCCACAGCAGTGAGAGAGGCCCGCGTACCGCAAAAAAAAAAGAAAAAGAAAAAAAGTCAATAGAAAAAATATATATAAGAACAAAAAATATATATTTCCTCCAAGTAGATTTAATTAATTCAACAGACCTATAGTAGGATATATAATTGTTTCACCATTACTCCTTCCCTTCCCTGCAAGGTGATTATATATACCTTCTTGCTAAGTGGTCCATTGTGAGGTTTGGCCATGTTACTTCTTATGGCTTTTGGCAAGTGAGCAGGAATGACTCATATAATGTCTGAGCAGAAACTTTAAAAGCAAAAAATTGCATAGTTTGGCTTGGTCTCTAGTGATTTTGCCCTCTGCTATGAGAAAAGTGTGTTTCAGATAGGTCTGTTCCTTTGGGCTGGGTCCCAGAGTGAGAAAGTACACAGATCCAAAGTGCAGCCTATCCTCAGCCCTCATGTAACATGAAAAACAAATATTTGTTGTTATAAGCCACTGAGATTTGGGGTTGTTTGTTACTGCAGCAAAAGCTGACTATTCCAAGAAGCAACTTAATGAAAAAAAAAAAAAGAGAAAAAACCCAAAGCATTCTTTTGAACATTTAAACAATACAAAAATATATAAAGTAAAACATAAAGTTCCCTTTCACCAACTCCCTGCTCCTTCAGGAGTCATCATTGGTAACATTTTGGTGCATGTCCTTTCAGAGAAGGAAATTTTTGAAATGGTTGTTTTCTAATCTTAATGAGATAAAATTAGTACACGATTTCCCATATCGTGTTTTATCGCCTGTTTATTTACATATGGCTGCTTTCACACTAAAATAGCAGAGTTGAGTATTGCAACAGAGACGGTAATGCCTAACATATTTACTGTCTGGCCCTTCACAGAAGAAATGTGCTGACCCTTGACCTAAGTTTACCAAATGTTGACATTTGGCATTTTGTAACTTTTGTTTTTATTTCTCTCTCTTTTATATATGGATTTTTCCCCTAAACTATTTAAAATAAAGTGTAGATAATCATGACACTTTATATATTTCAGTATGTATTTCCTAAGAATAAGTGTACTCTTATACATAACCTGTCAACTCTAATTTAAATATAATAGCCAGTTATTTTACTAGCAAAAGTGAGTTTATTTGGGAATAGCAGAGGAATTGAAATTTGGGATATGTGAACCATGGTGGACAACAGGCAAGTCCAGAGAATAAGGAAGGGAGACTTGCTTTTATAGGGAAAAGCAGGGAATTGTGACGGGCTTGTGATAACCAAAGAGTCCATTGGAGGAAGCTGGTAGGTCAAAGTATGGAGCGTACTCACAGGTTAGGCTACTACAGTCTCTAATTGCCTGGGTTGTCATGGGTGGAGAGAAGTTTTCTTCTTGTGCTGGATAGTAAAGTAGAGGCATCTTCCTGTCAGAGATGTAGGTATATATCTCTTCCTGTTTGGAGCAATCAATGATGCGTGGTGGGGCATGAGAGCTTCCCCTACAGGCCTGTCCCAACTCCAGTTTTAGCTGAGGTTTCTTTAATTGTTTCCACATTTCCCCCTTTTGATCAAAATCTTTCCTGGAAAGCATTGCTGATCAAGAGTCAGGATCTCTGCACGTAGTGGTTTGTCCCTCGGTGCCAGGAAGGATCTTCCCTGGTTGTTATGTCCCATGTGGGAGGGAAGTACACAAATCAGAAACCTCTTGAGTCTCTATTTGAGTAACGAGGAAAGGTGGTAGGAAGAACTCTCAGGCATTTCTTGTTTAAAGTCCATATTTAGTCAAGGTTGTAAGTGCTAGAAATTACCTCAAAGTGCTGAACTAGCTCATCTTATTAGGCATGTCATTTTTGCAAAGGTTCAACAAGCAATAGGTACAGAACTTAACAAACAGGACCACAGATCATTATAAAATGATACTTAATTATCTTTTTGATCAAAGTAACAAAGATTTCAAAGACAAATAGAAAATGTTACATAGTTGTAAGGGAGACTTAGCTCTTTTAATATTGAGAAGATTTCTTAACTAATCAGAGACTTGACTAAGACAACATGAAGCACAGGAAATAATTTTGGTAAAATAGAAATCTCTGTTTTCTAAGCCGATTACTTAAAGGTAAGGAAAAACCTTTCACAATTTTTTGTCAGGAGTAGATCAATATTCCAAGAAAATCTTGTTCTTTTAGCAAATGAAAGAAAATTGTTTTAGTTTTATATAAGTACACCACTGATTTTAAAGCTTAGTCTCAAAACCTTTATAATCTTCACCAGCTTGACCACACATAAAGTTTCTTTTTTCAAAGATTCTTTTTCCACAAATCTTCTACAACTTACTATTTCCATTTAGCTTTGTCCTGTCTTTCCTCTTTCCTATTCTGAAACAATCAGCCTTATTTTAGGACAAAATTACTTTCTTTCCCTCAACAAAATTTCCATTCCTCGTACCTTTTAATGCCAAAAGCACATATTCTTCTTTCCTTGCGTACAGAGTTATTTTCCCTTATTATTCCTAGTAACTTCACTAGAACGGTCTGTTATTGACAAATTTCTGCATACATTTCATAATTCCTAAAAGCATGTTTTCCCCACAGTAAAATTTCCAAAATATGGCATGCTTACCAATAGATCCAACTATCTTTAATTCCTTTGTAAAGGAAGCCCAAAGTGAATGAACCCATTTTTAGTAATGTTTCAGTATTTTATCTTACTTGGGAATGATGTAGATATTTAATGATTACCCATCATTTAACATAGCAAAACTGTAAGATTCCAAGTTACCAAAAAGATTTGGGGAAGCTACCTAAAAGCATTACTTATAAACCTTTATCTCATTCACATCCAATTTACTTGTTTTCAACAGTCATGTTTAGATCACTCACAAAACTTTTTATCATACCAAGTTATTTTTCTTGCTGACAAATTTTGTAACAAAGATAACATGAACTTATCTGACCAGTAAGCTCAGGTAGAATAAAAATGGTATGCCTGCATTATTTTCAGTGTTGATAACTCCAAAGATATGCCTATTTTAATTAAATCCCAAACTAGCTTTCATTCACCAACATTAATCTCAGATCATGTAAACCTGAAAAGCACCTGGTCCAGTCTCTGTTATATCTTAACTCATATAAGTGCTTGTTTGTTTTTAAACCAATTAAATAGAGCTCTTTTATAAATTAATTTTAGCGATACCATCTACAGGTAGAAAAGGAAAAAACAAAACCCACACATCTATAACACATATATACACATAGACACAAATGAAAATACAGACAGATGCAAACAGGGACCTTCTAGGTTTGTTTTAAATTTTAGCCATGTCTCAGATACAAACTCAAAAGAATAGTTAGATCCAAATTGTGTCTCTGGCATGCTGTAAGAATGCTTTTAGAGCTGTTTATGGGTGGAGTCAATTTGTCTTTTAGAAGCTTCTGCATACCAATCAAAGAATGCATTTTATTGTCTCCCTAAGAGTTTGGAGTTCTCTCTTTTAAGGGTGCTCCGTAAGTTGGACTTTTTTTTTTTTTTTTTTTTGCGGTACGCGGGCCTCTCACTGTTGTGGCCTCTCCCGTTGTGGAGCACAGGCTCCGGACGCGCAGGCTCAGCGGCCATGGCTCATGGGCCTAGCAGCTCTGCGGCATGTGGGATCTTCCCAGACCGGGGCACGAACCCGTGTCCCCTGCATCGGCAGGCGGACTCTCAACCACTGCGCCACCAGTGAAGCCCTGGACTTATTTAAAACAAGGTGCCCCCTTTTGAACAGGGTGGGGTGACTTACCAAAAAGCTTCAACAGACAGACAAACAGAAAGCAACTTTTCTCCTATTATCAAAAATCCAGGGCAGTTGATATTTAAATCCTTCCTTCTAGTTGTTTATTTGCTCCAGATAACTTAGAAACAGTAACTAGGGGTTTAGCATTTGGATCCTCAGAGGGTTCGATTTTAAAGGGGCTGGTTTTCCCAGAGGAAAGAGGAAAGTGGCATTGGGGGTGGGGCCAGAGCACAAGGTGGAGTCTGAGACAAAGGAGGCAGAGAAGACACACAAGATGGCCCCTGAGACAAAGAACCTGGGGGAGGGGAACACAAGAAGTATGAGGTTTCAGAAGTCATTTTGTTCTTTTCTCTCTCTTTTTTTTTTTTTTGGGGGGGGGGCCATACTGTGCAGCATGTGGGATGTGGGATCTTAGCTCCCCAACCAGTCACCAAACCCACACCCCCCGCATTGGAAGCCCGGAGTCTTAACCACTGGAACACCAAGGAAGTCCTAGTCATTTTGTTCTTTTCTACTTTTTTGGTTGTTTCTGCCAATTTAGAAACGGTATCTTGCAAAGAGGTAATTTTAGAGTTTTGTGTGTATTTGGAAGCTTCCAGGTACCAATAAAAATAAATATACCATTTGTTTTGTTTAATTTTAAAACCATGGACCTCCAATTTAGTCTTATAAAAAAAAATGAGTTTGGGAAGACTGAAAACTACCCATAATGGCCACTGTAATTCTGAATTACCTTTAGTTTTCTCAGCCCACTTAGTTAAAAATGTGCATGTGGGGAGCCCATAGTTTTTAAACATGAAACCAGCTGGAGTTCCCAAAGGAGGGCTGCCCTCAGAGCGTTTAGATGGCCAGGGTCTCATTTTCTTAAGTTCTCCTGGAAACCCAAGAAAGTTGCTAGAGTCCTAACCCAGATTCCAAAAGGACTAAAACAAAATCTTATATCCCAGTTAGCTTGGTCCCCAAAAGAGGACCTCACTGCCATGCTCCAGAAAGCAACTGAGTACTCACCCAGGATGAAGCCTTGAGCCAAAAAGAACAAAACCTTTCCAGATCCCAAATGAAGTCCGAGAGCTCAAAATGCAAAAAGAGTGGAGCTTGGAAACCAAGATGAGACTCCAAACTGAAAGCAGGTGGTGACCCACGGAAGCAATGAGCATAAAGGGCTTGGTTCAGGTACCTCATTCAGTTCTGGGAGCCATCATCTCTCAGGTCCACCTCCTTTGGACCCCACTTCTGACACCAAATATGTCAACTTTAATAATATAATAGCCAGCTATTTTACCAGCAAAAGTGAGTTTATTTAGGGATAGCAGAGGAATTCCAATTTGGAACGTGTGAACTACAGCACACCATAGGCAAATCCAGAGAACAAGGAAGGGGAACTTGCTTTTATGGGGAAAAGTGGGGAGTTGAGAGGGTCTGTGATAACCAAAGAATCCATTGGAGGAAGCTGGGAGTCCAAAGTATGGTGGCTTCTCATTGGTTGGGCTGCTAGTCTTTGATTAGCTGGGCTGTCATGGGGCAGAAAGAGTCTTCTTCTCCCTGCTGGATAGCAGTGTAGAGGCACCTTCTGGTGGGAGGTGTAGGTGAGGTCTCTTCCTGTTTGGAGCAATTGATGATGCATGGCGGTCATGAGAGCTCCCCCTACAGGCCTGTCCCAACTCCAATTTTAGCTGAGTTTAAGAAAATTAATTTCACAAACCACATTATAATTATCACACCTGGAGCATTTAACATTGATACAATTCTACTAATATTCAGATTTCCCCAAAATTGTCCTGAAAATGTGCTTTATAGCCTTTTCCCCCTCAAGTCAGTATGTAATTAGAGATTATACAGTGCATTTAGTTATCATGTCTCTTTAGTTGCCTTTAATCTAGAACAGTTCTCAGTCTTTTTAGACTCCCGTGAAACTTTTTGACAAGGTTCCATTGCGGAGCACAGGCTCCGGACGCGCAGGCTCAGTGGCCATGGCTCACGGGCCCAGCCGCTCCACGGCATGTGGGATCTTCCCAGACCGGGGCATGAACCCGTGACCCCTGCATCGGCAGGTGGACTCTTAACCACTGCGCCACCAGGGAAGCCCTTTGACGAGTTTTTGAAGAGTCTGAGCAGCTGTTCTTCAGATTGTCAATTTGGATTTGTCTGTTTTTTGCCACCGCAGTATGAGATTCAGGTTAATCATTTTTTGGCAGAAATTCTACATAGGTGATATCGTGTTCTTATCAGGAGGCTTATGCTGTCACTTTGACTAATTATTTGTGATGTTAAGTTGTGTCACTTGTTTGCCTATTGTCTGCCAGATTTCTCTGCCGTAAAGGTCATTTTTCCCCCTTTATAACTAGTAAGTCATCTGTGGGGAAATTCTTTGAGCTGTGTGGGAAAACCTATTCCCCAACAACATTTTGCCCCGTGGTTTTGGCTCCACTGATGACTCTTTCCTGAATCAATTGTTGTCATGTAGGATGTAAATGGACATCAATGTTTAAAATGGTACCCAAGTGATTTTAAAGTGCAGCAGCATTGGGAATTGCTAGACCGGTGCTTCTCAATCTGTGTTTACGAATCCCCTGGGGATCTTGTTATAATGAAAATTTGGATTCAGCAAGACTGAAGTAGAGGTAAGATTAAGTATTTCTAACAAATTCCCAGGTGCTGCTGGTGCTACTGGTCCACATGGACCACACGTTAAATATCAAGGTCCTCTAGACTCCAGACAATACATACAATTCATTCTGGATACATCTCTTCCCTAATTTAGTTTTTCCCAGTGTGTCATTCAAGATTCTCAGTTACATCAGAACACACTCTAGCTTGTCTGCACAGAAAAGGTATTTATCAGTCAGCATTGGGGAACTCTCAGAACTCCTTGGCACTGAGCGCCGAGGAACAGTGCCCAGACACGTTGCAGAACTGACCTAATGAGGGAACCAGTCTTCCCACTGCTGGGCACTGAGCCCATCGGCACTGATGCTAGGGATGTAAACCAACTGTGACCACTACTGCACCAGCACCAATGCCACATTGATGCCGCATGGCACGGCCAAAAAAAAAAAAAACACCTGTAATAATGTGTGATCCCAGATGAGAATAAATATTTGGGGTATACTTGTCATATATATATATGTATATATGTAATATGTATATATATATTTGTATTTATATATAGAGAAAAAAGGACTTAGATCCAGGCCTTTACATCAACGTTAGCCAGAGCCAGTCAGGATGACCAAGCCCAGAGTCAGTGTGGGAGGGCATCAGACAAGGGCTTGGATAGAGGGAATCCTTTGCTGCAAGAGTCTACCTCAAATATGTTCTCATCTTTTTTTTTTTTTTTTTTCTGGCCGTGCCATGCGGCATGCGGGATCCCAACCAGAGATCGAAACTGCGGCCCCTGCAGTGGAAGTGCAGAGTCTTAACCACTGGACTGCCAGGGAAGTCCCTCATCTATGATTTTTTTTTTTTTTTTTGGCGGTACGCGGGCCTCTCACTGTTGTGGCCTCTCCCGTTGTGGAGCACAGACTCCGGACGCGCAGGCTCAGCGGCCATGTCTCACGGGCCCAGCCGCTCCGCAGCATGTGGGATCCTCCCGGACCGGGGCACGAACCCGTGTCCCCTGCATCGGCAGGCAGACTCTCAACCACTGCACCACCAGGGAAGCCCCCCTCATCTATGATTTTTAAGAACTGTATGTTAATAAGGCCAGAAGGAGCTGTCAGAATGTTACTAGTGATTATCTCTGATTGGTAGTTGTCTTTCCATTTTAGTACTTTGTTGTGCGTTCCAAGGTGGTTGTAATAAGTATTTTTTTTTTATCTTTGGGAAAAATTGTTTGAAGAATGGAAAGAAAGAGAGAGAGAGAAAGAAAGAAAAAGAAAGAATGAGAAGGAAGGAAAGGTGTGAGGGAGGAAGAGAGAAAGAAAGAGAAAGGGAGAGGAAGTGAGGGAGGAAAGGAAGAAATAACTGAAATTGATTTACAGCTAGAAGGCTGGTTGCTTTCCTGGGGCTGAATTTTCCAGAAGAGCAACCTGAGAAGTGCAATACAATCTGAGTGGCATGTTTCTCTCTTCCTCCTCACCCACTCCTGTGTTGCTGGATCTGCAGAGCACCACAAATAGCATCTAGTCCGGTTCTTGTGTTCAGCATCCCCTTGAACAGACTTCTGCTCTAAGCGTCTATGTATTGTGACTTTTGGCTTCGCCCAGAGCTTTGGATGAACTATTCCAATCCAAGCTGTGAGACTGGAGAACTATGCTGATGGGGGATTCCTTTGATGTGGAGCAGGATGGAGTGAGAGAAGGGGTAGCCAGGATCTCCTGATGTTTCTGTTAGAGCCTGAGCTCCTTCTTTTTTTCTTTTTTATAAATTTATTTGTTTATTTATTTTTTATTTTTGGCGGCGTTGGGTCTTCGTTGCTGTCCGCAGGCTTTCTCTAGTTGCGGCGAGCAGGGGCTACTCTTCGTTGTGGTGCACAGGCTTCTCATTGCAGTGGCTTCTCTTGTGGAGCACGGGCTCTAGGCACACAGGCTTCAGTAGCTGTGGCACACGGGCTTAGTTGCTCCGTGGCATGTGGGATCTTCCTGGACCAGGGATTGAACCCGTGTCCCTGCATTGGCAGGTGGATTCTTAACCTCGGCACCACCAGGGAAGCCCCGAGCCTGAGCTGCTTCTAGCTGAGGCTGGGACAAACCTTCAGAGCTGGTTTGAAGTGGGAGGTGGAGTGAGAGGGCCTGACTGTTATCCTCTGATGTCAGTCAGTCCTTAGATGAGGGCTGCCTGAGGTGAGGATGTGACCTTGGGTAAGGTGGCTCTCCTCAGCTGAGGCTACTATTCTTGAAGGTGGCTGAGGCTTATCCATGGGGGTCGCTCTGAGGTAGTTTGTGCTTCATTCCTGAAAGGGGATCTTCGTTTCTGAAGGGGGATCACAGTGACCCCCATGAATTCACAGAACAGTGTATTGATATGAAACTAGGGAAGAATAGGATGAGAAGACATAAGAGGAAGCAGTGGGAAAGGAGGCAGGAAATGGTGTCTTGTTTAAGTGGGGACTCTTTTACCCACCAGAGTACAGGCCCCAGGCCAGGCTCACTCACCTAGGAGACAACCTGGCTTCACCCTTGACGCTGGTTCTGTCTGTCTGTCTTCTTCCGTCTTCACCCACAATCCAGGCCTGCAGGTTTCTCAAACATTCTGCTCCAAGGGACCTGTGCTCAAGGGTCTTTGGTACATTTGGGACTCCAGGTCTGTTTAGCATCTGGCCTCCCTGGGCCACTCGGAGCTACTCCCTTGGGTACACTGCTTCATCCCAGGAATACCACCAGGGCACATTACAGACACTCTTGGCTTGCAGGACCCAGGCTGAGGACTCTGTTTGTATCTGAAGAAACACTGCCTCTCCTCATCTTGCTTCTGAAAAAAAGAAAAAAAAAAGAGAAAGAAAATATATTTTATGGGATTATCCTTTTAGAAACAAAAGGCGCTGGGAGCCATGGAGATGTGATAGTTGGATCTCCCTCAAGAAAGAACGTGTCCTTCAGCTGCCAGGTGTGCAGGTAGCTGACAGCCTCCAGCTGTCTGCATCTCACGATCTGCCTCAGCTTTCACACTGAGGCCAGGGTCTTACTGGGCAGCCCCAGACCATGATATGTATGACAGGGACACTAGGACCTGGATATTTTTGCCCAACATATGATTCCTCTATGGACTATCTTTGCTCCCTATCAAGAAAATGAAAAGATAACCCACAGAATGGAAGAAAATATTTGCAAATCTTATGTCTGATAAGTGACTTGTCTGCAGAATATATAAAGAATTCTTACAGTGCAATGATAATAAAAACAAACAAACAAATAATCCAATTAAAATATAGGCAAAAAAGGATCTGAATAGACTTTTCTCCAAGGAAGAAATACAAATGGCCCAAGGGCATGTGAAAAGATGTTCAACATCATTAGCCACCAAGGAAATGCAAATCAAAACCACAGTGAGATACCACTTCATATGACCAAGATGGCTAATCAGAAAAACACATGAGTGTTGATGAGGATGTGGAGAAAGTGGAAACCTCAGACACTGCGGGTGGCAGTGTGAAATGGTGCAGCTACGTGGAAAACAGTCTGGCAGGTCCTGAAATGACTGAACATAGGGTTACCATGTGACCCAGCAATTCCACTCCTACATACATCCCCATGAGAAATGAAGACATATGTCCACACAAAAACTTGTACACAAATGTCACAGCAGCATTATTCACAATAGCTAAAAGGTGGAAACAACCCAAATGTCCATCAAGTGAGGAATGGATAAACAAAATGTAGCATACCCATACAATGAAATGTTATTTGGCCATAAAAAGGAATGCAGTGCTGATACGTGCTACAACATGGATAAACCTTGAAAACATTATGCTAAGTGAAAGGAGCCAGTTACAAAAGACCATATATTATATTATTCCATTTGTATGAAATGTCTATAATAGGGAAATTTATAGAGACAGAGAGTAGATTAATGTTTGCTTAGGACTAGAGGGAGATGGAGGATGAGGGGTAATAATTAAAGGTACAGGATTTAGTTTTTGGAGGTGCTGAAGTTGTTCTAAAATCGACTATGGTGATGGTTGCGCATATATCTGAATATACTAAAAACCATTGAATGGTATGCTTTAAATGGGTGAATTGTATGGAATGTGAATTACATCTCTATAAAGCTGTTTTTTTTTTTTAAAGAATACAATGCGAAGAGAACTGTGGTCACAGGGGCATACATAGAGTGCTGTGACAGCATCTAGAAAAAACAGAAAAAAAAAAGCCAGACCACCCCAGGCTAGGATGGTCAAGGAAAGTGTTTCAGTGAGGCCCCGAAAACCTGGTGGGACTTAAGAAGAGGTGAGAGGATTCTCAGGGTGAAGCCTGTAATCTGGGACCCAGGTGGGAAGCCTGAAGTGGGGAATGGAGTCCGAGTAGTTAACTTTTGAGTAGCTAGCTTGGACATGGAATACAAAAAAGGGAAGAGAGAAAAGGGAAACGGGAAAGTTCTTATTTGAGCACTACTGCTGTGAGTTGGTTTCGGATTTGTGGAATGTTTAAAGCCAGATCTTTGAGGCTTGGGTACTTGGGTGAGTTCTCCGAGGAATCCTTTTCTTCAGTCACTAGATGTGAAGCAAACACACCTCTCCTTCCAGAAAATTCTCTCCCCAAATTTTCCTCCTTAAATCCAGTTGCCAACCTTTTCAGACCTTTGACGGGGCAAAGAGTTAAGACTAAAGTAACTACTTTTCAGAAACCTTATAAATTCTGTATTTGGTTTTAGCCCAGGGTTCCTCAACCTCAGAGCCACAGACAATTTGGTTGGATAATTCTTTGCTGTGGGCACTGTCCATGCACTGTAGGATGTTTAGCAGTGTCCCTGGCCTCTACCAGCTAGGTGGTTAACACCCTCCACTTCCAGTTGACAAGCAAAAACATATCCAGACATTTCTCACTGCCAGATGTCCCCTGGGGGTGTTGATGACAAAATCGCCCCAGGTTAAGAACCACTGACCCAGCCCCCTTGCTACTCAAAGTGTGGACCATGGACCAGTACCATAAGCATCACCTGGGAACTTGTTAGAAATGTAAATTGTCAGGCCCCCACCCTAGACCTGCTGAATCAGAATCTGCACTTGAACAAGATATGTGATTTGTATGCTCATTGAAATGGGAAGCCTGGTCTAGTACACGGCGGCATGCGGGATCTTAGTTCCCTGACCAGGGATCAAATCCGTGCCTCCTGCAGTGGAAGTGTGGAGTCTTAACCACTGGACCGCCAGGGAAGTCCCGAAACTGACATTTTTAACATAAAAAGAAAAAAAAAATATCAAGGCCATGGCCTGGCCTTACTGGCACAGTATTCTCTTGCACTGGCCCTTAACTCGGGGCTTGCATTAGAATCTCCACAACCTTCCCCAAACTACATGGGTCTAGGCCCCAGATTTCTGATTCAGTGGGTTCAGGGCCTATGACTTTTGAGACGTCTCTCCAGGTGATGTGTTCTCAGTTAAGGTCCCCTGGGCTAACTTTACTGGGTACTTAGCTGCTTCCTTCCAAATCAACTATCCAAGTTGCAGAATCTCTTGAAAGAGAATAATTGGCTACCAAATGATCCCTGGCCATGTTTCAGAAGCACAGGGGAAATAGGGTCATACTTGAATTCTGGAGTGGAATCTTCTCAGGCCTCCAAACCTGGGGAACTGTTGTCTCTGGGAGTCGCCAGTTGCCGAATCCCCTTCTCTTGCCTGGAGGACCCAGGGAGTTGCTCTTTCTGTCATCACTTCCTGCATTGCACACACCCCTGCTGAAACTCTGGCCACCAAGCTCAGGCATAGCATTCCTTCCAAGAATACCCAGGCTCTCTTAATTTCCTCTGTGTCCTCGGACAAGAGTGGCTGGAAAAAGTGACAGGGCGGGCTTTCTTGGAAAGCAATCTGGCCTGCATCAGCATTAATGAGTAAAATGTGTTCTCATGTGGCTATTCCCCAACAGACAGCACATTCCCAAGCTATTTTAACTCATCGGTTCAGAAATTCTAGAGTCCCCATCCTCAGTCCTTGAGGTCTGGATCCTTTTTCTCCCAGAGAATCAGACCCAGACATCATTGATTAAAGGTTCTATAAGTCTCAGAGAATAGTTCCCTATCTATCATCTATCTGTGTATCTGTCATCTCTCTATCATCATCTAGATATAGATTGACAGTTGCAGAGATATTTATGTTACAGGGTGTTAAGAAATTCAACTGAGGAAATGTTAAAGATCTTATTGGCTTTATTCAATGATTCCTGAATCGGGCAGCATCCCATCTAGCAGATAGAAAGGAGCTCCCAGGAGCTGTACAGAATAAAAGACTTACTGGCAGAAGGAAGGGGGTAAGGAAGTTAAACTAGCAAAAAGTGGATTGGTTTCAGCAAGGTCACCTTTCTTTAGGGGAGAGAAGGGGTCTATCAGGCAGATTACCTCACTGACCAGGTAATTCCTCATTGACTGATTTAAGATTTGATTTCCAGGAGACGCCAAAACTATAATTATTATTATTTTCTAATAAGTTTATAATTTGTTTATTTATTTTTGGCTGTGTTGGGTCTTCATTGCGGTGCACAGGCTTCTCATTGCGGTGGCTTCTCTTGTTGCAGAACATGGGCTCTAGGTGCGCAGGCTTCAGTAGTTGCAGCACGCGGGCTCAGTAGTTGTGGCATGCGGGCCCTAGAGCACGTGGGCTTCAGTAGTTGTGGTGCGTGGGCTCAGTAGTTTTGGTTCGCGGGCTCTAGAGCACAAGCTCAGTAGTTGTGGCACACAGGCTTAGTTGCTCCACAGCATGTGGGATCTTCCGGGACCAGGGCTCGAACCCGTGTCCCCTGCATTGGCAGGTGGATTCTTAACCACTGCACCACCAGGGAAGTCCCCAAAACTATAATTATTAAGTCTCACTTAGGTGTCATGGGGCTTAGTATAAGTGACTCCATTTTGGGCCTGTTGTCTTGTTTTTAACAAAAATAATATAATCTTGATTTAGAAAGTTTGGAACGTGATACAATTTTTACAACCCTGTTAAAGTTTAGTGACCAGAACCTTCTTGGAGCTGTCAAAGTAACTTAGAAAATGCCAACGATAGGCTGCCTTTTAGAATCATAGAAAACTGGACTATCTTTATCATGCTTCCCAAGGCCGTGGAAGCAGGCCATACACCATTTCAGGCCCTGTCCAAAAGAATGCATTTTCCCAGTCTACTGGGTCTTTTATTGTCCTACAAAAGTTAATTTTTTTTTTTCCTTCACAAATAAACATGCAATTGACTAGTTTCAGTGTGGTAAACACCTGACTTGAAGCTAAAGAGTCACCAATTTTAGTTCAGCTCATCATTCCCACTTCTGTCTCGACTGGGTTAAGTTCATGAGACCTTTGTTTCTTATCACTGACCAGCACTGTCATTTGTATAGTATTTTTCTCTTCAATTAGATATTTAAATAACGACATCAGTTGCTGTCCTGAGAATGATGACCACTGGTGATGCTGAAATGGGACTCTTGGCAGCCACGTAGCACCCCCAGGACTTAGCCTGAAATCATCCAGAGTCAGATGAGAGATAAAAGTGCAAATTCAGGCTCTGAAAAGTGCATTAGGTCTGTCCGTGTATAGTGTATGAAATGTATGAATGTGTAGACTGTTTAAGTCTTGAATTTAGCAAAGTTGAGGACTGTCTGTATATATAGGACAAACCCTTTCCCTGCAGCACCGTATCTCCAAAATTCTTCCCTCCAATCTCCTGAAAACTCAGAGGCTGACTCTCCTGTCACTATAACAACCCCTGCCTCATGGTGCATAGGGTCATTATCAAGAGTGGCAGAAGTGGTGGAGACTTTTAGTATTTCTCCTGAAGTCCCATCTGGAGCTTGCATCTTATTTTGGGGGCCTCTTGATATCTTGACCCATGGGACACTTGCCAGTTGGGCCTATAACAGCCCTCAAGTGATCATCTGGGTGATCATAGTGACAAATATGGTAATTAAATTCTAACCAAAGTTTGCCATCCACACATAAAAATAAGGCAAGTGCTTAGAATAGATAAATCCTGTGTAAAAAGGAGGTTAAGGGCGATCACCTCTGATTAATTATCCCAAGAGAGGCAGCAGAATTCCTGCAGAGGAGGGGAAAAGAGTGCTGGCCTGTGCTACAGAAGGTTCTCTCTAAGGGCACCAGACTGCAGTCCAAATTGTGAGCCTGTTAAGGCCAGGTGCCGAGGCTCACTTACCTGGAATCTGTTTGAGAATACCCGTTTTCAGTCTACCCAACTGCATTAGGTAGGACTCTTGGTTGTGAGTGGTAGAAACTCAAAATAGCTTAAGCCTGAAGATGAATTTATCTTTAAGGAACACTGGACCCTTGGAACCAATGGATCTCTTGGAACATGGGTGTCTTGGAACCCAGGAGCAAGAATGCAAGTGGGCCTCAGAAACTATATGGAGTCGGAGACTCAAACACCACCAGCCTCTCTGTCTTGTTTCTATGCCTCTCTGAGCTTCACTCTTTTTTCTCAGCAATGCATCTGCCTCTAATCCTTCAGTCCAGATCATCTGAAACATGATTGTAGAGAGCTCCTAAATTTTATATTTTTACAACCTCAGACACCAACAAGAGCCTGTTTCAATTCTCTATCAGTCTCTGGTTCAAAAAATCTGGGAGAAGGCATTCATTGGATCAGCTTGAGGCAGGTGCCTTCTCTTGAGCCAATCAGCTGTGGGCAGCGGACAAGGTCACATGAAAACCTGGCAGCCTGGAAGCGGGAAGCAAGGAGCAAGGGCAGCAACTAAAAGGCGAGCAGTGCCAGCCAGTCATTCCTGTGGGGTGTCCACTGAGCCAACAATCCCACCATTTTGATATCTTCTTTTGTATTCGTTGATCTATGTCTGAGGCTAGAGAAATATGCCATGTTCATAGATTGGAAAACAATATTTTAAGGATCAGTTCTCCCCAAATTGATTTCTAGATTATACATATCCTTATCAAAATCTCAACGTGTTTTTTCCTTCTTTTTTTGGTATTTGTTTCATTTTTAAATTATGATTTTTATTTATTTTGTAAAATTTATGTATTTATTTATAATTTTTAAATGATTATATTCTATTTATTTAGGTCTTTACTTTCTCTTTTTTTTTCAAAACAGACAACTTTTTATTCAAGTATAGTTGATTTACAATGTGTTAGTTTCAGGTTTACAGCAAAGTGATTCAGTTACACATACATGTGTGTGTGTATATATGTATATATACACACACACACACATATATATATTCTTTTTCCAACTCTTTTCCATTATAGATTATTACAAGATACTGAATATAATTCCCTGTGCTATACAGTAGGTCCTTGTTGGTTATCTATTTTACATACAGTAGTGTATATCTGTTAATCCCAAACTCCTAATTTATCCCTCCCCCTCCCCATTTCCCCTTTGGTAACCATAAGTTTGTTTTCTATGTTTGTGAGTCTGTTTCTCAACATGTTTTTTAATAGAACTTGACAAGCTAATTCTAAATTTATATGAAAATACAAAGGGCCAAGAAAAGCCAAGATAGTGGTCTGTTCTGAAGCTCTGGTCTAGAAATGATCCACTTCTTACTCACTCAAGATGTGACATTTTAAAAAAATGTCAGAAAGAAAGAAAAACTAGCAGCATACTACTCACAGTTTTCACTAAATAAAGGAAGGGAAGGTCAAAAGCAGGCTAGAGCTCCAAAGGCACAGCCGGAAGCTTGTTCACAGGCACACAGGAAGGAAGATCCAGGGGGAAAAGATGAACAATTAAGTGAATAACGGGGAGAAACTGTGTGCTATACAGTAGGTGCTGCCTTCCTTCCATCCTCTGACTCTCATGAGAGAGCATCGCTGGTAGCCCACCCTAACTGGAACATACTGGAAAGGGAATTTTGGAGTCTGTAGATCAGCCTAGCCAGCTTGCCACTTCACACGTCCTCTGCACTAATGTGAGTGCCGGTTTTGATAGATAATGCCAGGATATAGTCATCAGTCTCACCTTATCCTGCACATCATTGCCAACGGCTGACCCCCAGCTTCTGGCTGTGTCTCTTGTAGTCAGGATCTTTCCCCTCCAAGTGGCCCTGCCCACCTTGTCCTTTGAACCCACCTCAAATCCAGCATGTGCGTGTGTTCAGGCCTCTCTGGCTGTTCAAGGCCCAGCTGGTCCCTTTGCTCAGACTCCTCCATCTCACACCCCAGAACTCTGAGCCCCTCCACAGCAGTGCAGAGATTTTGGGGTTGGGGTTCACCCCTGCCCACAAATGTTTCACTTAATCAAGGATTTGTTGTTTTAAAAATGACTTTGCTGGTGACTTTATTTGCATTAAGGGCCTTCACATTCCCCTGCTGCCTGTGGCCTAGAATTGCTGACTTCAGCCCTTCTGGGAGCCCTGGGCATGGAAAAGCCCTGCAGATTCTGCATCCGTATTATGCTCTTTGTGTGTGTGTGTGTAAATATTTTACCAGAATGTAAACAAGGTGTGGGCTTGCTGACTTGTTCACTGCTGTGTTTCCAGTGCCTGCACAGGGCCTGGCACGTGGTGGGCACTCAATAAACATGTGTCAAATGAATGAATACAGCATACATGCAGATTTCTGTACAAGGACCTGGGTACAATGTGTAAACATCTCTGTGTAGATATGTTATTTTGTGCATGTGCGTGTGTGTGTGTGTATATGTGTGGCAGGGGGAGGACAGAAATATTTGGGTAGGCCCCAAATAGCCATCAGGGACTATTTTAATTACTCCTAATCATCAATATAGAATTTGTTAGAGAAATATGTGGAAAACTAACGTATACACAAGAGCATACATGAATTCCTTCCATGGCAAGTTGACTGGTGGCCCCCAAAAGATATGTACTAACTCCCAGAAACTGTGAGTGTGACCTTATGTGGAAAAAGGCTCTTTGCTGATGTAAATAAGTTAAGGATCTCACTGTGAGATCATCTGGGATTGTCTAGATGTCCCTAGGATCCTGCCTCAAATCCAATGACAAGTTTCCTTATAAGAGAGAGGAAGAGGAGGCCATGTGACCACAGTGGCAGAAACTGGAGGATACGGCCAAGGAAGCCAAGGATTGCCAGCAGCCACTAGAAGCTGGAAGACGCGAGGAAAGATTCTCGCCTGGAGCCTGCAGAAAGAGCCCGGCCCTGCTGACGCCTCGATTTCAGACTTCTGACCTTCAGAACCGTAAAAGAATAAATTCCTTTTGTGTTAAGTCCCCCATTTGTGGTCATTTGTTACGGCAGCCACAGAAAATGAATACACCTTCTGTCCAGCACACAAGAACTCGTGGCCAGTTTGTCCCAGGCTGTGTGTGTCCTGTGGGTGTGCACCCCTTACTTTCCACCGTGACTGCCAGCCCAGGGTTGTGTACAACAGCAGAGCAGATATTTGTAAGGAGTGGAGCAAACAGGCAGGGGGCTGTGAGGGAGCCTGGCTGGGAAGGAAGGCCAGGCCAGGCCCAGAGGTCTGGAACCCTTCCGATTCGCTGGGGGCCCCCTGGAAATATTCTGGAAATAATGCTTCTAAGGCATTCCCCCCTCCGCCCCACTGAGCACTAGGGGCCACCAGGGAATAAGGAGGAAAGGATGGTCTTCCTGCTTCCTGCAAACTGGTCCCTCTCCAGGTCATGATTCTGGTGAAGGGGCCAGTACCCTTGAGGCTGCCCTGAGGTGCCTGGTGTGGTGTGACTGCCACCCACACCTCAGTGAGCTGCAGCTCAGCTCCCAGCACTAGCACTCAGGCTGCCTGCCCTGCCGTCCACGCAGTTTCCTGTCCCCAGTGCTTCTCCTTCTCTGCCCATCCCGGCTCTGTGATGTCCAGAGCCTCAGCTCCGGGCCGCCGACCAACTCCACTTTCCTTGAATGACTGGCAGGCACATCAGAGCCAGGCAAGAATCATCATCAGACAGGGAGCAGGATATTTTCACAGTCTCTGAAATGCTAAGTCATTTCAGCAGATTGCTTATAATTGCAAAAGGAAAAACTGTAACTTCTCAGTGGAGAAACCCGGCAGATACCTTAACCAGATCATCAAAGTCAACGTCACCAATAATGGGACAAACTGACCTCGTGTGTGCCTCCAGCTGCTGTGTGCTGTGAAAGGCACAGCCTCACTCTCGGGGCCTTCCTGCCCCCCCAGATGCATAACCTGAGACAGCAAAGTCAAGTCAAAGGCTATTTTACAAATAACTAATATGCCTTAAGAATGAAAGAGGGAGAAACTGTTCGATATTGTAAGAGACTAAAGTGATACAACTAAATGCAACACATAGATGATGTGAATCAAAAATGTCACCTGCCCTATCAGTAAACAAAGGATGCTGCAGCCATCAAGCCGTCACATTACAGGCACCCCCGAGGGTGAGCCCCGTGGAACTCAGGATGGGAAAGAACTGGATCCTGGCCCTGGATAGCTAAGGTGCCTATCAAAGGAATGATTTCAGTGAGCCCAGACTCTTGCATCTTCCCGTATATAGAAAAGCACCAAATTCATTACCTTCAGATGTCTGGTTGTTTTCTTTAATTAACAGGATTTTTTTTTTTTTTTGAGTGTAGAAAGCGAGATTTATTAAGTACGCTGCAAGGGAACAGCCGGCAAGACCAGGAAGGTCTGCCAACAGTAATCTTTTGATATGCCAGCTACCAGGTCTTTGTTGCTAAACGCCTGTATACCCTGGATCCTCCCTGACCTCTTTGGAGCTGTCCCTCAGAGCCATCTGCGAGGCTACTCCCGGGCTTGAGTGCTCAGAAAGTCCTCTGAGGGACTTTCCTGGCGGTCCAGTAGCTAAGACTCCGCACTCCCAATGCAGGGGGCCTGGGTTCAATCCCTGGTCAGGGAACTAGATCCCACAGGCCGCAACTAAAAGATCCTGCATGCTGCAATGAAGACCCAGCACAGCCAAATAAATAAATAAATATTAAAAAAAAGAAAGTCCTCCAAATAAAACATAATTCTCAACGTTTAGGTTGTACATTTTTTTCAGTAGACAATGAGAATGAAAAAAATGGTTGTGAAGGACATAATTGGGACAATTGGGGAATTTGAATAGGGACTGTATATGTAGATAGTAAATAGCATCATATCAATGTTAAATTTCCTTCATTGGATCATGGTACAAGAGAATGTCCTTATATTTAGGAGGTACCAATGAAGTATTTAGGGGTAAAGTGACACAAGACACAATGTCTGTAATTTATTCTCAAATGGTTCAATAACTAAAAATAATGATCATTATAGCTAGCTAGCTAGATGGATAGAGAGAGATATTAAAACAATTGTAGCAAATATTAGCAATTGATGAATCAACAGTCACTTGGTAAGGGTACGTATATTGGAGTTAATTGTACTATTCTCACCAATTTTTTTCTAGTTTAAAAAATTTCAAAATAAAGTTAAAAAAACCAGCTTTATGAACTATAGAGATGTAGAACAAAGTGAACTGTTGATTCTTCAGGGAGATGCTGTCCCATCATTCAATTTAATCCATCTCAGCAAACATTCCAAGGCCTCTTATGGGCCCATAAACAGTGTTGGGTGTTGCAGGGAAAATTCCATCCCCCATCTAAGCAGCTTCCTATCTGATGGGGGTGAGGGACGAGAACCAGACAAATACACAAAGAACAAGAATACAAAGTAGAATGGGAGAAAGGCCTTAAGAAAGGTGTAAATTGGGACACAGGTCACAAGAGTCACAGAGATGAGACCCTTGCGAGTGGAGTTGGCATTTCAGTGTAATGTAAGGTTGGCTGAATTTGCACTGGTAGAGTTGCACTGAGTTTTCACTGGCTGGGTTGAGGAGTACAACACAAGTAGAAGGCTATGCATGAGCAAGGACCAGAGCAGAGACAGGGGCACACTGAGTGGTGAGCAAGTCTTTGTTGCCTTGAGTGCCTTTGTTAAGTATGTGTAGGAAAGGCAGTGCTTGTCTTCTGCTCTTCTTCGGTTCAGTGGCTGTAGCCTGAGAATTAAACTGACAAACAGCACATTACAGGCATACCCTGTTTTTTTGTGCTTCGCTTTGTTGTGCTTCACAGATACTGTGTATTTTTTACGAATCGAAGGTTTGTGGCAACCCTGCAAGGAGCAAGTTTATTGGCACCATTTTTCCAACAGCATTTGCTCACTTCATGTCTCTGTGTCACATTTTGCTAATTCTTGTAATATTTCAAACTTTTTCATTATTATGTTCATTATGGTGATCTGCGATCTTTGATGTTACTGGTTGCTTTTTTAAAATTTGGCTGCGTTGGGTGTTCATTGCTGCGTGCGGGCTTTTCTCTAGTTGCGGCGAGCGGGGGCTACTCTTTGTTGCCGTGCACAGGCTTCTCATTGCAGTGGCTTCTCTTGTTGTGGAGTACAGGCTCTAAGCGCGGGGGCTCCAGTAGTTGCGGCACGTGGGCTCAGTAGTTGTGGCTCGCGGGCTCTAGAGTGCAGGCTCAGTAGTTGTGGCGCACAGGCTTTGTTGCTCCATGGCACGTGGGATCTTCCCGGCCCAGGGCTCGAACCCGTGTCCCCTGCATTGGCAGGCGGATTCTTAACCACTGTGCTACCAGGGAAGTCCTGATGTTACTATTATAATTGTTTTGGGAGCCATGAACTGTACCCATATATGATGGCAAACTTAATAAATGTATGTGTTCTGACTGTTTCACCAACCAGCCATTCCCCCATCTCTCTCCCTCTTCTCAAGACTCCCTATTCCCTGAGACATAGCAATATAGAAATTAGGCCAATTTATAACCCTACCATTACCTCTTAGTGTTCAAGGGAAAGGGAGAGTTGCATGTCTCTCACTTTACATCAAAAGCCAGAAGTGGTTAAGCTTAGTGAGGAAGGCATGTTGAAGGCCAAGACAGGCCACAAGATAAACCTCTTGAGCCATACAGTTAGCCAAGTTGTGAATGCAAAGGAAAAGTTCTTGAAAGAAATTAAAATTGCTATTCCAGTGAACACACAAATGATGAGAAAGCAAAACAGCCTTTTTGCTGATATGGAAGTTCTTTATTTTTAAACATCTTTATTGGAGTGTAATTGCTTTACAATGGTGTGTTAGTTTCTGTATATAACTACCAAAGTGAAACAGCTGTATAACAAAGCTGTATAACAAAGTGAAACAGCTATACATATACATATATCCCCATATCCCCTCCCTCTTGCGTCTCCCTCCCACCATCCCTATCCCACCCCTCTAGGTGGTCACAGAGCACCAAGCTGATCTCCCTGTGCTATGCGGCTGCTTTATAGAAGAAGTTTTACTGGTTTGGTTAGAAAATCAAATTAGCCACAACATTCCCTTAAGCCAAAGCCTAATGCAGAGCAAGGCCCTAACTCTCTTCAGTTCTGTCAAGGCTGAGAGAGGTAAGGAAGCTGCAGAAGGAAAATTTAAAGCTAGCAGAGGTTGGTTCATGAGGTTTAAGGAAAGAAGCCATCTCCATAGTATAAAAGTGCAAAGTGAAGAGCAAGTGCTGATGTAGAAGCTGCAGCAAGTTATCAAGAAGATCTAGCAAAGATCATAAACGAAGGTGGCTACACTAAACAACAGATTTTTCAATGTAGACAAAACAGCCTTCTATTGGAAGAAGATGCCATCTGAGACTTTCATAGCTAGAGAGGAGAAGTCAACACCTGGCTTCAAACCTCAAAGGATAGGCTGATTCTCTTCTAAGGGGCTAATGCAGCTGGTGACTTGAAGTTGAAGCCAATGCTCATTTACCATTCTGAAAATCCTAGGGCCCTTGAGAATTATGCTAAATTGACTCTGCCTCTGCTCTATAAATGGAACAACAAAGCCTGGAATGACAGCACATTTGTTTACAAATACTGACTACTTTAAGTCCACTGTCGAGACCTACTGCTCAGAAAAAAAGAATTCCTTTCTAAATATTACTGCTTATTGACAATGCACCTGGTCACCCAAGAGCTCTGGTGGAAATGGACAATGAGATTGATGTTGTTTTCATGCCTGCTAACACAACATTCATTCTGCAGCCCATGGATCAAGGAATAATTTTGACTTTCAAGTCTTATGATTTATGAAATACAGCCATAGCTGCCATAGATAGTGATTCCTCTGATGGATCTGGGCAAAGGAAATTGAAAACCTTCTGGAAAGGATTCACCATTCTAGATGCCATTAAGAACATTAAAAATATTTGTGATTCATGGCAAAAGGTCAAAATATCAACATTAACAGGAGTTTAGAAGAAGTTGATTCCAACCCTCATGGATAACTGTGAGGGGTTCAAAACTTCAGTGGAGGAAGTTACAGCAGATGTGGTGGAAATGGCAAGAGAACTAGAATTAGAAATAGAGCTCGAAGATGTGACTGAATTGCTACAATCTCATGATAAAACTTTAATGCTTGAAGAAGTGCTTCTGTATGAGCAAAAATGTAGTTTCTTGAGATGGAATCTACTCCTGATGAAGATGCTGTGAAGACTGTTGCAACGACAACAAATGATTTAGAATATTATATAAACTTAGTTGATAAAGCAGTGGAAGGGTTTGAGAGGACTGACTTCAATTTTGGAGGAAGTTCTACTGTGTGTAACATGCTATCAAACAGTATTGCACGGCTACAGAGAAATCATTCATGAAAGGAAGAGTCAGTCAGTGCAGCAGACTTCATTGTTGTCTTATTCTTAAAAATTGTGCATTTTGAGACGCTTCACATTCTGTCTATGGAATATGTATCTCTCTAAATAAACTTACTGTCACTTAACTATGGCTCGCTCTTAAATTCTTTCCTGTGCAAAGCCAAGGACCCTCCCTTGGCGGTCCCAGGGACTCATCCGAGACCTGGGATATGACCATTCTCTCATCCCTATTCTCCTGCAACAGTTGCATGTCCCAAATTGCAGTTCTTTGTTGCTCCTTGATAAACTCATTTTGCTGATAAAAATAACTGGCTCTTTCATTGTTTTAGGTTAACAAATATAAGCCGAATAAAGTCAGCTGGGACTGACTTGTTCACTGCTGTGTCCTCAGCACCTAGAACAGTGCCTGGTGCAGGACATTGGTAAATCCCAAGTGCTGGAGTCCCCCAGATCCTGCTGGGAGTAGCACGCTCTTCGAAGAAGCTGCTTGACCTAGGAAAGGGACCTGGGAGGGTGGCAAGAAGCTGGTAGCCTCTGCAGCCTCTTTAACCAGGGAGGGAAAACCAAAGCCACAGGAGAAAATGGCCCTCTTGAATTAGACCACAGGAGGTCTAAGCAAGCTCTGTCCAAGAGGCAGGGCCCAGGAAAAGTCTGCACTGGTGTCATGGGTCGGCATCCACCGGCAGAGAAGGTTTGCCTGCTCCCTGGAGCACCTCCCATCCGGGCCCCTCCCCTCCCTGGAGCTTTTCTCCTCTGAGGGTCAGAGACTTGCCTCAGATGGAGGCAGACCCTGTAGCTACTCTAGCCAATACTCAAAAGCACCCAGCATCTCTCTTTTGTGTAACCTAAACCCCTCATCCTGAACTTCCAACTCAGTGGTTCTGACGCCTGGTAGGGGAGCAGAATTTACCTGGGAGCTTTTTTTTTTTTTTTTTTAAATGTATTGTAACAAACATACAGAATAGTGCACTTGTGTGTATAGTTTGATGAATTTTCACAAAGTGACCAAACCGGGTAGTTCCCAAGTCAGGAAACAGGATGTCATCAGCTAGCCTCTCTGAAGTTCCCCAAGTGCCACCTCCTAGTCGCTACCCCCATCTCTTTCCCTTGGGAGTCGGGGGGATCCTTCTCCCAGAGTGTCTGCTTCATAAAACTGACCTGATGCCCCGTTTCTATTTTACAAAGCTGCACAGGTGGTTTACTTGCATAGCTAGGTTTGGCAACTCCTCCTGGAAGTCATATAATCTTCTTTGTTGTAAGTGGAACCAGAGGTAGCTTCGCTCCCAGCGTTCGGCTCAGCACCAGTAGCTGTCTAGCTAGGTTTACCCGTGAAGCAGCGGGCATTTCCTGCATCTGGGGTCTGCAGAGCCTGGGGGGGCAACTTCTGGACTCAGGAAGCCCAATTGGTTGGTTCCAGCCTGGGCATGTGGCCCTCCCTCCCCGGCGGGAGTTGCATGAAGAGGTATTTTTGGAAGGTGCAGGAATTCTGTAACCATTTGGAAAATGCCTGCTCATAGGCTGGGCTGGATTCTCATTTTAAAATGATGATGTGGCTGAGCGGTCTGACCTGGCCAGTTTTCCTGGATCTAGGGGTGGGGAAAGTAAAGAGGCATGCTCATTTTTTCCTCTTTTTCTTTAAATTGTATCACCATTTTCTTTTTGTCTCAAATCCCTCTAACCCACAAGCTTCAAGAGAATTGTGAGGCGTCTCCTGCGGTTCATGGGCTCTTTGATGCTGCCTGCAGGTAAGTGTTTCATCGTGTCTCAAGTCAGCCAGGGCTCTGGGGTCGCTTCAAGTTGAGTGCAAGTTTAACCCTCAATTCCCCATCAAGGATCTTTGGCTCTGGAGCCCTCACCTGCAGTCTCCCTGCCCTTCCAGGCAGGACCCTGAGTGCCCTCCTACTCTCTTCCCTGTGTCTCTCTCTGCTTTGCCCTGCTGCCTTCATCTTTATCGAGAGCAGCAGCTTTTGTTTTTTTTAATTAAGTATAGTTAATTTACAACGTTGAGCTAATTTCTGCTGTACAGCAAAGTGATTCAGTTACACATATATATACATTCTTTTTTATATTCTTTTCCATTATGGTTTATCACAGGATATTGACTATAGTTCCCTGTGCTGTACAGTAGGACCTTGTTGTTTATCCATTCTCTATATAATAGTTTGCATCTGCTAACCCCCAACTCCCACTCCATTCCATCTCTCCCCCTCCCCCCTTCCCCTTGGCAACCACAAGTCTGTTCTCTATGTCTGTGCATCCCTTTCTGTTTCGTAGGTAAGTTCATTTGTGTCATAGTTTAGATTCCACATATAAGTGATATCATATGATATTTGTCTTTCTCTTTCTGACTTACTTCACTTCGTATGATAGGTCCATCCACGTTGTTGCAAATGGCATTATTTCATTCTTTTTTATGGCTGCGTAGTATTCCATTGTATATATGTACCACATCTTCTTTATCCATTCATCTGTTGATGGACATTTTGGTTGCTTCCATGTCTTGGCTATTGTGAATAGTGCTGCTATGAACACAGGGATGCATGTTTCTTTTTGAATTGTAATTTTGCCTGGATATATGCCCAGAAGTGGGATTGCTGGATCATAAGGCAACTCTATTTTTAGTTTTCTGAGGAACCTCCATATTGTTTTCCATAATGGCTGCACCAACTTACATTCCCACCAACAGTGTAGGAGTGTTCCCTTTTCTCCACGCCCTCTCCAGCATTTGTTATTTGTAGACTTTTTAATGATGGCCATTCTGACCGGTGTGAGGTGGTACCTTGCTGTAGTCTTGATTTGCATTTCTCTAATAATTAGTGATGTTGAGAATCTTTTCATGTGTCTGTTGGCCATCTGTAATGTCTTCTTTGGAGAAATGTCTATTTAGCTCTGCAGTTTTTGCTAATCATCCATTCACTCACCCATCCATTCATTCAACCAGTGCCAGGCCCTGTGCTGGGGACAGCATGGAGGGTCAGGCTGACCAACCATCTTCTGTCATCACCATTTCTGCCCTTACCCTTGACAACTCTTTGTCCCCACTTCTCCACTTCCTCCCAAGGCCATGTCCATGCTCTCTGAAGGACCTCTGTTCCTTCCCTTGCATGGCAAAGGTAGCCTGCCCTCTCCATTATCTGCGTCCAAACCCCTTGCTCCCGACCCTCATTTCCAGCTCCCTTGGGCTGAGACAGAGAATACAAAAGTAGAACGTGGCATGATTCTCTTCCCCAATTTTCCATTTCTGAGATCCTCCCCATCCCATCCACCTTCCACCTCCACCACTATCCTCTCTCCATGCCAGATCCTGGAATGGAAGTGCCATGAGTGGGGAACTGCTGTACTTTTGTCTTTCCAGGGAATTCCCTGGCAGTCCAGTGATTAGGACTCTACGCTCTCACTGCCAGGGCCCCAGGTTTGATCCCTGGTCGGGGAACTAAGATCCTGCAAGCCATTCGGCGCAACCAAAAAAAAAAAAAGAAACCAAAGCAAAGCCAACAACCTCCCAAAATAAAAGTGCTGGAGTGCTGGGCTGCCTCTTCAGTTCTCCTCAAAGCCTGAACATTCTTAGGTGTGTTGCACGGAGACTCTCCTTCCAGGAGGTGAGATGACTGTAGGAAGGTGTCCTCACTTACTCTCAGCCAGGCCTTCTTGCTGGGAGATGACTCCCTGAAGTAGAAGCCAGGCAAAGTTTGAACTAGAAGACGACAGTGGCTTCCGGGTACTCACTGGGGTGTCTTCCTCTCTTTCCTTGGGCCTACCAGCCTGTTTGGAAGAAACAATCTCTGAGCCTTTGAACTGTCTATCAGCCAGGGGATGAAGCTGTCTAGGCCCTCAGGTGAGGTTCTCTGAGTCTGAGCTGATCACCTGCAAGAGGTAAAGCTGGGGAGAGAGAAAATAGATCCAGAGTGTTCAGAGTATGTGTACTCAGTATGAGACTTACTAAATGACACAGAGCAATACATATGTCACATAAACCAGATATTCATATAGGCTTGATCAGTGAGTTTTCCAGAAAAGAGTTCTTTTCTTAAAAAAAATTATGTATTTATTCATTTTAAATAGGTAAGCCAAGCACAGGGCACAACATTTTAAAAAGTGCCAAAGAGTATATACATAGTGAAAAATAAATGTCTTTCCCTCTCCTGTACCCAAGTTTTTCAGTTTCCCTCCCAGAAACAACCACTGTTGCCAGTTTACTGTGCATCCTTTTGGAGATTGTCTCTGAAATTTACAAGGGTGTGTGTGTGTGTGTGTGTGTGTGTGTGTGTGTGTGTATGTACTTGAAAAAAATACAAATGGACATATTATATATACTGTTTTTAACATTGTTCTTTTCACTTAAGAGTATATTTTGGAGACTTTTTTCTTAACATATATGGGTTGGGGGTAGATTTGGAAAGCAGAAAAACTTGTTCCCATATGACCCTGAGCTTTGCTTCAGATCAAGCAGCTCCTTGTTTGGGGCTGTTTTTTTACAGACAGTGTGGTCCCTGGGCCACCTGAAGCTGTCTTGCTCAGGGAGACATCCTGCCACAGAACGGGCAGGGAGTCAACCTCCCTGCCAGACTTCACTGGGATTCATGTCCCCGCTTCTTACTGAATTCCTCACGTTTGGAATTTGTTCTCAGAGTTTATATGTGAGATACCAGCAGCAGGCCCCCACCTGGCTGCTCAAATTTTTGTTTTCAGGTCTTGTAGGTAGGTGAAGTATTTTCTGGGTATTGTGGAGGTCATCTCAGAGCTGCATTTCTGGCTTGTGGAGAGACGATGGCAGGGGCTGTGTTTAAGGGATTAACACTCCATGGTGCTGGCCATGGCTTCAAGATTACGCAGGTCAGGGTGAGCTGTTTCCCTGAAAGGGTCTGGAATGCAGGGAGTGGAATGGGACACAGCTCTTACCTGAAGTTAAAAGACTTGTTAAACAAACGACTTTTGGTGCAGATGTATCTAGAATCACCTTGTAAAATGCTGTGTCCTTTCCCTTTCCTCTTGCTTTCTGCCTGCCGACGTTGTTCATTTTCTTTTGGTGAGCTTTGTAATCCTAGTGGATCATTTCTGACGCACCAAAGCAGCTTGGGTCAAATCAGATCATCTTCTTCATTTGATTTAAATGTTCCATAGAAAAATATTGTGGTGGGTATTTCTTTAAATTTCCTCAGGTCAAACTGCTTACAAGGTTTTGCCAATTGAATAAAGAGAAAACAGATATACTGAGCCCTGGTTCTTAGAGCGGCATCACAGCCTGGGGCTTTCAGAGGTTTGTTACCTTATTTGCTCTTTTTAAAAAATAACAGCTTATTGAGATATAATTCACATACCATACAATTCACCTACTTTAAGTACACAATTCAATTTTTTTGGATATTCACAGAATTGCACAATCATCACCACAATCAATTTTAGATGATTTTCATCAATCACTCCCCCCACAAAAGCCCCATAGCCATTAGCAATCACTTTCCATTTCCCCCCAATCTCCTCAGCCCAAGGCATCCACTAATGTACTTGCTTTTTCTATGGATTTGCCTATTCCGGACATTTCATATAAAGGGCCTCATATAATATGTGGTCTTTTGTGACTGGCTTCTTTCACCTAGCACGATATTTTCAAGATTCATCCTGTTGTAGCATGTATCGGAACTTCACTTCTTTTTATGGCCCAATAATATTCCATTGTGTGGATTTGCCATATTTTACTTATCCATTAATCAGTTGATGGACATCTGGGTTATTTCCACTTTATTGGCTACTATGAATAACGGTGCTATGAACATTTGTGTACAGATTTTTGTGTGGACTTCACTTGATCTTTACAGCAACTCTCTGAGGTACATATTCTACAGACCTCTTTCTATAGATAACAAAACTCATTCCAAGACGGTAGATAGGCATCGTGAATAAAGCTGTTATATTCCTGAGCCTATGCTTTTTCCAATGTATGTTCATAGAGTTGAAATAATTGCTTTGACAGAACCTCGTGTGGATATACCTGTAGGTATTGTGAACACGAACGGGTATTTTTCAGTTGTGAAATTTCAGCCCTCTCCCCAATGTCCCCCATCTCTTTGCCCTTTTCTCCTTTCCTAGTTTTCACTTCTTTCTTTCAAGTATCAGTTCCCCGCCCCTGTGGTGGGGACAGAATCTATCACTCACTTTGTGTGTAATGAAATGTGTGAATTTGATATTTATATTTTTGGGTCACCTCAATGAGATGAAAGCTCGTCTGCCAGCAACAGCACAGAGGTGGTTTCTGAAGCAAGGACAAGCAGAGAGAGGATTTCTTGGAAAAGCTCATTCTCCTGTCCTGTCCCAGGGTTTCAAGGCTGAAAGGCACCCACGCTGGAGGTTGGGGCTACGGTGGACAGCCACCTGCCCCCGTCTCGCCTCCAGCTAGGTCGCGCGCACCGTTGCTCGGCAACAACCCGCTCACACAGGTGGCGGCCCCAGAACCCCGCGGGGAGCGCGCACACGCAGGGACGCAGGGACGCCCGGGCGGCCCCGACGTCAGACCCACCCCGCCCCTCAGCGCCTGTCAGACCGGGAGGGAGGCCGAGCCCCGCCCCCCTCGGGGGGGAAGGCAGCCAGCGGAGCCCACGAATCAGAGAGTCCGACATATCCCCCGGCCGGGCGCCGGGCAACCAATCGCCGCACGTGTGTGATCCCGCGCCCGTCCAGGAGGGCGGCTGCAGGCGCTAAGGCGGCGACTGGGGGAGTCGCTGCTGAGGCGGCCGCGGGCCCGGGTCGCGTCGGCGTAGCTCCGCGCGGCCGAGCCGGGCTGGCAGCAGCTGGCGCCTGGCGGTGAGGGCGGGCTCCCGGATGGGTGGAATGGCCCTCACCTAGGGCGCTGGGAGAAGCAGCTGAGCCGAGGATGCTGGGGAGGCGGCGCGGCGGCTCCTCACTCATCCCAGGTAAGGGAGACGCCGCGCTCGCTGCGGCTCGGGTCGGAGCGTCGCCCCGGCCCCGCTGTGCTCCCTCCGCCGCTCACCTAGCTCCGAGTCCCGGCCGCCTCTGTCCTGGCATCCCTCGGCCCCAGTCGCCGCCGGCCGCTGCATCTCCCCTCTGCCCTCGGGCGGTTGTCCAGCTCCGCCCCCTCAGCGCAGAGCCCGGCGGCCCGGCGCCCACCCCTTCCCCCAGCGCCGGCGTTTCCCTGTCTCGGGCTTCCTTTTAGCCCGGCTCGCCCCCGCCGTGGTCGGCCTCCCGCCCTCTCCCGCCCCCTCCGCGCCTTTCCCTCTCTCTCGCGGGGCTGGCATCGTTTCCCAGACCCCGCGGTCCTTCGGGGCGCCTGCCGGGGATGAGACGCCCTGGCCCCCCCGGATTGGACTTTTCCCCTCACCTATACCCGGGCTTCCCTTCCTCAGTCTCACCCTATCCTTGCCTCCTATACGGTGTCCTCTGGACATTTCACTCGCGCCCCCCCACCCCCATGCCAAGTATTCCTGGGTTTTGCCCTTTTGCTCCCAGTTGCCTTCCTTTCCCAACTCGCCCCTTCTCCCTTCGCTTCCATCAACCACCGTCGCTAGCACTTCTTTTCCTTTACACTGAAACCTTCACACACTGCGACTCTCCTGAATGCCCGGTCTGTAGTTTTAACACCGTAGTTCGTCTTTCAGTGAGCTGCACCCATAACGTGTCAAGTGTATTGCCCAGAGTCTGGCACACAGTAGGCCTGGTACATGGTAGGTGCTCACACGTCTTACCATCTTCCTCCTTCCAGGCCTTTGTACTCTCCACATGGTGGTAGCAAGAGGTCCAGCATCCAAAGGGAATTGATGCGCTACCTGAAGAGTGGTATAGGAGGTGGCGGGATGAATTAGTGAACTCCAAGTGTGATAGAGATTACATTGTTAGTTACTTACTGCAGTCATCCCGAAGAACTGAATTCTGCTCTCTTTGTGCCATGTGTTGTTTTATAATAATTGGCTTTGTAAAGTATTCTTAACAATGTTTGCAATGTAATTGCCCCCTTAAACCCCGCCCCCAATCTGGTGTTTGCTGAACCTTTATTTTTTAGGGAAGAAATAGCCCCTAACTCCTAGTTGAAATAGCATTGTGTGTAAGAAGTATTTCACATGTTTATCTCCCAGCTGGATAGTCCAGTCTGCAGTGAATTTTCATCCTTTAAGAGTCTTCCGGGAGGAATCAGGTTCAGATTTCTTGGAATCAACTGTTGAAGGGACCAAAATGCTTAGGAGTGGAAGTTCTGACAAGTTCTCTAAGAGTGAAAGAGGAATTAGCCACCCCCGTCCCCCTTTCTGGCTCTCAGAGGAAATGACTATAGTCGATTTTTAAAAAGAGTAAAATAAGTTTGACTTTTTAAAATTATAAAAGCAGTGTTACTGGCCTCAAGCCATTCTTGCCACATTTGCTCTGATGGTTTCCAAGCCTGGATGAATCAAACAGTCGGCTTTTTCTGCTCCTTGGGTCTCCAGAGCAGGCTGGAGGAAAGTGTGTAACAGCCGCTGGTGCTGTTCTAGACTTCTGGATCCCAACTTCACTTGCACTGTCTGGAGATGCTTTGACTTACTCCTCAGCTTCCTTTTATGTACCCACACCTAATTGCTGTCTGTAGGTTTCTACCGTTCTCCTTTCCTTGTCCTACTCTTGACTTCTCTACATTGCTCATCTTGTCTCCTACTTCACAGAAGAAATTGGTGGGCATCAGCCCTGAACTCTTAAGGGTGTGTCATTTTTCTGTGTGCTTATACCTCTCTGATATCTGATCTCCTTTCCTTTTACCAGAGGAAGGTGTTACTTTCTAAGGCTGACTGACATCTTTCCTATTCTATATTCTCTCTCTTTTTCTCAGCCTGCACACATGCTCAGGTTTTCACCAACGAAAACAAACAAAAACAAAACATTGCCTTGATATGCTTTCCCTCAGATTAATGTGGTATTCCTTAGGGTTTTACTTTCTGTTCTTTTTTCTGTCCTCTAATTTCCTTGTGTGAGTACACTTCCCTTCATGGCTTTAAGTAGCACCTGTATATTTTTGGTTTTCAAAGATGTATATTCAGTCCTCATTTTTCTTGAACTTTCAGGTGTTTCGTATTTTCGTCTGTCTATTGGGTAACTATACTTGGATACTTGGTACTTCAAACTTGGTTATTTTTTCCTTTCTCTTCCCTCATCTTGCTCATCCACAAGCTTCCTATTTTAGGGTCTTCACCCTAGAAACCTTAGAATCCTCTTCTTTCCTATCATTAAGTCTACCATAGATCCTATTGTTCCTACCTGAAATTCTTTTCTTTCTCTCCTCATTGCCAGAAGATTGGTTGAGGTCTGGGTTATGTTTTTCCTGAACAGAGTAGGCCGTTTTCAACCCAGGCTCTACTTTAAAACCACCTGGGGAGCTTTTAAAGGTTAAGGATGAGGGGATCAAGGCATCCAGGAGATTTTGATTCTTGGTCTGGTGTGGGGCCAGACCTTTTCATTTAAAAAATGTTTCTCCTCTTGTAAAAATAAAATACAGTGTGTGTGTATGGAAAAAAAAAGTTTCTCATGTGGCAGTAACAGGCAGCTAGGGCTGAGAACTGGCTTGAGAGCTCTAAGAGGGAGTGAGAACCCTGAGGAACTATATATAGCATTTAACTCATCCTTTATAAATCAGCATAAATGTCACTTTTGTTGGCATGGTTAGTTGCCTACTTTCCTGATATTTTGTACATGTACCTATTAAACTACTTATCACATTTTATTTAAATTATTTCTCATGGGCCCATTTTTGTCATGACTAGGAGTTCCTGGAGGTCTGGGATTATGCCTAAAGGTAAACTACTGTTTCTTATACTACTCGGAGCACTTCTGATACCAAACATGTAGGTCTTCCCCTCACATTAAATACTTCTCCAACTCTCCAGGCTACAATTGGGTATTCTACAATTCAACTTAATTATTACTAGCTACCTGGATTTAGTGCAGACCCCACAGATTAAGGACTCAGTCCTGCACGACTCCTCCCAACTTCAGACCAATCACAAGTCCTAGATTGTGACCTGTACTTCTGACCAATTGGGTATAAACTGGGGCTTCCCACAGCTCCCTCCTCAGGTCAGTAATTTGCTATAATGGCTCACAGAACTCAGGAAAGCTCTTTACTTACCTTTACCCATTTACTGTATTATAAAGGCTGTAACTCAGGAACAGCCAGATGGAAGAGATGCATAGGGCAAGGTATGTGGGAAGGGGCATGGAGCTTCCATGGGCTCGCCATCCTCCCAGCACCTCAGTGTATTCACCAGCCTGGAAGCTTTCCCAACCCCTTTATTTAGGATTTTCATGGAGGCTTCATTACGTAGGCATACTTGATTAAATCACTGGCCGCTGGTTATTAGCTTCTTTCCCCTTCCAGAGGTCAGGGGTTGATTCCTCTGGCAACCAGCTCCCATTTTCCCAGATGTGGTTGAAAGGACCCTATTATGAATAACAAAAGATGTTCCTCTCACCCCTATCAAGAAATTTAAGGGTCTTAGGAGCTCTATGCTAGGAACCAGGGATGAAGATTGATACACTGTTCTATTCTACAATAAATCGTATAATATCACAGTGCCTTATTTATCTGTTCATCACTGCCTTGCACAATACTTGGTATATTTTAGAAATGATAAAAATTGGCTGAATGAATCAGTTGGTAAATAATGTAAAACAGATCACTGAATTCACGGTTTTGCAAGCTGACCAGCTGTTTCTTTTTTGGCTGCTTAACAGGTCACTGGTCATACCTGCACAGTCATTCTTGTTTTAAAAACACACACACTCTATAAATTAGAGTGCATTAAGAGAAATATTTGCTCTTATGCTTTGGCTTTTAAGATGGTTAAACTATGACAGTATTATAGAGGTTCATTCAGGCTTCCTCTTTAGCAGATACTATTTAAAATAGATTTTATTTCATATGGTTGAAGCAGATATATCTCTTTTAAACAAATAGCTCTGATTTTAGGCTTATAAGCTTTGGAATCTTTAGAACAAAAACTGTCCAATTGATAAAGATCTTGAACAGTGGCAGAACTTTCTTTTTTTTTTTTTTTTTTTTTTTTTTTGGCGGTACGCGGGCCTCTCACTGTTTTGGCCGGACGCGCAGGCTCAGCGGTCATGGCTCACGGGCCAGCCGCACCGCGGCATGTGGGATCTTCCTGGACCGGGGCACGAACCCGTGTCCCCTGCATCGACAGGCGGACTCTCAACCACTGCGCCACCAGGGAAGCCAGAGCTTTCTTTTTAACTAAGAGAATTAAGGAAGTAGGATTAAAGCCATCTACCTATGTGAATAGCATTGGTGATGGTGAGGGGGGAAAATCTGTAATTCTCAAATATTTAATTACTGTTATAGGAAAAACTTGTAATTGCTCATATATTAATATCAGCATATTTTATAATTCCTCAGAGCTAAGATGTAAACTGTAGTTTGCCGTTTTTTAGTTTTTTTTTTTTTTTTTTTTTTTGGCCATGCCGGGCAGCTCTTGGGGTCTTAGTTCCCCGACCAGGGGTCGAACCCTAGCCCCTGGCAGTGGGAGCGCTGAGTCCTAACCACTGGACCACTGGAAACCAATGGATTCCCTGTTTCTTAGTTTTCTTAAGACTTTGTCAGCTATGTCTCTTTATAGAATTTGTGGTTGACAGGTCTTTACTTTCAGCATTTGAAAAATGCCACTTCCTTCAGATATCCATGATTTCAGATGAGAAATCTTCTGTCATTGGGATTTGTGTTTCCCTATAGCTAATGTATCCTCTCTTCCTGGCTGCTTTAAAGATTTTTTCTTTGTCTTCAGTTTTCAGAAGTTTAATTATGGTACGTCTTAGCATGGATTTTTTTGGGTATATCCTATTTGGAATTCTGTTAGCTTCTTGAACTGTGAGTTAATGTCATTTGCCAAATTTGGGATATTTTCAGCCATTTCTTAGAATAACTTTTCATCCCCACTCTCTTTTCTTTCTGTGACTCTGATGATACAAATATTAGGTCTTTTGTTACTGTCCTACAGGGCATGAGGCATTCTTTTTTTTTTTCCTCTGGTGCTCAGATTGGGTAATTCTTAATGTTCTACTTCTAGTTTCAAGTTTGCTCCTTCTTTCTTCTGTCATATTCATTCTGCTGTTGAGCCCATCCAGTGAGGTTTTGTTTTGTTATTGTATTTTTCAGTTCTGTAACTTCCATTTGATTTTTTTCTGTTTGTCTTCTCTTTCTTTGATAATATTTTCTATTTTGTTTGTTTTGTTTCAAGAATATGTCTCATTGCTCATTAAAGCATGATGACTGCTATAAAATTCTTGTCAGATAATTCCAACATCTGATTCATCTTGGTGTTAGTCTATGTTAATGTCTTTATTCATTCAAGTTGTGATTTTCCTGGTTCTTGGTGTGATGAGTGACTTTTGATTGTGTCCTGGACAGTTTTGATATTTTTGTTAGGAGACTCTGGATCCTATTTAAATCTTTTATTTTATAGGTGAGAGAGATTAAAAGTTATAAACTTCCAGTTATAAAATAAATAAATCTTGGGGGTATAATATACAGCATAGGGAATATAGTCAATAATATTGTAATAACTTTGTATGGTGACAGATGGCAACTAGACTTATGGTAGTGATCATTTTGTAATGTATAAAAATATTGACTCACTATGTTGTACACCTGAAATTAATATAAATTGTAAGTCAGTTACACTTCAATTAAAAAATGCCTTCTATTTTAGTAGGCAGTCACCCTAGAAAGTTTAATGCGTAGGGCCCAGCCTACTTTCTTTTTTTGGTAGCAGCTTTATTGAGCTATAATTCACATACCATACATTCACCCATTTAAGGTGTAAATTTTTTTTAGTATATTTACAGGGTTGTGCAACCCTTACTACAGTCAATTTTAGGACATTTTCAAGAAACTGCACACTCCTTACCTGTCACCTCTAACTCTCCCACTTGTCATCCCCTCCATCCCTAGGCAACTGCTACTCTGTTTTCTCTCTGTATAGATTTGCTTATTCAGGACATTTCATATAAATGTAATCATACAATATGTAGTCCTTTGTTACTGGTTTCTTTCACTTTGCATGTTTTCAAGGTTCTTCCATGTTGTAGAATGTATCAATATTTTATTTCTTTTTCTTGCTGAATAATATTCTATTTTATGCATAGACCACATTTATATATTAATCAGTTGATGGGTGTTTGGGTTGTTTTTACATTTTGGCTGTTACGACTAATGCCGCTGTGAACATCTGTGTACAAGTTTTTGCGTGGACATGTTTCATTTCTCTTGGATATATACCTATGGGTGGAATTGCTGGGTCATGTGGTAACTCTAGAACTGTAGGTCTAATATCTTGAGGAACTACCAGACTGTTTTCCAAAATGGCTACTCTATTTTACATTTCTATTAGCAAGAAATGAGGGTTCCAATTTTTCCACCTCGTTGCCAAGACTTGTTATTATCTGACCTTCGTATTTTAGCTATCCGAATGGGTATGAAGTAATATCTCATTGTGGTTTTGATTGCATTTCCCTGATGGCTAATGATGTTGAGCATCTTTTCATGTGCTTTTTGGCTATTTGTATATCTTTGGAGGAATATCTGTTCCTTTGTCCATTTTTAAATTGAGTTATTTGTCCTTCTGTTGTTGAGTTGTAAGATTTCTTTATATATTCTGGATACTAGACCCTTATCAGATATGATTTGCAGATACAAATCTCCTGTTCTGTAGGTGTCTTTTCACTTTCTTTCTTTCTTTCTTTTTTAAAATTTATTTATTTTACTCGTTTATTTTTGGCTGTGTTGGGTCTTCGTTGCTGCGCGCAGACTTTCTCTAGTTGCGGTGAGCGGGGGCTACTCTTTGTTGTGGTGCGCGGGCTTCTCATTGCGGTGGCTTCTCTTATTGCGGAGCACAGGCTTAGTTGCTCCGCAGCATGTGGGATCTTCCCAGACCAGGGCTCGAACCCATGTCCCCTGCATTGGCAGTGGTTAAGTGGATTCTTAACCACTGTGCCACCAGGGAAGCCCTCTTTTCACTTTCTTGATGGCACAAAGGTTTTTAATTTTGATTAAGTCAAGTTTGTCTTCTGTTTTTCTTTCATTGCTTGCGCTTTATGTTTCATATTTAAGAAACCATTGCCTGATTCAAGGTCATGAAAGCTTACTCCGATGTTTTCTTCCAAGAGTTTTATAGTTTCAGCTCTTACATTTAGATCTTTAATCCACTTTTGTGAATTTTGTATGTGGTATGAGATAGGGGTCCAACCTCATTTTTTGCTATAGATATTCAGTTGTCTTAGCACCATATGTTGAAAATACTATTCTTTCTCCCTTTGAATTGTCTTGGCACTCTTGTCTGGTTGGAATTTTGATGGAGATTGCATTGAACTTGTAGATCAGTTTGGGGAATATTGCCATCTTAACTGTATTATTCTTCCAATCCATGAGCATGTAATGACTTTTCACTTATTTAGATCTTCTTTAATTTACTTCAATAGTGTTTTCTAGTTTTCAGTGAACAAGTTTTGCATTTTTTGGTTAAATGTATTAATATTTTATTTAGTTATTTTTTTTTTGCGGTACATGGGCCTCTCACCGTTGTGGCCTCTCCTGTTGCGGAGCACAGGCTCCAGACGCACAGGCTCAGTGGCCATGGCTCACGGGCCCAACCGCTCCGTGGCATGCGGGATCCTCCTGGACCGGGGCATGAACCCGTGTCCCCCGCATCGGCAGGCGGACTCTCAACCACTGTGCCACCAGGGAAGCCCAATATTTTATTCTTTTGGTGCTATTGTAAGTGGAATTCTTTTCTCAATTTTGTTTTTGGATTTTTATTGATAGTATATAGAAATATAATTGAATTCTTTATATTAGTCATGTACCTTAAAACCATACCAAATTAATTTAATAGTTCTGATAGTTTTTTAGTGACTTATTAGGATTTTATATATACATGATATATAATCTCTGAAGAGAGATAGTCTTACTTCTTCCTTCCAATCTGGATTGTTTTTCTTTTTCTTGTCTCACTGCCCTGGCTAGAATCTCCTGTATAATACTGAATAGAAATGGTGAGAGTGTACATCCTGTCTTGTTCCTGATATTAGGGGGAATCGTTAAATGTGAAGTTAGCTGTGGGTTTTCTTAGATGTCCTTTTTCAAGTTGATGATGTTCTCTATTTCTAGTTTATTCATTGTGTTTATCATGAAAGAGTGTTGGATTTTGTCCAATGCTTTTTTCAGTGCCTATTTGAGATCATGTGGTTTTTGCTCTTTTGTATGACATTAATTGATTTTCATATGTTGAAGCAACTTTGCATGCATGGAATACACCACATTTGGTCATGATGTGTGATTCTCTATATATGTTGTTGGATTTGGTTTGCTGCTATTTTGTTGAGGATTTTTGCATTTATATAATAAATGTTTATTTATAGTTTTCTTGTATTGTCTTCGTCTGGTTTTGAAATCAGGAAAATTGGCTTCATAGGATGAGTTGGGAAGTGTTCCCATCTCTTCTGTATTTTGGAAGAGCTTGTTAAGGGTTGGTGTTCATTCTCTTTTTTTTGTGGTACGCGGGCCTCTCACTGTTGTGGCCTCTCCCGTTGCGGAGCACAGGCTCCGGACGCGCAGGCCCAGCGGCCATGGCTCACGGGCCCAGCCGCTCTGCGGCATGTGGGATCCTCCCGGACCGGGGCACAACCCCATGTCCCCTGCATCGGCAGGTGGACTCTCAATCACTGTGCCACCAGGGAAGCCCTGGTGTTCATTCTTAATGTTTCATAGAATTCACCTGTGAAGCCATCTGGTCCTGGGCTTTTCTTTGTGGGATGTTTTTGATTATTTATTCAATTTCTTTACTTGTTATAGCTTTATTCAAATTACTTCTTTGTGAGTTGATTTAAGCAGTTTGTGTCTTCTGGGGATTTGTCCATTTCACCTAGGTTTTGTAATTTGTTATATTACAATTTTTATAGTATTCCATACAAGCCTTTATAATCATTCTTACTTATGTAAAGTTGGTAGTAATTTCAGTAATTTGGTCTTTAGTAATTTGGGTCTTCTCTCTTTTGTTCTTGTTCACTCTAACTAAATGATCGTCAATTCTGTTGATCTTTTCAAAGAACCGACTTTTTGTTTTGTTGATTTTCTCTATTCTTTTATTCTCTATTGTATTTATTTCACGAATTATTTCCTTCTGTCTGCTGGCTTTGGGTTTAGTTTGTTCTTCTTTTTCTAGTGTCTTAAAGCGTACAGTTTGGTTGTTGATTTGAGATCTTTTTAATTTTTAAAATTAAAAAAAATCTTTAATTCAGATATAATTGACATATAACATTGTGTACATTTAAGGTGTGTAACATGTTGACTTGAGATCTTTTTTTTAAATACAGGTGTTTACAGCGATAAATTTTCTCATAGCATGGCTCTTGCTGCTTTTGTCACGTCCCATAAGTTTTGGTTTCTATCGCAAAGTATTTTTCTTTGTTTTGGCTGTGTTGGGTCTTAGTTGCAGCATGCAGGATCTTCATTGAGGCATTCGGGGTCTTTTGTTGTGGCACGTTGGCTTCTCTCTAGTTGTGGTGCACGGTCTTCTCTAGCAGGCTTCTCTCTAGTTGTGGCATGCAGGCTCCAGGGCACATGGGCTCTGTAGTTTTGTGGCATGCAGGCTCTCTCCTTGAGGTGCACAAGCTCAGTAGTTGTGACATGTGGGCTTAGTTGCCCCATGGCATGTGGGATCTTAGTTCCCTGACCAGGGATTGAACCTGTGTCCCCTGTGTTGGGAGGTGGATTCTTTACCACTGGACCACCAGGGATGTCCCCCAAAATATCTTCTAACTTCCCATATGATTTTTTGGCTCATTGGTTATTTAGGGGAGTGGTGTTTATTTTCACATCTTTGTAAATTTCTTAAATTATTTTCCCGTTATTGTTTTCTAATTTCATTCCATTGTTGTTGGAGAATATAGTTTGTATGATTTCAATCCTTTAAATTTACGGAGACTTCTTTTATGGCCTGTTTTAGAGAATGTTACCTGTGCACTTGAAAACAATGTATATTCTGCTATTGTTGCTTGGACTGTTTTATAGATGTTTGTTAGATTTTGTTGGTTTGTAGTGTTGTTCGAGTCTTCTGGTTCCTTGCTGATCTTTTGTGTGGTTGTGTTATCCATATTGAAAGTAGAGTATTGAAGCCTCCAACTGTTATTGTTGAATTGTCTATTTCTCCTTTCAATTCTGTCAGATGTTGCTTCGTATATTTGGGGGTTCTGTTATTAGGTGCATATATGTTTATAATTGTTATATCTTCTTGATAGATTTGTCCTCTTGTAATTATAAAAATGTTCCTTGTCTTTAGTAACAATTTTTATCTTACAGTGCATTGTATCTGATGCTAGTATAGCTACTCCAGAGTCTTTTGGCTACTGTTTATGTGTGTGTATTTTTCTCTCCTTTTGCTTTCAGCCCACTTAGTCTTTGAGTCTAAAGTATGTCTTGTAGAAATCATATATTTGGATTTTTTTAAATTGTTTTTTGTTTTCGTTTTGGTCCCTTCTGCCAATCCTCACCTCTTGAGTGTGTAATCGATTTACATTTAATGTAATTACTGGTATATTAGGATTTATGTTTTCCATTTTACTATTTGTTTTCTATATGTTTTATGTCTTTTTAGTTTCTCTATTCCTCCATTACTGCCTTTTTGTATTAAATATTTTCTAGGATATGTTTTAATTAGCTTGTTATTTCTTTTATTATAATTTTCTTTATTTTCCTGGTGATTACAGTTAGTATCTTAGAGCAATCTATTTTGGATTAATACCAACTTAATTTCAATAGTATGCAAAAACTTTGTTTTAATAGAGTTCTGTTCATTTCCTCCTTCTTTATGTTCTTATTGTCATTCAAACTGCATATTTTATAATAAAATCCCATCAACAGTTATTTAATTATTGCTTTATGCAGTTGTCATTTAATTCATGTAGGAAAAGAGTTATGAACAAAAATATCTTTATACTGCCTTTTGTATTTATCTGTGTAGTTATCTTTATTAGTGCTTATTTCTTCATGTGGATTTGGGTTACTGTCTAGCGTCTTTTTATTTCATCATTAAGGACTCCCTTTATTTCTTGTACAGCAGCCCTTCCAGCGATGAATTCTTTCAGTTTTGTTTAGTGGGGATATCTTAATTTCTCTTTCTTCTTTTTTTTTAAAAGAGATCGTTTTTAAATTATTTATTTATTTTTTAGATTTTTTTTTAAAAATTTAATTTAATTAATTTATTTTTTGGCTGTGTTGGATCTTCGTTGCTGTGCGCGGGCTTTCTCTAGATGTGGCAAGTGGGAGCTACTCTTCGTTGCCGTGCTCAGGCTTCTCCTTGTGGTGGCTTCTCTGGCTGCGGAGTGCAGGCTCTAGGTGCACGGGCTTCAGTAGTTGTGGCATGTGGGCTCTAGAGTGCAGCCTAAGTAGTTGTGGCACACAGGCTCCATGACATGTGGGATCTTCCCGGACCGCGGATCGAACCCATGTCCCCTGCATTGGCAGGTGGATTCCTAGCCACTGCACCACCAGGGAAGTCCCTCTCCTTCATTTTTGAAGGATAGTTTTGCTGGATTTAGAATTCTTGATTGATAGTCTTTTTCCTTTTCTTTTAGCACTGCGAATATGTTATCCCACTGTCTCTGGCCTCTGTGGTTTTGATGAGAAGTCAGCTTTTCATCTTATTGAGGACTTTGAATGCGATGAGTCACTTTTTTCTTGGTACCTTCAACAACCTCTGTTTTTGGCTTCTGACAGTTTGATTATAATGTGTCTAGCTGTATATCTCTTTGATTTATCCTACTTGGTGTTTATCTCGTTCCTCAGTTGTTAAGATTAATGTTTTTCACTGAATTTAGGGTGTTTTCAGCCATTTATTTATGTAACTCTTGATTTTTTCCTCTTTTTGTCTCCTCTGGGACTTCTGCATATTTTGGTGTGCTTGATGATATCCCAGAGATCTGAGGCTGAATTCACTTTTGTTCATTCTTCTTTCTGTTTTTCAGACTAGAAAATCAATCTTTCTTTAAGTCTGCAGATTCTTCAGCTAGCTTAAATCTGCTGTTGAGCCCCTCTAGTGAATTTTTCATTTTAATTATTATACTTTAACTCCAGAATTTCTGCTTGGTTCTTTTTTTAAAGAATAATTTTTATCTCTATTGATACTCCCTATTTGGTGAGAAATTCTCATAATTCCTTTAAATTCTTCAGACATGATCTCCTTTAGTTCTTTTTTTTTTTTTTTTTTTGTGGTACGCGGGCCTCTCACTGTTGTGGCCTCTCCCATTGCGGAGCATAGGCTCCGGACGCGCAGGCTCAGTGGCCATGGCTAACGGGCCCAGCCGCTCCGCAGCATGTGGGATCTTCCTGGACCGGGGCATGAACCCGTGTCCCCTGCAGCAGCAGGCAGACTCTCAACCACTGCGCCACCAGGGAAGTCCTCCTTTAGTTCTTTGAACATAGTTACAAAAGCTGATTTAAAGTCCTTGTCTAGTAAGTCCAACATCTGAGCTTCCTTAAGGATAGTTTCTGTTGACTGCCCTTTTTTCCCCTGTGTTTGGGTCATACTCTCTTGTTTCTTTGTGTGTCTCATAGTTTTTGCTGAAAATGGACATTTTAAATAATATAATGTAGCTACTCTGAAAATCACCCTCTCTCCCAGGGTTTGTTGTTGTTGCTATTAGTTTTGTTACTTTTTTGGACTAATTCTGTAAACCCTGTACTCTTTGTCCCGTGTAACCACTGAAGTCTCTGCTTGGTTTGCTTAGTGGTTAGCTAATGATTGGGCAGATTTCCTTATGTCTTGAACCCATAAGTCTCCTAACCTTGTTGAGGGACTCTGTGTGTGTGTGTGTGTGTGTGTGTGTGTGTGTGTGTTGTGGCTCCCTTAATGCACCAGAAGTTTGCATTGTGCCTTAGCCTTTACTTCCTGGTTGTGTAGAATATCAGGGTCAGCCAGAGGTGAGAGAATAGGGCCTTCCTAGGTCTTTCCTAGGCATGTGCATGCCTTCTAGATTACTAAAAATATGTTGGAGCTTTTCTAAACCCTCTACATCTCATTCCTCAGTTTTTCCTTTTAAGTTTTTTGATCAATATATTGTTTGCCCCAATTGTTATTGCCACTGCAGACAGCTATGGCATTAAAAAATTGTCTCTGGTTATTTTAACAAAAGCCCTGGGGATAGAATTGTTTACATTGAGGGTGCTCTGATTCAGGTCCAATAAAGATAAGCCCTGAGAATGGAGTTTTTCCAGTGAACTGCTAGACTGGTTAAGTAATACAATTCTTTGGAGTTGTGGTTTCAGAGGGAGCGCCTAACCTCTTCTGCTCCCTTGAGTGGCTACTGGACTGCTGTTATTCCCACCTACCGTGTTTGCAGGTTGTTGATTTCCCAGGCTTCCATGGAGCTGGAAGGAGGGAAATAGGACAAATTGAAATGCCATAAAGCTTGCTCTGCTTGCTGAAATCCAGCTGCTTTTCATGACTAAATGTTTTTTAGATTGTTGCAAGCCTTTGGTTTTCAGATTTCTGAAAAAGTTGATTTTGACCATTTGTGTCAGTGTTCTCATTAATTTTATGGAAGATCAGACTTTTAGAGGTCCTACTCTGCCATGCTGGATGTGTTTCCTTCAGCCTTTTCTTACATTTATGTAGTAGAAGAGTTTCATGCATTAGATTTTAGCACATTTTTTTAGGTTACTGACAACTTTGAGATAATACATTTTTGTTTTTCCAGTTTTCTTTGCTTTTGTTCCCATACACTCTGGTTAAACTGATTACTTAACATTTTCTGAATACATGCTATACTCTTCCACTTTGAGGCTTCTTATTATCTTATTTTCTCTGCTCAAAATACTCTTTCTTCCCTCAGTCCCACAGTTGGAGTCCTGCTTATCTTCTAAGATTCATTCTGATGTCATTTTCTTCATTTAGCTTTTTATGAGCCCATGGATGTGATCCTTTATTGGAAAACTTGTATTCTTTTTCATACCTTTTGTATGATCTTATACTTTCATCATGTGTGTATATGTGTGTGTGTGTGTGTGTGTGTGTGTGTGTGTGTGTGTGTGTATAGTAGGCATACATAGTTTATTGTCTTTTTCCCCTGCTGAGTTGCTAGTTCTTTGAAGCCAAATGATGAATCATACTTACTTATGTGCTCAGTAAATGGTTGTTTAATTCAAGTGTAAGTGTAAGGTTTCATAGCAAGAATGCTCCACATTTTAGGTATTTTACTGGGAATTGCATTTTGTTCATTTATTTTTGAACTGAAGGAAAATGTCTCCTCTGGAAAAATATAACAATACATAGTTGTACACACACTATACTATATAATCCTTTGTAAGGTGCAGGAAGGTGAGACTATAAAGGCAAAATTCAGCTTTTCCCATAGAGGTTGTTATAATAGTGGTTTCTGATCAAAGATTTGATACCCAGATTTTTATAGAGAAGATCACAGAATTCCAGCTCTGAGTAACTTTGTGTCAGAGGCATAATTTCTCACGACAGAAGTGGGAACTTATTTACATGTGAGAGTGACTGTGCTGAAGCAAAACTAAACTGCTAAAAAACACAGGAAATGTAGAGTTACTTCTTGACATGCTAGATTTTAGCTTCCGTGTATGTCTGTTATCTCTTAGGACCAGATCTAGCTCTCCATTCTTTTTTTTTTCTTTTTTTTTTTAGCTCTCCGTTCTTAATGCTATCTAGATAAAATCATCAGGGACTTGCAGAAAGTGTGCAAAAATGCATGCTGTTCATTTATGCAAATAAAGCAGAATGCATACATGGATTTAGAGTTTTCGTTTATCATTCTAATTAGATCTAAGATGATCGAAATAGGATAATTCAAAAATCCACAGGGACTTACCTGGTGATGCAGTGGTTAAGAATCTGGCTGCCAATGCAGCGGACACGGGTTCGAGCCCTGGTCCGGGAAGATCCCACATGCTGTGGAGCAACTAAGCCCGTGCACCACAACTACTGAGCCTGTGCTCTAGAGCCTGTGAGCCACAACTACTGAGCTCACGTGCCACAACTACCGAAGCCTGCACACCTAGAGCCTATGCTCCACAACAAAGAGAAACTACTGCAATGAGAAGCCTGTGCACCATAATGAAGAGTAGCCCCCGCTCACTGCAACTAGAGAAAGCTCACACACAGCAACGAAGACCCAACGCAGCCATAAATTTAAAAATAAATAAATAAATAAATAAATGTATTAAAAAACAAAAGCTAGGTACATTTTTTAAACCATATGCTAATGAAAACCTTATAACACTATCAGAGTCTTAAATTCACTTCATTTGCACCATATGTTGCCTACACTGCTTTTTGTTCATGCCAAGCCTAATGTCTGGGAATCAACCGTGGAATAATCATCATACTTTTAGAGTCAGACCTGGTTTGCAACTTGGTCAACAATTTGCCAAGTATTGATACCTTAAGTAAGTTACTTATTCTTTCTGAGCTTCACTTTCCTTATGTGTAAAATGATTCTAGGACAGAAATGTTAACTTTAACTCCTGGTTTGTTGCAGTGAGTCTAAGGGAGTACAAAAAAATAAGATTCTGATTTATTCATTAATGAGAGTGTAAAATGATAGAGGCAGATGAAATAGACTGATCAATAAAGAAGGTGGATTCGAAGAGCAAGGGCCAGAGGGGGGAAAAACAAGAGGTGAACTTTGTACTTTAGTCTTTCTGAATATAGTCGATCCATATTTTAACACTGGAATCAGGAGGAAAGACCAGTATTCTAATTATAGGAAAGAGTTAGCTGTCTGGGATTTTAGTGAGAAAGAAAGTTTTAGTGGGGTCACTCATTGCATATTTACTGAGTGCTCAATATGCATGTAGCATTTTATGTTATATGCTATGGGGAAAACTGAAAAGGATAAGATATAGTCAGTACCTTCCAAGAACTCACAACAAATTACACTCATAGAGTCTAGTTACATTAACTTATTGGCAATCAAGAATCCATGAACTCATTCAAAAGTCCTTACTTTCAAGGAGTTCACAATCTACTGAAAAAAACAGACAAATTAGAAGAAATAAGATATGGGTAAGTACAAGAGCACTAGGAAGGACAACTGCGTCATATGAGACAGAGAGCTGTCAGGAAAGCTTCCTAGAAGAGATAGTATTGAAACCTAATATTGAAGGATGAATGGGAGTTGTGAGTAAGAGATGCTGCACATTGTTGAAGATGAAGGCAGCTTTGAGTGAGTGAGTGTGTGTGTGTGTGTGTGTGTGTGTGTGTGTGTGTCTGTGTAGGGGAGTTGATGAGGAGTAATAAGAGGCTGAGGGGCAGGCAAGGGCTGTATCATGAAAGGCCTTATGGTAAGGATTTTTTTGAAAGAAGTAGAAAGTCATTGAAGGGTTTTAAGAAGGGGAGTGTCATAAGTATATTTACATTTTAGATGGATCACTCTTGGGGGCTTCCCTGGTGGTGTAGTGGTTAAGAATCCGCCTGCCAGTGCAGCGGACACAGGTTCAATCCCTGGTCCGGGAAGATCCCACGTGCCGCAGAGCAGCTGAGCCAGTGCTCCACAACTACTAAGCCTGAGCTCTAGAGCCCGAGAGCCACAACTACTGAGCCCACATGCCACAACTACTGAAGGCCGCACGCCTAGAGCCTGTGCTCCACAACAAGAAAAGCCACTGCACTGAGGAGCCTGCGCACCACAACGAAGAGTAGCTCCTGCTCGCCGCAACTAGAGAAAGCCGCGCGCAGCAACGAAGACCCAACGCAGCCAAAAATAAATAAATAAAATAAATTAAAAAAAAAAAAAAGATCACTCCTGAAACAGGATAGTGAATGAACTGATTAAAGGAAGTCAGAAAGTACCAGTCAGTAGGCTATGGAGTTATCCTTGAGAATAAGATGAGGATGAGAATTAAAGCCATACCAGCAGAGGAAGAAAAGGGAGGAGAATTGATTCAAGAGCTATGAAGGAGGAAGAGTTGACAGGACTTATACCTGTTGTGTATGGAGAGGTTAAGAGAGAAACTACATAAATGCTCCCAGATTTTTAGCTTAAGCATTTGGGAGGAAGTGGTTCATTTACCAGTAGAGGAAAATGAAGAGGAGTATTGATTTACTAGGGAAGATATGTTCCATTTGGTGTTCTTTGAATTTGACAGGCCCAGTGGAACATTCAGATAGAATTTGTCCCTTGGCCTTTGAATGGTCAGGTCTTGGGATTTAGCATAGTTTTGGTTGCAGGCAGATTTGTGAGGCATCAGAAAATAAGTAGGGGGTAGCCATAGATGAAGCAGGATGAGTGTAGGAGTGTGGATGAGGGAACCCAATACCATAAATTAATGTTTTGTGACTGTTTTGTGATGTTTGCTTCTGATACATATTAAATTTGTGTACATAGATGAGGCTGGTTTTTTTTCTGGGCTTTCTATTTTGTGCCACTGATTACTATTAGTATCATAGCAGTTAAAATATTTTTGTTAATACCTTATATCTGTTTGGCTCTTTCCAAAGTCTCGGAAAAGCTATTTTTCCCATCTGCTATGAATTTTGTAGATTCAATTTAAAAATCCTGTTGGAATAATGACTGGGATTGCAAAATTTTGTCATGGCCTCCAGATTACTTTGGTTTTGTTTGTAGTTCCTTTTTCATTTTTGATATTATTTGTTTCAGATGACTCTGTAGGCATGTTAAGGAGATTTAAGAGAGATTTCACTAGGTGCTGATTCATCTATAAATTCCTTGCTTTATATTTTATTTGATAATAACGCACCCACTGCATGAATGATGAATGGGTTTTAATTTGTGCTTTTTTAATTTTTTTTAAATGTTTGCTTTAAAGGAGCTTATAGTTTAGTGGGGTACACTAACCACAATACAGTGCATGAACATGCAAGCCAATGTGTTTTTACCAAGTGCTTGAGGTTACAGAAGAGGGAAAAATTGATTTGGGGGGTGAGGGGGATGAGTAAAGAGCCCTGAGGAGGCGTGTATAAAAGAGAGAAAGGGACTTGATACAGGAGGAAGCAGCATGAGCAGAGGCCAGGTGTGTGTGAAGGTGTCTGGTTTGAATGAGGGGTGGTCCTGAAGGGGGCAGGCGTCATGGGAGGAGTGCCAAGGGATGAAGTTGGTGGAAGAGCAGGAGCCAGTGTATGAAGGGTGCCACAGGCCCATGTTCTTTAAAAGTCCTTTCACACGTTATCCACCTGATGGCCACAGCCGCACTGTGGAAGCAAAGAGGACTTGCAGGCATTCCTTTATCTTTGCATTTTCTCTGCAGTCTTCTTGTAATTTCTACTCTGATTACATGTGGAAAAGAGCTTGATTATCATTATTCCTGTTTTATGAATGAGAGACTTGATGCTCAGTGATTTATCTAGTTTCATATAGCTAAGAAAAAATGGTCTTGAGACTAGAGCCCACGTCTTCTGACTAATATACTAGGCTGCCTTTACATTATTTCAATGCCATCTTCTTTTCTCCTTTACCTATTCTAGTTACTTTTAATTCTAAAACTTAGGAGGTTGGTGGAAAATTTGCATAATTGAGTAACTGAATGAGAGTATATGATTTGAGCAAATTATTTTTTCTTTTCTTTGTGCTCCCTCTCATGGATGATTTAAACAGACGACAAACATGAGTGAAGAATCTAGAACAGGAATGGTTAGCCTACAATGGCCCTCTGATTTATAGGTCTGAGAAGGTTAGAACTTAGTAACTTAAACTTTTTATTTTGTTTTATTTCATTTAACTCTGTATTATGAAAAATTTCAAACATACGCAAAAACATAAAATTACACTGAGCCCTCAAGTACTCATCACTCAGCTTCAACAGTTACTAACTCGTAGTCATCTGATTTCATATAAACCCTTCCTCCCCCTGCCACATCTGCCTTCAGATATTTTTGAAGTAATTCCCAGACATCATTTCATTTAATTTGAACTTTTAAAAATGTTGTGCTTGAGTTTAACTTGTGCTCTTGTCTCTAATTGTGTCCTAGGCATTAGGTCCAGTTCTTAGTATTTGACCAGCTCTTTTCCCTCCTGACCATGGGGTTTTATTGGAAACAAAATTCCAGTACACTGCTCCTTTATGAAGATGGGTCCCAGCAGACTCCCAAAGATCGTCAGCTGTGTGTACTGTATTTTTCTTACATTTGTTGTCAGTGGTTTTAGTGCCAGCCCCCAGGGTGTGGCTAGGAAAAGATGTTCCCATGTTGGTACTCTGACCATGAGCTGACATAAGGATTGGTTTTACAACAGTGGGTTTATTTGAAATTTCTGCTGAATGCAAAGCTGTCATTCAAATTAAACCCTGGACACTTATTAATTGGCAAGTTCAAGCACACGAAACAGTTATTTTTCCTTTTGCTAAAAAAGCTGGAAGCAAATAGAGAAACCAGCTATAAATTGGACTTTAGACAGAAGGCAAAGTGTCACTGGGTGTTGCCATTTGCCACGTTGGTTGGATGAATAAGCATGGGAAGCAAGGAGCTAAATGATTAATAACGGAAAGAAAGCATTTAGGGGATTGTTACGTTCCTATAATTTACCTTTTGCTGGGAAATTTACCCAGCATCTCTTTGTACGTAGCACATGGCTACTTTCCTACTATAAAAGCTGGGTGTAAGGAATGTGATCATGAGTGCATGTGCCTGGGCCTGTGTATATGTGCTGAGTGTTGAAAATGGTCTGCTGACTACCAACCTCTTACACTCCCATGTTTGTTGACTGACACTATTTTTGATTAGAAATCTTTATAAAATTTACAAAGATCTAAGTATGGAAGTATAATGTCATCATTCTCTTCTTCTCTAGAGCATTATTTCTGGGAGTCTTTCATTTGGCTTGCTGGGAAAGAACAGTCTTATTAATAGTAATTTTTCAGATATGTTTGTTGCTGTGTTTCAGTGCTTTTTCCTTCTACTGCAGATAAAAATGAGACTGAACTTTCTAGTGTTTCCTTCTAGCACAGCCTCAGCTTTGTAAACGTCCCAGTTGAGAAAATATTGATACTACTTGTCTGAAAATACAGTGGCCTGGACTTTAAGATATTGGAAAGAGGCCGGTGTGTGTTTGTGTATTCGTGCATGCGCCTGTGGACAGTGGTCAAATATATAAGGGTAATGGTCAGACAAGCTTTTACTGTACTTTCTTCTTAAATTATAGGACTACTTTTTTCAAGAATTTGAGAAGAATCAGTATTGAGGCCTGAGTAGAGACCTCAAGCTCTACAGCATCTCTCTTCCATAGACATTTTCTTCTCAGTTTGATTAGTTTACTTTTACATTTTGAAGACTCAGTGTACACTGTGACCTGGTGCTCTGTTAAGCATGCTGTGGTAGGGGACGGAACATAGACAAGGTCTCTGAGCTTCAGGAGTTTAAAATCTTTGGGAGTAAGTAAAATACACACAGTAAAATGAAGAGTGACCTTTGAAGAGGAGGTAAGATTTAGAGAGGTGGTGAGGAGAATGTGCTACTTGGGCCTCAGTTTCTGTGTCTGTAAAATGAGAGCGTTGGACCAAATGACGTAAAGGCCCCTTTTAGCAGTCATGCTCTATGATTCTTCAAGTTAAGAAACGTCTAAAGACAGAAAATTAGGCTTCATATACTTAGTGAAAAAGTAATGAGGGACTTCCTGGTGGTCCAGTGGGTAAGACTCTGCTCCCAATGCAAGGGGCCGGGTTCAGACCCTGGTCAGTGAACTGGATTCCGCATGCATGCTGCAGGACTGAAGAGTTCGCATGCCACAACTAAGAGTCTGCATGTGGGCTTCCCTGGTGGCGCGGTGGTTGGGAGTCTGCCTGCCGATGCAGGGGACACGGGTTCGAGCCCTGGTTTGGGAGGATCCCGCATGCCGCGGAGCGGCTAGGCCCGTGAGCCACAACTACTGAGCCTGCGTGTCTGGAGCCTGTGCTCCACAACGGGAGAGGCCGCGATAGTGAGAGGCCCGCGCACCGCGATGAAGAGTGGTCCCCGCTTGCCACAACTAGAGAAAGCCCTCGCACAGAAACGAAGACCCAACACAGCCATAAATAAATAAATAAATAAAATAAAAAGAGTCTGCATGCTGCAACTAAGAAGCTCTCATGCTGTAGTGAAGATTCCGCATGCCGCAACGAAGATCCCATGTGCCGCAACTAAGACCTGGTGCAGGCTGAATGAATGAATGAATGAATAGTAATGAGAATGTTTCTGGGGAAGCCAAGAATCCTCTTCTTTTCCTTTTTAGTATCCCTTACAAGGCCTTTGACCACTGTCTTATTTGCTTTCAAACATCTTGAAGGGAAGATAGAACATACTTTTTTTCCCTAAGTGTGTTGGGGGAGACAGTGTTTAATTTATTTTGAAAATAAATTTATTTATTTGTTTATTTTTGGCTGCATTGGGTCTTCGTTGCTGCGCGCGGGCTTTCTCTAGTTGCGGCGAGTGGGGGCTACTCTTCATTGCGGTGCGTGGGCTTCTCCTTGTGGTGGCTTCTCGTTGCAGAGCACGGGCTCTAGGCGCGCGGGCTTCAGTAGTTGTGGCACATGGGCTGAGTAGCTGTGACTCGTGGGCTCTAGAGCGCAGGCTCAGTAGTTGTGGCGCATGGGCTCAGTTCCTCTGTGGCATGTGGGATCTTCCCAGACCAGGGCTCGAACCTGTGTCTGCTACATTGGCAGCGGGATTCTTAACCCTGCACCATCAGGGAAGTCTCAGTGTTTAATTTAAAATGCAACAGGAATGAAGGCTTGAAAAAAATTACCCCAAATTATGTTAATTGACACAGCTCTCAAGTATGATGGGACGTATGGCAGGGTTTTCTTTTTCCCTAAATTGTCCCTTAGTAAAGAGGAAGTTGCCTTCATTTGAGTCCTTATTAAACCTCTAATGTGAAGAGGTACCTTCTCAGTTATTTCACTTTGAACAACAAACTACTGTTTTGGGTTAATGATGTGTTAGCCTGACTCCAGTCAGTGCTGCTTTTGATGCCTATTGACAGAATCAGTAGAAAGAGACAGAGAAATTTAGTGTTGGATGCCTTAAAATAAGCCTTTTCAAGACCATTTTGAAAAATAATACCAGGCTTTGAACAGAGAAATGACGTGTTCTGACTTAAGTTTTGAAAAAAATCTCTTTGGCTGTTGAGTTGAGAATAGACTCTAGGGGGCAGGAGAAGAAGTAAAGATACCTTTCAGAAATCCTGGTGAGAGAATCTGGCAGTCCTAGTAGAAGTGTTGAGAAGTGGTGGGATTCTGACTACATTTTGAAGAAAGAGCCGGTAGAATTTTTGTCAGATTTGGATGTAGGGTATGAGAAAGAGGTAAATCAAATATGTATTAAATGCTTTGAAATCAAGCACATCTCACACCCTTTGACCTAGCAATTCCCCTTTTAAAAATTCAGAGTAGAAAATAATCATGTGTGCAAAGATGTTTGTACATGCAAGAATATTTATCACAAAAATTTAGAAACAAGTAAGTAATAATACAGAATTGGCCAAATAAACATTGGTAAAGCCTTTTCAGTAGAGTATTATGCAGTCATGAAAATGATTTACAAGTATGTTTCTGGACAAAGAAATACATTCATAATATATTTCTAATTTTTGTCTTTATGTATTTTACTGGGAATATTTGGGGTATTTTAATGGGAAGTTATCAGATACTGTTGGTTGCTGCTATAGTAACTTAAAGGTCTATCATGTTAACTTTTTTTTTTTTTTGCGGTACGCGGGCTTCTCACTGTTGTGGCATCTCCCGTTGCAGAGCACAGGCTCCAGATGCTCAGGCTCAGCGGCCATGGCTCACGGGCCCAGCCGCTCCGCGGTATGTGGGATCCTCCCGGACCGGGGTACGAACCCGTGTCCCCTGCATCGGCAGGCGGACTCTCAACTACTGCGCCACCAGGGAAGCCCTATCATGTTAACTTTAGATTGGTGAATTCTATTTTGTATCTAATATGTGCTTGGGGAAGTTTTCAGAGAAGTAGTTATGTTGTTTCTGTACAATTGAATTCTAAATTGTTCATGTAATTTTTGAACGAAGTTGAGTCATTTGTCACCTATTGGATTCTGACATATGTCAGATGTTGGTAAGTTAAATGTAAAGTATGTATAGTACTAAATTTTATCAAAAAGCTTTGCAATTTCAGGGTGATTTCTTAGTGATCACTGCTTTTCTCTCATGCAATGTACATTATGCAACCCCCCAAACAAACAAATGTACTAGAGGAATCATTCCTGTATAACTATAAAATGAAATGGACTAGAGTTAATTGTGTCCCTAAGAGCATTCCTCTTTGCTTCATTAAATGAGTTATGTTTGCTTTGTTTGTATTTAAATGAATTTATATTTCATTTAAATGTTCATAAAATGGAAAATACGGGGATCATTTTTCTAGGATCATTTCTCTACTTTTCTCAGTAAAACCCATTGTTTACTTCATGTCTTCCTATCACCACTGAACCTATCACCATTAAATAATGTTAATCAGAAACATTAATTGGAAGATTTAGAGTCACAGGCTCCCCTCTTCTTGGTCTTCTCCTGTCATCTGTCTTCTCCTCCCCCCATGTTTCCCCTCAAATTTCTCTTGATTTAAAAATTTTTTTTTGTTTTAAAAATTGTTATACAGTAAAATTGACTTTTTTCTGGTGTATAGTTCTGTGAATTTTCATACATATATTGATTCATGTAACAACTACCACAGTCAGGATACAGAACAGTTCCATCATCCCAGAAAACTTGTGTTATATCCCTTTATACTTAGTCCTCTGGCATCCAGTGATGTAGTTTTGTCTTTTCAAGAATATTTTATAAGTAGAATCATTTTGAGACTGGCTTCTTTCACTCAGCATAATGCCTTTGAGGTTCATTCAGATTGTTGCATGTATCAAGAATTTGTTCCTTTTTACTGCTGGATAGTATTCCAGAAGTGGATGTACCACAGTTTATCCAAATTTACCCATTGAGGGACGTTTGGTTTGTTTTCAGTTTTTGGTGTTTATGAATAGAGCTGCTATATTCATGTGCAGGTTTTATGTGAATGTAGGTTTCATTTCTTTAGGACAAATTCTCAGGAGTGCACTTGTTGGGTTGTATGGTAAGTGTATGTTTACATTTATTAGACTCTACCAGACTTTTTTTAAAAATTTTTATTGGAGTATAGTTGATTTACAATGTTGTGTTAATTTCTGCTGTACAGCAAAGTGAGTCAGTTATACATATGCATATATCCACTCTTTTTTAGATTCTTTTCTCATATCGGTCATTAGAATCTGCCGGACTCTGGATGTACCATTGTGCATTCCCAGCAATGTGTGAGAGCCAGTTGCTCCTCGTATTTGTCAGCACTTGATATTGTCTGTCAGCATTTTTTATTTGAATCATCCTAATAAGTGTGTAGTCGTTTTTTTAAAAAACCAGTATTATTGACACGTAATCCACACACCATAAATTTTCCTACAACCTGGATTTAGAACATTTTCATCACCCCCCAAAAAAAACCACATGAGCTTCCCTGGTGGCACAGTGGTTAGGAATCTGCCTGCCAATGCAGGGGACACGGATTCGAGCCCTGGCCTGGGAGGATCCCTCATGCCGCGGAGCAACTGGGCCCGTGCGCCACAACTACTGAGCCTGAGCTCTAGAGCCTGCAAGCCACAACTACTGAGCCCATGTGCCACAGCTACTGAAGCCTGCTCACCTGGGGCCCATGCTCCGCAACAAGAGAAGCCACGACAATGAGCCCTCGCACTGCAAGGAAGAGTAGCCCCCGCTCACTGCAACTAGAGAAAGCCTGTGCACAGCAATGAAGACCCAACACAGCCATAAATGAATGAATGAATGAATGAATAAATAAATAAATAAATTTATTAAACAAACAAACAAAAAACATGGTATGGGCTTCCCTGGTGGTGCAGTGGTAAAGAATCCACCTGCCATTGCAGGGGACATGGGTTCGATCTCTGCTCCGGGAAGATCTCACATGCTGCAGAGCAACTAAGCCTGTGCGCCACAACTACTGAGCCTGCACTCTAGAGTCCACAAGCCACAACTACTGAGCCCATGCACCGCATCTACTGAAGCCCATGCACTCTAGAGGCCATGCTCTGCAACAAGAGAAGCCACTGCAGTGAGAAACCCGCGCATCGCAATGAAGAGTAGCCCCCACTTGCCGCAACTAGAGAAAGCCCGCACACAGCAACAAAGACCCAACACAGCCAAAACTAACTAACTAAATAAATAAAAATAAATAAATTTATTAAAAAAACCATGGTAGTTGTTTCCATCTTCCTTCTCCCCTCAGCCCCAGGCAACTACTAATTTTTCTGTCTCTACAGATTTGCCTTTTCTGGATAGTTCATATAAATGGGATCATACAGTATGTGATCTTCTATGAGTTATTTCAGTCAATTAGCATAATATTTTTAAGGTTCATCCAAATTGTAACATGTATCAGTACTCCTTTTTATGGCTTAGTAATACTCTGTTGCATGGATATACCATATATTGTTTAGTGGGCATTTGGGTTGTTGCTTATTTTTGGCTATGAATAATGATGCCATGAACATTTGTGTACAAGTTTTTGTGTAGACACGTGTATTCAATTCTCTTGGGTGGAATTGCTGGATCATATGGTAACTCTTAACCTTTTGAGGAACTGCCGAACTGTTTTCTAAAGTGACTGTGCCCCTGTCAGTTTACAGTTCCACCCACTGGCAGTATATGAGGGTTTCAGTTTCTCCGCATCTTCACCGACACTTTTTATTGTCTGTGTTTTTTTTGTTGCCATCTAGTGGGTTTGAAGTGGTATCTCATTTTGGTTTTGATTTGCATTTTCCTGAAGATTAACATTGTTGAGCATCTTTTCTTTTCATGTGCTAATTAACTATTGTATATCTTCTTTGGGGAAGTGTCTAGTTAGAGTTTTTGTCTGTATTTTATTGGGTTATTTGCCTGTCTTGTTGAATTGTAAGTTCTTTATATATTCTGGTTACAAGTCCCTTATTGGACATATGATTTACATATATGTTCTCCCATTTTTTGGTTTGTCTTTCACTTTTAGGATATTGTCCTTTGAAGCACAAATATTTTAAATTTTGATGAAGTCCAATTTATCTGTTTTTTCTTTGTCTCTTGTACTTTTGGTGTTGTATCTATGAAACTGTGGCCTAACGCACAGCCACAAAGATTTACACTTCTGTTTTCTTCTAAGAATTTTATAGTTTTAGCTCTTATATTTAGGTCTCTAGCTCATTTTGAGTAAATTTTTGTGAATAGGTATTCAACTTCATTCTTTTGCATGTGGATGTCCAGTTGTCCCAGCATCATTTGTTGAAAAGAGTGCTCTTTCCTCTCTCAGTTATCTTGGCACCCTTGTCAAAAGTCAGTTGACCATAAATGTAACAGTTTATTTCTGGACTTCCATTCATCTGTATATCTGTTTTTCTGCCAGTATTGCATTGTCTTCATTACTATCACTTTGTATTAAGTTTTGAAATTGTGAATCTTCCAACATTTTTGTTTTTCAAGATAGTTTTGGCCAGAGTGAGATTGTATAAACCTAAATAGGATTAAGTAACTCACTGCTTAGAATCTTTAAATCAGTCACATCTGATTGCATCTATGATAAAATTTTATATCCCTAACCTGACCCACAAGATTTATGAACTGACCCCTGCCCATTTTTCCAGTTTCATCTCTCACTCACTTTCTCTCTTGCTTACTGCCTTAGCCTGCTCTTTGAAAACTATTTTTTTTTTTTTTGCCCCCACCATGTGGCATGTGGGATCTTAGTTCCCAACTAGGGATCAAACCCGTGCCCCCTGAACTGGAAGCACAGAGTCTTAACCACTGGACTGCCAGGGAAGTCCCTGAAAGCTTTAAAATGCCTTTCTATTGCAGGGCTTTTGCGTATCCATTTACTTTTGCTTAGAATGCTCTTCTCTTCACTCTTTACCTAGTTCCTGCTCATTCTTCAGATCTTTACCTGTCAATTTTTAAGAAAGGCTATTCCTATTATTATTTTTTTTTAATAAATTTATTTAGTTTTGGCTGCCTTGGGTCTTCGTTGCTGCGCGGGCTTTCTCTAGTTGCTGTGAGTGGGGGCTACTCTTCGTTGCAGTGCATGGGCTTCTCATTGCAGTGGCTTCTCTTGTTGCAGAGCACGGGCTCTAGGCGCACGGGCTTCAGTAGTTGTGGCACGTGGGCTCAGTAGTCGTGGCACGTGGGCTCAGTATTCATGGCTTGCGGGCTCTAGAGCGCAGGCTCAGTAGTTGTGGTGCATGGGCTTAGTTGCTCCATGGCATGTGGGATCTTCCTGGACCAGGGCTCGAACCCGTGTCCCCTGCATTGGCAGGCAGATTCTTAACCACTGCGCCACCAGGGAAGCCCCCTATTATTTTTTAAATATTGTTTTTTCTTTTCTCACTTAGGTAACACATGTTCATCATAGCAAATTTGAAAAATAAGGAAAGGTATCTTACAAGGAAACCAGAGGATAAGCATTTAATGTTGCAGAGACATCTAATGCCAGCTTGTTTTTTGGTCCTATGGTCCTTATTTTCTTTTTCTGTTTGGAAGCCTGAAGAACTATTTCTTTCACATTTGAAATTGAATTATATTTGAAATTTGAAATTGCCATATTTGAAATTGCCAGGATATTTCCAGATTGGGTTTATTGTCATTGTTTTGCTTGAAAGGTAGGCCCTCACTTGAATAGACTAATGTCTTTTTTTCTATTTCCAAAAGGACTTTTTCCCTTTGTGCTTGTGATACAGTTTTAGTTTCTTTAACCAAAATGTTATTTTTCTAGGGTTGAATATTAATTCTCCATTTTCTCTATTACTCTCTTTTCTCTCCATTGTTTTCTTTCCTTCCCACTTTCTCCCCTTTAAATTAAATACTGGTGTAACATCTTAAGTGTGCCTTCTACATCATGGATACAGTTTTCTGCATAGATATTTCAATGCTGTATTGCTACCAATTATCTTAATTAATGTTTTTTTCTTTGCAGTCTTTTCTTATCAAGCTGATCTTCTAATCTCAACCTCTTCTCACTTTGTGGTTCTTTGTTGCAGCTTTATAATAAAGTACAGTGCCTGGCACAGTAATAGGTCTTCAAATACGTGGCTAAAGGAATGAATACATGAGTAAACAAAAACCAGATCTTGACTGTTGTATCCTACTGAGACTCTCAAAAAATATTTCTTTGAGTGTATTCTTCAGAAAAAGAAAAACCAGCTGTACTGAGGTGTAACATATACCATAAAACTTACTCATTTTAAGGGTACAATTCAGTGATTTTTAGTAGATTTTACAGAGTTGTGCAACTATCACAACAGTCCAGTTTTAGAACATTTTCCTCACTGGAAAAAGTCCCCTCATGCCTGTTTGCCATAAGTTCCTGCTTCCACCCCATGCTTTCTGTCTCTGTAAATTTGCCAGATGTGAACATTTCATATAAATGTATGCTGATGTAGCTGCTCAGATACATATACACACACACACAATTGTTTTCATTTTTCAGCATGGCTTTCTTGTGGTTTGCCCCCCTGTCTGCATAGCTTAGTGGACAGCGGTTGTGCTCAAACTTATTGAGGCAGTAAGACTTGTCCTCTGCCAGTGGATCTGCGTGTGGGGCAGAGGAACATGTTCAAAGTTCAGGCTGTTCTCAAATCTGCCCTGGTGTTTACTTTCCACTTGATCCTTTCATGTCTCCTCTTTGCCTGTATATAGCTCAGCTTTGGCCACGAGCTTGCTGATCACGACTACAGCCTCAGCCTACTAGAGCTCTTCACCGTCCTTGCTCACCTGCCGCCTGGAGCATCACTTACACTGGCAGCACAGTTGGGCATGTGTGCTACGCTCTAGTTCAAATTGAGTGATCTCCCACTGATTCCAGCAGCAAAGCCTCCAGGCCTTGTAGTTTGCCCTGCCCTGCAGAACCTCTGTACCTGCTGAGTGGGTGGATGGTGGGGGTGGGAGTAGTCTTGGGCACAAATAACACAGCTCTCACTGTTCTTACTGAACGTTGAGCAGTTTTTCAAACATAAATGCTTCTTGGGTTGCTGTATTCCTTTGGTCAATTTCCAGAGGACTGAAAGGGTGGTTTTGTCAGTTTCATTCCTCTTTATAACTTGTTTTTTTGGGGAGAAGAATTGCCTACCTTCTCCTTAGTTCCTAGCTAGACATCCAGCCCCTCAGAATGTATTCTTTTTCTGGTGTAATTAGTCATTTCCCCAGGTGTACTCACTGTCAGTCAGGATATTCATATGTATATGTATGTGTGTGTGTATATATATATATATATATATATATATATATATATATGTATATGACTGAGAGTTTTTAAGGAATTGGCTCATGTGATTATGGCACTGGTATTTCTAAAATCCATACAGCAGTCGGGCAGGTAAGAGTTGATGTTAGCCTAGAGGCTGAATTCCTCAGGGCAGCAAGGCTAGAAACTCAGGCAGGGTTTCTGTGTTGCAGTCTTGTGGAGAATCCCTTTTTCTTCAGGAAACTTGTCTTTTCTCTTAAGGACTTCAATTGTTGGATGAGGTCCACCTGTGTTTTGGAGGGTAATCTACTCAAAGTCTGTTGATTTAATTGTTAATCACTTCTAAAAAATATACCTTCACAGAAATATTTTGACTGGTGTTTGACCAAACACTGGGCACCATAGCCTAGCCAAGTTGACAGATAAAACTAAACATCACACTTGTCCTCTGAAGTTCAGGGTAAGTTTACATGTACATAGTACGTATGTTTTACATACATACCCCTGCTTTTACATGTCTGTGTCTTTGGTCATAGCGTATCTTCAGTTTAGAATGCTCTGTGTACCCAAATCTTATCTATTCTAGATAAGGCTGGATCACAGACACACACAGTTTTCTTTGCACCCTATACACCAGCTTTCCTGAACTACTTCTTGTCACCTAATTATGCTGTGTTCTGTCATGCCATTGTGCTTTTGCACACAAGTTTCTATTGCTTAGCGTACTCCTTCCTCTTGTTTTATATATGGTTTTATAGCTTCCTGAGGTAGCTTCCTTTCTGTGTGCCTTTTCATTATACTACCATTGTCTCCTTTGCTTGTTTCTACTAAGACACTGATCACACTTTATTATCATTGTATATTTGTCTGCCTCCTGAGAGCAGGGGTCACTGCACTGCTGTCCTTTCCAAAGTTTATCCTCAGCCAAGCCCAAGTATCTGGACTGTAGTACCTAAATAAATAATTTGTAAGATATGAATAAACTGAATCTGTGTTAAAAATTTGGAAGTTGTATATTTCTTCTGTAATTTCTCTTTATGGTAGAATGTGGATGAAGCTTCTTGGGGATGAAGCAACTCTGAATATCAGAGATGAACCTTGGGTTAGACTCCAAACATACTTGGGAATATTAAATATTTGCTTGACTCACTATAGAAATAATTTTATTTATTTTTCCATTCTGTGCAAGGTCTGTAGCTTCAGAATTGTTACATTAAGAAAAGCTGTTTCTGATTAGAAATATTGATTTATTTTTGCTTATATTTATATATACTTTTATTCTAAGAGTATCAGTGTATTTAAGACTGCTTCAACTTCTTTCTAGCTAAAATGCAATGGTGATAACTGATGATTAATTTGTAAACAATCTTAATGTAATGGTAAAATAACTTTTTCCTTTTCCTATTAGATATTGATCATCTTTCTGAAGTAGAATCTCCATGGCCTGAATGTTTTCTGAAAAACATTTGTAGCAAAATATCTGTTTAATAGCAAGATAACCACATCAAGATGGTTGGAAAACTGAAGCAGAACTTACTATTGGCATGTCTGGTGATTAGTTCTGTGACTGTATTTTACTTGGGCCAACACGCCATGGAATGCCATCACCGAATAGAAGAACGTAGCCAGCCCCTCAAATTGGAGAACACAAAGACCACTGTGCGAACTGGCCTGGACATCAAAGCCAATAAAACCTTTGCCTATCACAAAGATATGCCTTTAATATTTATTGGAGGTGTGCCTCGGAGTGGAACCACACTCATGAGGGCCATGCTAGATGCACACCCTGATATTCGCTGTGGAGAGGAAACCAGGGTCATTCCTCGAATCCTGGCTCTGAAGCAGATATGGTCACGGTCGAGTAAAGAGAAAATACGCTTGGATGAGGCTGGTGTCACCGATGAAGTGCTGGATTCTGCCATGCAGGCCTTCTTACTAGAAATCATTGTTAAGCATGGGGAGCCAGCCCCTTATTTATGTAATAAAGATCCTTTTGCCCTGAAATCCTTAACTTACCTTGCTAGGTTATTCCCCAATGCCAAATTTCTCCTGATGGTCCGTGATGGCCGGGCATCAGTACATTCAATGATTTCTCGAAAAGTTACAATCGCTGGATTTGACCTGAACAGCTATAGGGACTGTTTGACCAAGTGGAATCGTGCCATAGAGACCATGTATAACCAGTGTATGGAGGTTGGCTATAAAAAATGCATGTTAGTTCACTATGAGCAACTTGTCTTACATCCTGAACGGTGGATGAGAACACTCTTAAAGTTCCTCCAAATTCCTTGGAACCACTCAGTATTACACCATGAAGAGATGATTGGGAAAGCTGGGGGAGTATCTCTGTCGAAGTGAGTAGATGTTATGTTTTTTATTTGACCATATTCAGCTAATAAAGAATATGTGTGTGTGTGTGTGTATGTGTGTGTGTGTGTGTGTGTGTCTATATGGAATATATATATGTATATGGAAACTGTAGACCTTTTCTAGAATAGAGCTTCATCAGTGAGTTTTTAAAAAATTCTCTAGCCGGTTCATTATAGACCCTTTCATTTACTTAATTCATTTTAAAATTTATGAATTGTTCTTTATGTACTTGATGGAAGCAAACCCAATTTATAGCAGTGAAAGGACATCAGACTTTAATGACCATCATTCAATTTTAGTGGCTTCTGATATTTAATTTCTAGATATTTTTGTTAATAAGGATAGTTAACTTCTGTGTAGATGAGGGTCAGTATGAGGAAAAGCATCTACCATGTTGGTATGAAGTGAATTCCAGCATATAGGAAAATTTTAGTGAGAGAAAAATAAAGGTTAAAATTATCTAACTCATTCCCTTCATTTTACAGGTAGGAAATCTGAGTCAGAAAGATCAAAATGATTTACTCAAATTTAAATGGCAGGGCCAGAATTAGAATCTATGCTTTGGTCTTAATGGGCTAGTGCTTTTTCCCATGGCATTTTATTACATGTAGTGCTTCTTTTGTCATCTGATGGATACATCTTCCCTTGATTTTTACAAAATTTTAGAGGATCTCTGAAATTTGGAAGCTTAATCCATAATTCATACAAGAAGTTCCTTGGATTCAAGTATTTCTAAAACCATTGTATTTTTCTTCCTTTCTCATGAAGTGATGACTAGGGTGGCCTGACTTGCTCTGATAACCTGACTTGATGACTTATACCTAGAATAAGGATATAAGGATATAAAAACTACTGTTAAATTCAGGTAGCATCTCCTCATGAAGAAAAGTTGGCTATGACTAAATTTTATTTTTTATCTTTCCATTTATAAAAGTAATACCTAAAAAAAAAAGAAAAAGAAAAAGCAGTGAACTTCCCTTGTGTGTCCTGCTTGCCCCTATCAAGGAATGTCTTCTTGATTTTTTTTCAAAGTATAGAACTTGTACAGTAAATATTGATTCCTCATATAGGTAATTGGAAAGGAACAGCTACCTTTCTGCAACAACCTTTCAGTTATTGATTATAAATTATTAGGTATCATCACTCCAGTGGCTCCAGGTTATTTTTATTGATTCAGAGAGAATTACAGCTTTAGCTAACGTCATCACAGTTCACTGTTCTTTCCAAATAATAGAGCATCACTAGTTTCTAATCACCTGTATTCCTAGGTAGCATTTTACTTTGTATGCTTGTATTTTGGCCCAGAAATTCTGATGCTAGTTCCATCCATTAATATAAAATAAGCCTATTAACACCCCACCATCTCTCCAAGTAGGGATTAAAGAGATATGCTCAAGTTAAATTTCTGTGGAAATCAGGAAAAGATAATTTTGCAGGGACTTCCCTGGTGGTCCAGTGGTTAGGACTCTGCACTTCCACTGCAGAGAGCGTGGGTTTGATCCCTGGTTGGGGAACTAAGAACCTGCATGCTGCGCAGCGTGGCCAAAAAAAAGAAAAAAGAAAAAAGAAAATTTTGCAAACATGCAGACCAAGGAAATTCATAGGAATTTTGAATCAGTGAGTTTTAGAGGGGGAAGAGACCTTACTTAGCATAAAGTATATGGAATGCAGACCCAGTGAGGTTTTATGCTTTGTCAAGAATCACATATGGCAGAACCATGACTAGAACCTCCAATGCCTATTCCAAGACTCTTGCCACTATATGAGTTTTTAAAAATTAGGGTATAACATATATAGTAAATCACAAATATTCAGTGTACAATATGATGAATGTTTACATCTCTACACACTTGTGTTCTCACCATCCATATAAAGATATAAAAAAATTACCAGCACTCAGGAGACTCCTTTATGCTCCTTCCCAGTGAGTATCCTCCTAAACCCCAAAGTAACCACTGTTCCAATCTCTTTCACCAGAGGTGATATGAGGTTGCGTATAAAGTTCAAAAACAGTCTTGCTTGTTTTTGAACTTCATATAAATGCAGTCATGTCTATTTATTATCTTGTTCTTGGATTTTTTCATTTAACATTTAGATTCACCCAGAATATTATACATAGCAGTAGTTCATTCTTTTTCATTACTACCTGATATTCCAATATGTAAATATAACACAATTGATCCATTGTTCCGTTGATGGACATTTGATGTTTCCAGTTTTGGGGAATTATGTGTAAAGTTGCTAAGCATATTCTTGTACATAACCTTTGGTTGACATAAGCTTTCATTTCTCTTGGGTATATAACAATGAGTAGAATTGATGGCTCGTAAGATATCTCTATCTATGTATCTATATATCTTTAACAAATACTTCCAGTTTTCCAGAGTGTCTGTATCATTCATGTATGGCTGTACCATTCATGTGTGACTATACTATACATGAATGTGTTCTAGTTGCTTCACATCTTTGCCAACACTTGGTATTGTCAGTCCTTTTAATTTTAGTGGGATGCAAGTAGTTTTTAAACTTAAAAGCAAAATAATAACATTTAAACTCCTTTTTGAAACAAAGACTTACCCAGCATTACAGTATAAAATAGATAAGAGCAGAGCTACTGTGGTTGAAGCAGGTCTAATCTAAACTGAACTGCCTCTTTTAAGACTGAGTCCCTGCTCTTAAAAAGAGCTAATTGGGGGATAAGGTAAAAACATACAGACTTATTCCATTAGTTAAGTACCAGGTTGTAAATATTACATGTTAGTTGAGAGTCATGACCATAAGGAATTCATAGCCCAGAGTCAATCATCCTGTGTGCTTTTGCCTTCCTATAAATATTTTTATTCTGGGAAAATTGTTTAAAGTAAGTATTTTAATACTTATTTTAGTATATTATTTAGTACAAAAATACTGAAAATATTTAGGCAGCCTTGAAGGCTTGAAGATATCACCAGATGGCTCAGGATGCAGAAATTGTTGACGACAGCAATAAGAAGGGCCTTCATGGTTCTACCTGCCTTATCTTGTTAACTATGAAGGTTAAGCTTTCTTTTGCTTTGCTTAGGAATTTTCAGTTATTTTCATTTCATCTGTTGCTTCCCTGGTCAGTTCCAGTTACAGAAGAGTAGGAGGTGTAGGGTAGTCACCTGCTAGCATGTATAAGGGTCGTCTATGAAAGAGTTTGATAGAAGAAAGCATACTTTCATTCTGGCGTGGTCCAGGGAGTCTTCATTAGAGATTAGTGTATATAAGCTAAACTTTTCAAAATTGAAAATAAAAGCAAAATATTTAATGAGTGGAGAAGGGATGAAAACAGATTGCTTTGACTGGCTGATAATTTAGCTTTAGTTCTGCATTTAGGTAAAACTGTAGGATTTTATTCTATTTTATTTTTTTACTTACTAATTTTTTTTGGCTACGCTGTGCAGCATATGGGATCTTAGTTCCCCGACCAGGAATCGAACCCGCACCCCTTGCATTGGAAGCACAGGGTCTTAACCACTGGACCGCCAAGGAAGTCCCTAGGATTTTAGATATACTAGTCATCCTTGATATTTTAAGGTAGTCGTTCAACTCCAGTAGTAGTTCTAGTTTCTCCAGTGACTGGCATTATAACTTTTATGTTTGAATGCTACGTTCTGTTTTAATAAATTATTCAACCATACTATTCAACTTCGTATTAAACTGAATCATAGTCTTGAATATGATAGCTCCAAAAAACAATATGTATAGAACTCGCTGATCTCTCTTTTTCTTCTAAACTAATAGAGAGTAGAAAAAAATTGAGGTATTTCTACACGTCTTTTTGCCTTTATCTTTCAAGAAATGTTTGTATAGAAAGGTGGGGGGGCACATTCTAAGGAAAATATTTTATGCAAATAGGTGTATTCCGGCAGAATTCTCCAAGTGATTGAATTGGAGGAGGGTTTTGCTGATCAGTAAATGGTATCTACTGCTGAGGCCTGCTCTGTTTGATATTTGTATTTTGCGTTTGGAGTAGGAAATAGAAGTTTGTATTTTGAGTAGGAAATAGAAGTAAAGTTTGAGACTATTTATGTAGACCTCTTCCTGCGGATTGTGGAATTTTAGTCATCTCCATATGGAAGCATTCAGGAAGTTACTAGAGTGCACAGAGTTGTTTTTGCTCTTAAACTCATTAAGATACTATAGAATTACCTGGAACAAATAAAAATCATCAATAATAGTAACAACAAAAAAAAGCCACCAACCATATGTATACTCAAGAGTGAGTGAAATAAAAAGGTAACTTATGATCAGTAAATAAGTTTAGTAGTCAAAAGAGCAAAGCCAGGAAAACAAAATAATATAATGGTAACCCTTAAAAGGAATAAGTACAAGAATCACAACTACAATTCAGAGAAGAGTTATCTACTCCAAGAGCAGAAAAAGGGTGTACAACTATTATGCACAAATAGGTTAGAATGAAAAATGTAATAATAGTGGTAAATAGAACAAATTAGAATACAATAAATGACACTCTGAAGCTTCTAATAAGTGTAAAGCAGAGAAAAAACTTAGAAATCAGATCCAGAGCAAAAAACACATTAAATAGGTGAAAATAATGCAGAAAAATTTTTGGAAATGGAGATACTTTTGAGGAAGTAGAATAGTTATTTAGTAAATTTAGAATATTAATTTTTTTTTAGTTTCCAAAATGGAACTTAGTTTGGAAATTAAAAATTTTTATATTTTACAGGATTACCAGAGAAAGATAACAAAATGTCGACTTGAAAAATTTCTGAAATGTAAGGATAACAAGAATATTATGAGTGGGCTTCCCTGGTGGCGCAGTGGTTGAGAGTCCACCTGCCGATGCAGGGGACACAGGTGCATGCCCCGGTCCGGGAAGATCCCACATGCCGCGGAGCGGCTGGGCCCATGAGCCATGGCTGCTGAGCCTGCGCATCCGGAGCCTGTGCTCCGCAACGGGAGAGGCCACAACAGTGAGAGGCCCGCGGTACTAGAAAAAAAAAAAAAAAAAAGAATATTATGAGCAAGTTAAGAGAAAGCTATAGTCATGCAAATTAGGATCACTTCTATAGTTTGTAATATTAATAGCATGCAAATCAGGATTAGCTGAGCTCTGTGAACTCAGATTTAAATATCCCAGAGGAGTTTTATAAATATTACATTTTTCCCCATAAAATTATCATAGAGCAAGGCTGTTTACTTTGGATTACTGATCCTTTGTGAAGGCAGTAAACCTATCTTTATAAATTTAGTTGTTAATCAAATACCATCTAAGAGGAATGCTTTGGGATTGTGAAAATGGCTGTGCTGCTTTTACAAGTCAAATTGAAGAGCTAAGTAGCTGAGAACGCTTAGCTGGAAAAGGGTAATTGAATAAACGAGGAATACAATTGACAGCAAAACAGGTTGTAAAAGGAAAACAGTAGAGGAAAATTGTATTTAAAAATATGTCAGTGAAGAATGAGAAGAACAAGAACATAAATTAATATAAAGCACAACTCTCACTTTTCTTGAAGAACATGGTAATCGATGGCAAAAAATAGAAGTTGGGTATTAAATCATTTAGATTAAGGTGTCTTTGCAAAAGATAGAGATCCAAGATAACAATGGTTTTAAATAAAATAGTGGCTGTTATGTAAAAGAAGGCAGACCAAGACCGGTTTGGAAGCTCATTGCCCCCAAGGTCCAAGTTGGAGCTCCAGTCATATTATCTGTGTCCTAGGCAGCAGGGTAGGGGTAGGGTGGGCATATAAGAAGGAGCCTTAAGTATTTTTTAAGAATAGTTTCTAGAAGCTTTCAGGTAGCCCTTCTCCGTGTGTTGCCCTGGCCATAACTTAGTCTTATGGCCGTAAATAAAAGGCTGAGGAATGTAGTGACCATGTGCCCAACTGAGAGTTGATGTTTCTTTTACTGAGAAGAATAGGTTGTTTTTTGGGGTAGGCAGATAGCAGTCTCTGCTACTTCACTGAGTACTTACTATGTGCCAGACAGAGTGCAGAAGTCTGCCCTAAAGGTACCCATGATCTAACAGAAGACACAGATTGCTGAATGATACAGTGTGAAGTACTATGGGAAACCAACAAGAGGTACCTAACCTAGTCTGGGCTGTTCAGGAAGGCCTTCCTGGGTGATGTGGTGTCAAATTGAGAAATAAAGCAGTGTTTCTCAACCTTGGCAGTATTGACAGTATTGACAGTATTGACATTTTGGGCCAGATAATTCTTTGTTGTGGGGGACCATCCTGTATGTTGTGGGATGTTTAATTAGCAGCATCCCTGGCTCCTACTCAGTAGATACTAGTAGCAACCCTCCCCACCCCTGCCAAGTTGTGGCAACCCAGAATGTTTCCAGACATTGCGAGATGCCCCCTGGGGGGCAAGCTCCCAGATAAAGGGAAGATCATTTTGACTTACAGGATATTGTGCTCCTTGGGTGACCCATGGTTGGAGTGTGGTAGTTCTTCCTTGATTACTTAGAACACCTCTTTCTTCCTTGGCCAAATGAACCATCAGGAGATATTACTCCTAGGATCAGTCTGTGTCTAACTCTAGTCCTACAGTGTCCAAAGAGAAGAGGTGGAATAGAGAGCTTCTTGTGGCATGACTCATGGCTCAACCTAGGGGCACAGAAGGACCTAGAGAACAGCTGGGACCTGTTATGCCTGAACTGTAGGCCCTGCCCTCCCACTCTATAGTGGAAGTCATCCAAGCTCACTCCCACCTGGGCCCAGAATGTCACATTTGTTTCCCATAGCCTAATATAATTGTTTAAACGTAAAGTAAAATAAAACCAGGCAGTAATCATTTGGAAGCTACAACATGGACAAATTCACAAAGACAAGAAACACTGTGGTATTTATGAGGAATTATAGGCAGTTTGAGAGTTCATACCCAGGCACGAAGTGGTGGGAATAGGCTTGAGAGAGCTGAGAGGGACCAGGCTTTGGAGGGCCTTATATTTTATGCTCAAGATCTTAACTTTTATCCTGTAGACCAGTTGTTTCAAACTTGTCTTATCCGTGGGACACTCTTTTCAAATGAAATCTCATAAGGAACCTTGGTATCTAAAGTACTTAGAGGTGGTGTGGCTCTGGTTTGTGGCAACATTTAATTTTGCTTGGATTTAGCAAAACTGAAGTAAAACTCATGGAATTGGGACACTTCTATTTTGTTTTCAAAAGAAAAAGTTGATTATAACATCCTCTTAAATTTATAAAAATTGTAAGTTTTTAAGAGGCTGGGATCATAATGGTTTCTACAGACACTTAGGGTTTTTTTGTTTTTGTTTTAAATATTTATTTATTTACTTACTTATTTGGCTACACCAGGTGTTAGTTTGCGCGCAGGATCTTCATTGCAGCACGTGGGATCTTTAGTTGCGGCTTGTGGGACCTTCAGTTTTGGCATGCGGGATCTTTTAGTTGCGGCATGCAGGCTCTTAGTAGCAGCATGCGGGCTCTTAGTTACAGCATGTGGGATCTAGTTCCCTGACCAGGGATCAAACCCGGGCCCCCTGCATTGGGAACACGGAGTCTTATCCACTGAGCCACCAGGGAAGTCCCTACAAACACTTAGTTTTTTTGTTTTATGTATTTATGTATTTATGTATGTATGTATGTATGGCTGAGTTGGGTCTTTGTTTCTGCACATGGGCTTTCTCTAGTTGTGGCAAGTGGGGGCTACTCTTCGTCGTGGCGTGTGGGCTTCTCATTGCGGTGGCTTCTTTTTTTGCGGAGCACGGGCTCTAGGCACGGGCTTCAGTAGTTGTGGCTCGCCGGCTCTAGAGCGCAGACTCAGTAGTTGTGGCACTCAGGCTTAGTTGCTCTGCGGCATGTGGGATCTTCCCGGACCAGGGCTCGAACCCGTGTTCCCTGCATTGACAGGTGGATTCAACCAGTGCGCCACCAGGGAAGCCCTAAACACTTAGTTTTAATAGACCTAAGTTTGACCTTTCAGGGTATGAAACTTAGAAGGTATGAAACAAAGAAAAAAAATATTTTTAAGATTTAAAATGTTAGCCTGTTTGGGGGTGTTTTTCTAAGGTGAAACACAGGGCAAATTTGATCTGTAAGTAGAATAACCTGTAAAATTGATTAACTGCTATCAAAGAAAAACCAAGCACATCATAGGTATTATAGCTAGTTTCTATCCAGATACTATGGTCCTCTCCCTCTTCTGAGTTATCTAATAAAGGATGATTTCATTATTTTTGAAAAACACCATTACATGCCATCATTGATCAAAATCATCTTCTCAAACATCAGCCATACATTAGGGTCCCCTGAAGGACCTTTTTTTTTTTTTTTTTTTTTTTTTTTTTTTTTGTGGTACGCGGGCCTCTCACTATTGTGGCCTCTCCCGTTGCGGAGCACAGGCTCCGGATGCGCAGGCTCAGCGGCCATGGCTCACGGGCCCAGCCGCTCTGCGGCATGTGGGATCTTCCCGGACCGGGGCACGAACCCGTGTCCGCTGCATCGGGAGGCGGACTCTCAACCACTGCGCCACCAGGGAAGCCCTGAAGGACCTTTTAAAAGACCCAGAGTTTCTGATTCAGACCTGGTGTAGCCCCAGTAATTTGCATTCGTAGCAGGTTCCTAGGTGGTGATGCTCCTTGTCTGGAGATTTCACTTTAAGAACCCCTGCTCAGAATCATGCTGCATCTTATGTTTGCTTCATATGTAGACTCTAACTTTTTTGCCTCTTACTCTCTGGGCTCTAGCCACACTGAAATAATTGTATCTACTCAAATAGTCCACACTGTTCATTGTATCAGCTCCTTTGGATGTATTGCTCCCTCTGTCTGCGGTACCTTTCTCTCACTTCATCTGACCAAGTCAAGTTGTATTTAAGCATTCAGCTTAGGTCTCCCTTCCCTAAGGAGGAGCTCCTTGAGATCTCCCTTTGTCTAGGATGTGCTTCCTTTGCCTTCATGAGGTGTCTTGGCAAGTGGAAAAGAGTTCAGACTTTGAAGCTGATTAGACCTATGTTTAAAATTCTTTTACTGACACCAACTGGTTTTGTAACATTGGATGAACTACTGTCCCTCTCTGTATCTCCATTTTTTTAATCAAGAAAATGGAGAAGATGGTGATGATGACCATGATGTTATCATCTAATATTTATTGAATATTTGTTGTGTGCCAGGCACTGTTATAAGTTCTTTGCATGCCTTATCTCAGTTTTCATATTTACCCTTTCACAGTTACACACAGATACTTTAAAAACCTCCATTTTGGGACTTCTTTGGTGGTGCAGTGGTTAAGAATCCGCCTGCCAATGCAGGGGACACAGGTTTGAGCCCTGGTCTGGGAAGATCCCGAGTGCCACGGAGCAACTTACTCTGTGCGCCACAACTACTGATCCTGCTCTCTAGAGCCCACGAACCACAATTACTGAGCCCGAGTGCCACAACTACTGAAGCCTGCACACCGAGAGCCTGTGCTCCACAATAAGAGAAGCCACCGCAATGAGAGGTCCGCGCACCGCAACAGAGTAGCCCACCCTCGCCGCAGCTAGAGAAAGCCCGCACGCAGCAACGAAGACCCAACGCAGCCAAAAATAAATAAATAAATATATTTTTAAAAACCCCTCCATTTTATAGATGAAGGGCCTATCCCTTCAGAGGATATCCCTCTCAGAGAGGTTGAGGAGCTTGTCCTCGGTTCCACAGTTGGAACATAGTAGAGCTCATGTAGGGCTCACGTCTTTCCATCTTCAGAACCTGTGCTCTTAACCTCTATGTTACGTTTACTTTATAGGGCTTATGAATATTAAATAAAATAATGAGTGTGAAAGTGGCTAAACACAGGCAGACAGATAAGAGTCAGACAAAGTTTCAAATCCTAGCTCTATCCTTTATCAGTTATATGACCTTGGGTGAGTTACTTGATTTTGCTTATGCTTAGTTTCCTCATCCTCCCCCTTAGTTTTCTTATCCTGGAAATGGGGATGGAAGTAATATCCATTAGGGATGATACCTACTTTGCCGGGCTGTCCTCAGGATTAAATTAGGTTGACTATAAAGCCTTAGCCCAGTGCCTGGCATTAGTAGGTGATCAAAAATACCTGTTGGGAATTCCCTGGCAGTCCATTGGCTAGGACTGTGCGCTTTCACTCTGCGCTTTGAAGCTGCACGGTGTGGCCAAAAAAAAAAAAAATGTTACCTATTATCTTTATTATTATTATTATCAGGATAATAATAATATCGATAGTACCCACTGAGGATGGAGGTCATAGTATTTATTTACTTCATAGAGTTGTTGTAAGGATTAAATTAAAATTACTATAAAGCCTTTAGCACAGCACCTGGCATAAATGGTACTTATAGTATATATATTTTTTATTGTTATTAAATGCTTATGCTCTGTCAAAAAAAAAAAATGAGTGCAAAACACCTGGCATGGTACCTAGCACGGTACCAAGTGCGCCATAGGCTTTTGTTATCACACATTCTCCATAAGCTTGTTTACGGTAGAGATAGTCTTAACTCATGAATGTTTGTTTAACTAATGAAACAAAATGGGCACCTGATTTTAACAGCTCTACTAGGGAAACTGACATGGCAGTTTGGGAATTTCAGCCTTACATTAGCAATATTTGAAACTACCTGATGATGATACCTGGTCTGTCATTATTTTTGTCGTGTTTTTCCCATTTTTGTTTGTTTAGTTAGCCTATTTGTGAACTTTACATAAATGAGATCATAGTCTGTGTTTTCTTCTGTCCATTTTTTTTTTTTTTTTTTTACTTAACATTATCTTGAGATTTATATTTTTGAGGTGTATAGCTATTTTCAATTTGTTTTTATTGCCACAATACTATGATATAATAATAATAAATATAATTATTTATACTATTGATGAACATTTGGGTCATTTTCGGTTTCGAGCTATATACATTTTTTAAGGTGTCCTCTTCAAGAGTTTCTCTAAGATACACACTTAAGCATAGGATTGCTGGGTCATGGAGGATATGCATATTCACCTTCACTAGGTAATGCCAAGTTGTTTTCCAAAGAGTTTGCAGTAGCTTACACTGCTACTATCAATATAAAAATCCCCAGGAATCCATAACCTCACCAGCCTGGCTTTTTTTTTTAAACCTTCTTATTTAGTTTAACTGTATAGTACAGCCTGGCTTGTTAATTTTTCTAACTGGGTAAGAGTAAATGGTAGGTACCTCACTGTAATTTCAATTTGTAATTCTCTGTTAATGAATTTGAGCACCGTATATTTTCATTGGCTATATATAGTTCTCTTTTGTGAAAGGCCTGTTCATGACTTTTGCCCATATTTCTGATGGGTAAGGTTTGTCTTTTTCTTTTTGATATCCTTTATCTGATAGATATATTACAGATTGCTTCTCTCAGTAGCTTGTCTTTTAACTTTCTTTATAATCTGTTTTGATGAATGTAGATTTTCAAGTTGTTGCATTTATCAGTTTTTTCCCTTACGATTTTTTTTGTTTTGTTTGTTTTATCTTAATCTTTATATGACATTGATTTTTGAACATGATAAACTGTGAAATACAAGTGGTCTTGAGATATAATTGTTCATAAAATTCATGTAACAAATCAGAAACCCAAATGAATATATTCAAATATGGAAAAATTTTTAACAATATTACTTTTTAAATTTATTTTTGGCTGCACTGGGTCTTCATTGTTGCACGTGGGCTTTTCTCTGGTTGCAGCGAACGGGGGCTACTCTTCGTTGTGGTGTGCGGGCTTCTCATTGCGGTGGCTTCTCTTGTTGCGGAGCACAGGCTCTAGGCGTGAGGGCTTCAGTAGTTGTGGCTCACGGGCCCTAGAGCGCAGGCTTAGTAGTTGGGGCACACAGGCTTAGTTGCTCCGCAGCATGTGGAATCTTCCCGGACCAGGGCTTGAACCTGTGTGCCCTGCAATGGCAGGCGGATTCTTAACCACTGCGCCACCAGGGAAGTCCTGGAAATTGTTAAATAGTAAAATTAGCAATGTTGCCTAATATTATTTTTCTGTTCCAGGATCCCTCCAGGATTCCATATGACATTGAGTCATCATATCTCCTTAGGTTTCTCCTAGCTATGACAGTTTCTCAGACTTTCGGTATTTTTGATGACCTAGATATTCTTTTATTTTTTTAATTTTTAAATTAAATTAAATTAATTTTTTTATACAGCAGGTTCTTATTAGTCATCAATTTTATGCACATCGGTATATACATGTCAATCCCAATCGCCCAATTCATCATACCACCATCCCCACCCCCCAACGGCTTTCCCCCGTTCGTGTCCATATGTTTCTTCTCTACATCTGTGTCTCAACTTCTGCCCTGCAAACCGGTTCATCTGTACCATTTTTCTAGGTTCCACATACATGCGTTAGTATACGATATTTGTTTTTCTCTTTCTGACTTCACTCTGTATGACAGTCTCTAGATCCATCCACATCTCAAAAAATGACCCAATTTCGTTCCTTTTTATGGCTGAGTAATAGTCCATTGTATATATGTACCACATCTTCTTTATCCATTTGTCTGTCGATGGGCACTTAGGTTGCTTCCATGACCTGGCTGTTGTAAATAGTGCTGCAATGAACATTGGGGTGCATGTGTCTTTTTGAATTATGGTTTTCTCTGGGTATAGGCCCAGTAGTGGGATTCCTGGATCATATGGTAATTCTATTTTTAGTTTTTTAAGGAACCTCCGTACTGTTCTCCATAGTGGCTGTATCAATTTAAATTCCCACCAACAGTGCAAGAGGGTTCCCTTTTCTCCACACCCTGTCCAGCGTTTGTTGTTTGTAGATTTTCTGATGATGCCCATTCTAACTGGTGTGAGGTGATACCTCATTGTAGTTTTTTTTTTTTTTCGGTACGCGGGCCTCTCACTGTTGTGGCCTCTCCCGTTGCGGAGCACAGACTACAGACGTGCAGGCTCAGCAGCCATGGCTCACAGGCCCAGTTGCTCCGCGGCATGTGGGATCTTCCCGGACTGGGGCACGAACCTATGTCCCCTGCATGGGCAGGCGGACTCTGAACCACTGCGCCACCAGGGAAGCCTTCATTGTAGTTTTGATTTGCATTTCTCTAATAATTAGTGATGTTGAGCAGCTTTTCATGTGCTTCTTGGCCATCTGCATGTCTTCTTTGGAGAAATGTCTGTTTAGGTCTTCTGCCCATTTTTGGATTGGGTTGTTTGTTTTTTTAATATTGAGCTGCATGAGCTGTTTATATATTTTGGAGATTAATCCTTTGTCCATTGATTTGTTTGCAAATATTTTCTCCCATTCTGAGGGTTGTCTTCTCATCTTGTTTGTAGTTTCCTTTGCTGTGCAAAAGCTTTTAAGTTTCATAGGTCCCATTTGTTTATTTTTGTGTTTATTTCCATTACTCGAAGAGGTGGATCAAAAGAGATTTTGCTGTGATTTATGTCAAAGAGTGTTCTTCCTATGTTTTCCTCTAAGAGTTTTATAGTGTCCAGTCTTATATTTAGGTCTCTAATCCATTTTGAGTTTATTTTTGTGTATGGTGTTAGAGAGTGTTCTAATTTCTTTCTTTTACATGTAGCTGTCTCAGTTTTCCCAGCACCACTTATTGAAGAGACTGTCTTTTCTCCATTGTATATCCTTGCCTCCTTTGTCATAGATTAGTTGACCATAGGTGCGTGGGTTTATCTCTGGGCTTTCTGTCCTGTTCCATTGATCTATGTTTCTGGTTTTGTGCCAGTACCAGATTGTCTTGATTACTGTCACTTTATAGTATAGTATGAAGTCAGGGAGTCTGATTCCTCCAGCTCCGTTTTTTTCCCTCAAGACTGCTTTGGCTATTTGGGGCCTTTTGTGTCTCCATACAAATTTTATGAGTTTTTGTTCTAGTTCCGTAAAAAATTGCCAATTTGATAGGGATTGCATTGAATCTGCAGATTGCTTTGGGTAGTATAGTCATTTTCACAATATTGATTCTTCCAATCCAAGAACATGGTATATCTCTCCATCTGTTGGTATCATCTTTAATTACTTTCATCAGTGTCTTATAGTTTTCTGCATACAGGTCTTTTGTCTCCCTGGGTAGGTTTATTCCTAGGTATTTTATTCTTTTTGTTGCAATGGTAAATGGGAGTGTTTCCTTAATTTCTCTTTAAGATTTTTCATCATTAGTGTATAGGAATGCCGGAGATTTCTGTGCATTAATTTTGTGTCCTGCAACATTACCAAATTCATTGATTAACTCTAGTAGTGTTCCGGTGGCATCTTTAGGATTCTCTATGTATAGTATCATGTCATCTGCAAACAGTGACAGTTTTACTTCTTCTTTTCCAATTTGTATTCCTTTTATTTCTTTTCTTCTCTGACTGCCGTGGCTAGGACTTCCAAAACTATGTTGAATAATAGCGGTGAGAGTGGACATCCTTGTCTTGTTCCTGATCTTAGAGGAAATGCTTTCAGTTTTTCACCCTTGAGAATGATGTTTACTGTGGGTTTGTCATATATGGCCGTTATTATGTTGACGTAGGTTCCGTCTGTGCCCACTTTCTGGAGAGTTTTTATCATAAATGGGTGTTGAATTTTGTCAAAAGCTTTTTCTGCATCTCTTGAGATGATCATGTGGTTTTTATTCTTCAGTTTGTTAATATGGTGTATCACATAGATTGATTTGCGTATATTGAAGAATCCTTGCATCCCTGGTTTAAATCCCACTTGATCGTGGTGTATGATCCTTTTAATGTGTTGTTGGATTCTGTTGGCTAGTATTTTGTTGAGGATTTTTGCATCTATATTCTTCAGTGATATTGGTCTATAATTTTCTTTTTTTGTAGTATCTTTTTCTGGTTTTGGTCTCAGGGTGATGGTGGCCTCATAGAATGAGTTTGCGAGTGTTCCTTCCTCTGGAATTTTTTGGAAGAGTTTGAGAAGGATGGGTGTTAGCTCTTCTCTAAATGTTTGATAGAATTCACCTGTGAAGCCATCTGGTCCTGGACTTTTGTTTGTTGGAAGATTTTAAATCACAGCTTCAATTTCATTACTTGTGATTGGTCTGTTCATATTTTCTGTTTCTTTCTGGTTCAGTCTTGGAAGGTTATACCTTTCCAAGAATTTGTCCATTTCTTCCAGGTTGTACATTTTGCTGACGTAGAGTTGCTTGTACTAGTCTATTAGGATGCTTTGTATTTCTGCGGTGTCTGTTGTAACTTCTCCTATTTCATTTCTAATTTTATTGATTTGAGTCCTCTCCCTCTTTTTCTTGATGAGTCTGGCTAATGGTTTATCAGTTTTGTTTATCTTCTCAAAGAACCAGCTCCTAGTTTTATTGATCTTTGCTATTGTTTTCTTTGTTTTTACTTCATTTATTTCTGCTCTGATCTTTATGATTTCTTTCCTTCTGCTCACTTTGCGTTTTGTTTGTTCTTCTTTCTCTAGTTCCTTTAGGTGTAAGGTTAGATTGTTTATTTGAGATTTTTCTTGTTTCTTGAGGTAGGCTTGTATAGCTATAAACTTCCCTCTTAGAACTACTTTTGCTGCATCCCATAGGTTTTGGATTGTAATGTTTTCATTGTCATTTTTCTGTAGGTATTTTTTGATTTCCTCTTTGGTTTCTTCAGTGATCTCTTGGTTATTTAGTAATGTAGTGTTTAGCCTCCATGTGTTTGTGTTTTTTACGTTTTTTTCCCTGTAATTCATTTCTAATCTCATAGCGTTGTGGTCAGAAAAGATGTTTGATATGATTTCAGTTTTCTTAAATTTACTGAGGCTTGATTTGTGACCCAAGATGTGATCTATCCTGGAGAATGTTCCATGCACACTTGACAAGAAAGTGTAATCTGCTGTTTTGGGATGGAATGTCCTATAAATATCAATTAAATCTATCTGGTCTGTTGTGTCATTTAAAGCTTCTGTTTTCTTATTTATTTTCATTTTGGATGATCTATCCATTGGTATAAGTGAGGTGTTAAAGTCCCCCACTATTTTTGTGTTACTGTTGATTTCCTCTTTTATAGCTGTTAGCTGTTGCCTTATGTATTAAGGTGCTCCTATGTTGGGTGCATATATATTTATAATTGTTATATCTTCTTCTTGGATTGATCCCTTGATCATTATGTAGTGTCCTTCCTTGTCTCTTGTAGCATCCTTTATTTTAAAGTCTATTTTATCTGATATGAGTATTGCTACTCCAGCTTTCTTTTGATTTCCATTTGCATGGAATATCTTTTTCCATCCCCTCACTTTCAGCCTGTATGTGTCCCTAGGTCTGAAGTGGGTCTCTTGTAGACAGCATATATATGGGTCTTGTTTTTGTATCCATTCAGCGAGCCTGTGTCTTTTGGTTGGAGCATTTAATCCATTCATGTTTAAGGTAATTATCGATATGTATGTTCCTATTACCATTTTCTTAATTGTTTGGGGTTTGTTTTTGTAGGTCCTTTTCTTCTTTTGTGTTTCCCACTTAGAGGAGTTCCTTTAGCATTTGTTGTAGAACTGGTTTGGTGGTGCTGAATTCTCTTAGGTTTTCCTTGTCTGTAAAGCTTTGATTTCTCCATCGAATCTGAATGAGATCCTTGTTGGGTAGAGTAATCTTGGTTGTAGGTTCTTCCCTTTCATCACTTTAAGTATATCATGCCCCCCACTCTGGCTTATAGAGGTTCTGCTGGGAAATCAGCTCTTAACCTTATGGGGTTCCCTTGTATGTTATTTGTCATTTTTCCCTTGTTGCTTTCAATAATGTTTCTTTGTCTTTAATTTTTGCCAATTTGATCACTGTGTGTCTCAGCGTGTTTCTCCTTGGGTTTATCCTGTATGGGACTCTCTGCGCTTCCTGGACTTGGGTGGCTATTTCCTTTCCCATGTTAGGGAAGTTTCTGACTATAATCTCTTCACATGTTTTCTCGGGTCCTTTTTCTCTCTCTTCCCCTTCTGGGACCCCTGTAATGTGAATGTTGTTGCGTTTAATGTTGTCCCAGAGATATCTTAGGCTGTCTTCATTTCTTTTCATTCTTTTTTCTTTATTCTGTTCCGTGGCAGTGAATTCCACCCTCTGTCTTATGCGTTTTTGGTTGGAATGTCCTTATTCGTTCTTCTGCCTCAGTTATTCTGCTATTGATTCCTTCTAGTGTATTTTTCATTTCAGTTATTGTATTGTTCATCTCGTTTGTTTGTTCTTTAATTCTTCAAGGTCTTTGTTAAACATTTCTTGCATCTTCTCGATCTTTGCCTCCATTCTTTTCCGAGGTCCTGGATCATCTTCACTATCATTATTCTGAATTCTTTTTCTGGAAGGTTGCCTATCTGCACTTCATTTAGTTGTTTGTCTGGGGTTTTATCTTGTTCCTTCATCTGGTATATAGCCCTCTGCCTTGCCCTCTGCCTTTTCCTCTTGTCTGTCTTTCTGTGAATGTGGTTTTTGTTCCATAGGCTGCAGGATTGTAGTTCTTCTTGCTTCTGCTGTCTGCCCTCTGGTGGATGAGGCTATCTGAGAGGCTTGTGTAAGTTTCCTGATGGGAGGGACTGGTGGTGGGTAGAGCTGACTGTTGCTCTGGTGGGCAGAGCTCACTAAAACTTTAATCCACTTGACTGCTGATGGGTGGGGCTGGGTTCCTTCCCTGTTGGTTGTTTGGCCTGAGGCAACCCAACACTGGAGCCTACCTGGGCTCTTTGGTGGGGCTAATGACAGACTCTGGGAGCGCTCACGCCAAGGAGTACTTCCCAGAACTTCTGCTGCCAGTGTCCTTGTCCCTGTGGTGAACCACAGCCACCCCCCACGTCTGCAGGAGACCCTCCAACACTAGCAGGTAGGTCTGGTTCAGTCTCCCCAGGGGTCACTGCTCATTCCCCTGGGTCCCGATGCGCACACTACTTTGTGTGTGCCCTCCAAGAGTGGAGTCTCCGTTTTCCCCAGTCCTGTCAAAGTCCTGCAGTCAAATCCCACTAGGCTTCAAAGTCTGATTCTCTAGGAATTCCTTCTCCTGTTGCCTGACCCCCAGGTTGGGAACCTGACGTGGGGCTCAGAACCTTCACTCCAGCGGGTGGACTTCTGTGGTATAAGTGTTCTCCAGTCTGTGAGTCACCCACCCAGCGGTTATGGGATTTGATTTTACTGTGATTGTGCCCCTCCTACCGTCTCATTGTGGCTTCTCCTTTGTCTTTGGATGTGGGGTATCTTTTTTGGTGAGTTCCAGTGTCTTCCTGTCAATGATTGTCCAGCAGCTAGTTGTGATTCTGGTGTTCTCACAAGAGGGAGTGAGAGCACATCCTTCTACTCCTCCATCTTGGTTCAGCCTCTCCCTTATGGTTTGAACTTTGTGTTTTGTAAAGAACTCTTTCCTTACCCTTAGGTGAAAAATAGTCTCCCATATTTTTTCCTAAAACTTGAAAAATTTTCCTTTCATGTTAATCAATCTGGAATTTATTGATCATTATGAAATTTATTTTTTGTGTGTGAGGGTACAGATCATATTTAATTTTTTCCCATATGGATGTCTTGTTCCCCAGAGCTGTTTATGTAATAGTCTCTTTTTCCCTAGCCGCCTGTAGTACCTGCTAGGTTAAATATTAAGTTTCCATATATGCATTTTTCTGTTAGTGAAATATAACATAGTTATACTCTATTTTAATTACTATAGTTTTATGAAATGTATTAATATCCAGTAGGGCAAGCCTCCTGCTTAGTTCTTCTCTAGGAATGTCTTGGCTATTTTTAGCCCTTTATTCCTCAGTTTTCTATTTAAGCATGATTTATTAATGATTAAATTTACATTGAATTTGTAGGTAATTTTGAGAAGGATGGCTATCATTATATCAATATTAACCTTCCTATCCATAACACAGTATGCTTCTCCATTTACTTAGGTCTTCAACATCTTTTGATGATATTTTATTATGTTCTTCTTAAAAGTCTTGTACTTTTGATTAATTTTTGAGTACCTTTTTGCTGTTAATGTGAATAATGTGGTTTTTTTCAAATAATTTTTTGTTTGTCTTTGGCCGTACTGCACAGCTGTGGGATCTTAGTTCCCCCACCAGGGATTGAACCCGGCCCCCCACAGTGAAAGCTCCAAGTCCTAACCACTGGACTGCCAGGGAATTCCTCTATATAATTTGTTGTTTTTAAAGTTTCTGTTAGTTGCTCTTGTATCAAAATACAAATGACTTTTGTATATATTTATGTCCTGCAGCTTTCCTAATGTTTTGTGGTTTTGTTTAGGCTAGGACTTATAATAACAAGCAACCTTGTTTTAAAGCAGTGGTTCTCAACTGGGGCCAATTTGCTCTCCTGGGGGACATTTCGCAATGTCTGGAAATATTTTTGGTTGTCACAATGGTGGGGTGGTTGCACTGCTGGCATTTAATAGGTAGAGACCAGGGATGTTGCTAAACATCCTACAGTGCACAAGACAAGCCCCACAACAAAGGATTTATCCAATTAAAATGTAAATAGTGCCAAGGCTGAGAAACCTTAAGATAAGTTTTTTCTTTATTGTGAAAATTTTCAAGTACAAAAATATTCAAAAGAATAGTATATGTATGACCACCAACAATGATCAATATAGGCCAACAGTGTTTCATTTAACTTTCTCCCTTCCCCTACTCTTGAATTATTTTAACGCAAATCCAGGACATTATATCATTCCATCTTTTATTTTTTTTATTTTTGGCCTTGCCACACGGCTTGCGGGATCTTAGTTCCTCAACCAGGGATTGAACCTGGGCCATTGGCAGTGGGACCACAGAGTCCTAACCACAGCACCGCCAGGGTATTCCCCATTCCATCTTTTAAAAAAATAATTAAATGAATCGTTTATTTCATTAAAAGTAGACATTAACAGTTTTAAATCAGACATTTACAAAAAAAAATTCTGATTGTAATCTACATTAAAATTAGCTCCTGTGAAGACATATTCAGTGAGTAAGATAGTTAAGATTTTGGTTTCTTACTGAGATAGTCCTGGATTTGAATCCCAGCTCTGCCTTTTATAAGCAGTATGAGCCTACATAAGTCACTCTGTCACTGAGTCTTGGCTTATTTCTCATTTAAAAGGCTGCATTTAAGAAAAAATTTGGAGCCATTCTTAGAAAGGATACAGATGAAGAAGTACGTAGGACGAGGTCTGGAAGGGTCCCAAGACAGAAGCTTCTGGCCCCATGAAACAAGGGTGCTCCATCCTCCTGACATGTGGATATGTTCACCAACCTGGAAGCTCCTCAAAATGTAGTGACTTTAGTGTTTGCTTAAAATAGCAAACATGTATTTTATCATAGTTTCGGTGGGTTGGGAATATGGGCTTGTCTTAGCTGAGTCTCCAGGCTGCAGTCAAGGCTTAACTGATAGAGGACTGTTTCCCAGATCATGTGGTTTTGGGCAGGATTCAGTTCCTCATGGGTGTTGGATGGAGGACCTCACTTCCTTGCCATGAAGCTTTCTCTGTATGGCTAGTCACAACACAGCAGCTGACCTAATCAGAGCAAGCAAATGAGAAGAGCCAGGGAAAGTGAGCAAGACGGAATTCACATCTTCTTAACCTAATCTTCAGGTGACATCCTATCACTTCTGCCATATTCATTAGAAGCAAATCCCTAGGTCTAGCTACAATCAAGGGGAGGAGATTACATAAAGGAATACAGGAGTTGGGAATCTTGGGTACCATTTTATTTTTCAATTTATTTATTATTATTTTTAATATTTTATTTATTTACTTATTTATTTGGTTGCGCTAGGTCTTAGTTGTGTTTTTCCAGTTCCTTAGTTGTGGCCGGTGGGCTCCTTAGTTGCAGCTCGCCAGCTCCTTAGTTGTGGCATGTGAACTCTTAGTTGTGGCATGCATGTGGGATCTAGTTCCCTGACCAGGGATCAAACCTGGGCCCCCTGCATTGGGAGCGTGGAGTCTTAACCACTCTGCCACCAGGGAAGTCCCTCTTGGGTACCATTTTAGAAGCAGCCAATCAGTCTGTTCTCAGGCTGCCAATGACTCATATGCAAAATACATTTCCCCCCTCCCCATGTCCCAAAATTCTCATCCTGTTACAAGCTCAAAGTCCTTCTTCATCTTGCCATCTAAATCAGGTCTAGTTGTGGATGGAGCTTCTAGGTGTAGTTCCTTAAATGTAGGTCCTTGAATAGAAAAGATCTATAGCACTAAAGATACAAGTTATGTCCCCACCCCACCCCCAATGCCAGTATACAGTGATGGAACAGGCATAGGACAATAGACATTTAAAATGAAGGCAAATAGGGGGAAGAAAAAGGTGTCATTGGTTCATATCAATTCTGAAATCCATCTGAGAAAATATTAGACATTCTTTGAGCAGGTCTCAGTCAAATGTAAGTAATTTAGGAATTATTTTCTATATCTCTCAGCTCTGCCCTTTGGGCTCTTGAGTGATCCTTCCTTTTTCATGAAAGATGGCACATATTTTGTAGCTATGTGGTTTTATCTGTCTAATTCCTGCCAGAAGAATTTTGGGAATCCAGTGTGTCTTTCCATTTTATACTGTTTCTGTCCCTTTCAGTCCAAGTTGGCAATGTTGCTGCTGATAAACTTCTCAGAAACGTTCTGGGTCCTCTGTAAATCTCACTGGGGTTCATTCCATTTGGATAATAATTTTACCCACAAATCTCTTTGAGATAAACCATTCTTTGCTTTGGGCTCCTGCTGAGATGGCTAAGGGACAATGTGCTTAAGCTTCCTAGAGGCCTTATTGTTAAATTGAGAGGATCTGTGAGGCACACCCTTAATTTGTTTAAAGGACTCTGTGTGACGAGTTATTGGGAGCCATTTAGGAGCAACCTACAACAGAGGTTAATTTATCTAATTGAAGTAGTTATATGACTTTTTTTCCTCCTTTTAAACTACTAATGTAAGTTACATTAATAGATTTTGTAATGTTGATTTAATCTTGAATTTCTGGAAAAACTCCAACTTAGTGGAGCACTAATTATCATCCGATAATTAGTGCTGGATTTGATATGCTAACTTTTGGTTTAGGATTTTTATATATATTTCATGAGTGATACCTGTAATTTTTATTATTCCTATACTCTATGTCTGGTTTTGATAGGGATAGAGTAGGATAGTTACACAGGTAGTTTTAGAAATCCCACTGGGGATTATAGATAGAGAGGGAGCCTTAGGGAACTTCGGGAGACCACTGTAAGTTTTTGTCTTGTTTTATTTTTGAGACCACTGTAAGTTAATGGTTGAGTCCAGCAAGGTAATGTCCTTAGGACCAAGGACCGGAGTGTAAGGGAAAGATGACATTCCAAAGTAGAAGACCCTCATTATACTGAAATCTGTGATGATTTAACGTATTTTAGTATATGTTACCACCCTTCTGCTGATTTGAATAAACACCATGATAGTCCTAGTTTGACCTTATAGGGTCAAACACTCTCTTGCCTGATGAGGAGGAGGAGCTAATGATGGAAGCCTAACCTCTACTCAAAGAATGAGGAAGAAGGTGGTCGTCTCCCCCTCCCCACTTTCCTTTGACTATAAAAATGTCAAAGGAAAGAATTAGCCCGCTTAATTCTTGGGGCAGAGCCCCCTTGTCTGCCTGCTTGTATCCCTCTCAAGTGTCCTATATTAATAAAGCTACTCCTTGCCTATCACTTTGCCTCTTGCTGAATTCCGTCTGTGCTGAGACATAAAGAACCTGAGCCTCAGTAAGTCCTGACGCCAGGTTAGTGATTCTAATTAAAAGACCGTGGCTTCAAGTCCCAACCTGGGTTTTGGCTGGGTTCAAGTCCCAGCCTGTGGGTTCAAGTCCCAGTCTGAGGTATGCAGTTTCAGTTTTGTTGCATAGTTATGCTGGCCTTATAAATTACTTAGAGAGTGTTCCCTCCTGTTCTGTGCATCTTTTGATTGTCTTTTCCCTCAATATTGGATCACATTTTCTTGGTTCTCTGTATCTGAGTATTTTTGGAGTTATGTTTTGAGTCTCTGAGTCCTGCTAGAATCCTCTGGTGAATGAAGATTTTTTTGTTGTGGTGGGTAATCAAGCTGGTTAGTTTCTAAACCACAAGTTTGTGTCTCCTTCTGTGAACAGTGTTTCCAGTATCAGTTTAGTTTTCAAACTTTGCTATGTTGCTTTGGGTTTTTCCCATTCACAAATCATTTATGAGTTTGGAGTGTTGGTGGCAGTTTATTTCATAGTTTAATTCTCAAAGCCTTTGCTGTGCTTCCTTCAGTCTCTCCCAGGTGTGAGTTGGAAGTTGTGCTGATTCATATGGAAGATTATGGGAA